>NC_083386.1:24536562-24873750 GCF_031755915.1 Ziziphus jujuba
AATACAGAGTTTTTTTTTTTTTTTTTTTTTTTGGTGTTGAATTTTCCCTTCTCCTACCCTGCCACATAGGTAATTTGCTAATCTAATTTCATCTATTTATGTTATATATGAAACACATGCAGCTCTAGACCTGATAAAGAATGTACAAGTTAAAGCCATAATAGGGCCTCAGACACCCATGCAGGCAAATTTTGTTGTCGATCTTGGTGAAAAAGCTCAAGTTCCTATCATATCTTTCTCAGCTATCATACCCTCTCTCAACACCAGGAGTTCATACTTCTTCAGAGCTACAGAATGCGTAACAACTCAAATTAAAGCCATTACTTCACTGGTTCAAGCCTTTGGATGGAGACAAGTCGTCCCTGTTTATGTGGACGACATATATGAAGAAGGACTGATACCTTCTCTCACTGAAGCTCTGCAACAGATCGATACTGGTGTCCTTACAGGAGTCTCATTTCTCCGAAAGCCAACGAGGATCAAATAGAAAAAGAGCTTTACAAGCTGATGTCAATGCAGAGCAGAGTTTTCATTCTCCATACGTCTTCTGATATGGGTTCTAGGCTTTTAACAAAGGCAAAAGAGATTGGTATGATGGAAGAAGGATATGTTTGGATAATGACAAATGGCATGACTAATAATCTTTTTCAATTGAAATCCAATTCTTCGATCATGAATTCTATGCAAGGGACATTGGGTATAAAGACCCATGTCCCGAAGACAAATAAGCTTAAAGACTTCAGAGCTCGATGGAAGAGGAAATTTCGGCAGGACAATCCAGACATACATGATATTGAACTGAATGTTTTCGGATTATGGGCTTATGATGCTGCCATAGCTCTGGCTAGAGCAGTTGAAGAGGTTGGGATTGGAAAGTGGGACTTCAAGAAGGACAACAATGTTTCAGAAAACCAAAATACAGACCTTGAGTCATTTGGGGTTTCTCAAAATGGTCACAAAATCAGTGAAGCATTAACAAGGGTGAGATTCACTGGTTTGGTAGGAGATTTCAGATTTGTCAACAGGCAGTTAGATGTTTCAACTTTCGAGATAATCAATGTCAATGGTAATTGGGAAAGAGTGGTCGGATTTTGGACACCCGAGAAGGGATTGGTAAGAAATTTGAGTTCGACAACCACGAGCAACAAAATGAATTTGAGAGATAATTTGGGACAATTATATGGCCTGGTGAACCTTCATCAACTCCAAAAGGATGGGAGATTCCGACAAACGGGAAAAAGTTGAAAATTGGTGTTCCACCCAAACGTGGTTTCAATGAGTTTGTTGACGTGAAATATAATAATGCAACAAACAGAACCGAATTCCATGGCTACTGCATAGACGTCTTTGAGGCCGTAGTGAATGCTTTGCCTTATGGTACTTATGATGATCTGGTCTATCAAGTGCACCTTGGGGTATGTTTCTTTTATCCTTTTCCTATATGTATATATATTTTTCTGGTGAATTTTTTCCTGTGTAGTGTGTATCTAATATGTAATTGGATGTCATTCCCACTATAGTAACATGTAATAGGATTACATATATTATATTTATGCTATATTTGGTATACATACTTACATTATGATAGGATATAATTTATATCATACATTATTTGCATTATACGTAATTAAAGGTCTATCTCATAATAGTAAAATTATATATATATATATATATATATTATATATACATATATATAGCTAGAAAATGGAATTTATGCACCCGGGTACAATTTTTAAACTAGTTGTGAAAAACAATTCATCTATGTATGTGTATTAATTTTTATGTTTGCTTAAGTGGAAATTTTATTTTTTATTATTATTATTTTTTGGTCAATGTAATACTAATTTTTTTTTTATCTATAGAACTTCGATGCTGTGGTTGGTGACATAACGATTAGATTCAACAGATCCTTGAATGTAGACTTCACACTGCCATTCACAGAATTTAGTTTGAGAATGATCGTTCCAGTTAAAGACAAAGGAAGCAAAAACCCATGGGTTTTCTTAAAGCCTTTGACATGGGATCTTTGGGTGACAACTTTTTGCTTCTTTGTCTTCATCGGTTTTCTTGTTTGGGTTCTTGAGCATCGGATAAATGAAGATTTTCGAGGACCTCCTTCACATCAAATTGGCACAAGCTTCTGGTTCTCCTTTTCAACCATGGTGTTTGCTCATCGTAATTCCCGGATCCTTCTTTTTAATTATTTTTTTTTTTTTTTTTTTTTCACGCCACATGTTTGTTACAATGCCTACATGATTAATTTCTGAATGATTGTCTTTATTTTATAGGGGAGAGAGTGGTTAGCAACTTGGAGAGGTTCGTGGTAATAGTATGGATATTTGTGGTGTTAATGCTGACTCAGAGTTACACTGCTAGTCTAACCTCACTTCTAACAGTCCAACAACTCCAGCCAACTGTGACGGACTTTAACCAGTTGCTTAAAAACGGAGAGAATGTGGGTTACCTCAAAGATTCTTTTGTCTTAGGACTTTTGAAAGGTCTCAGATTTCCCGAATCCAAGCTTAAGATTTATGAATCCTCAGAAGATTTAGAATTAGCATTTAAAAAGAAAAAAGAAGAAGGTGGTATCGCTGCTGCTTTAGATGAATACCTCAACATGAAACTCTTCCTTGCAAAGTATGGCTCCAAATATGCAATGGTTGAACCCTCATTTCTGATGGCTTTGGCTTTGTAAGCCCTCTCAATTACTCTCTCTTTCTCTTTTATCTATCTATCTATATATATATATATATATTACTATTTTCTTATCGTGGATTTGGTATAATATTATCATGTCTGACCTTATAAACGACTGGCAATATATATATGTGTGTGTTTCATATAGGTCTTTCCAAAAGGCTCACCTCTGCTGCCAGATATTTCAAGGGCAATCTTAAATGTAACAGAGGGAGGCAGAACAAAGGAAATAGAAAAGAAATGGTTTGGGCAAGTAACCAATTACCAAGACTTTAACTCACAAGTTTCCTCAAGCATTCTTGGTCTTGAAAGCTTTTGGGGTTTATTTCTCATTGCCGAAGTTGCTTCACTCTCAGCTCTCATAGTATTTGCAGCTATGTTTATCTATCAGCAAAGTCAAATCATCATTGATTCCGATACAGTGGATTCGAAATGGGGAAAAGTACGCCAAATTCTAAGAATCTACGACCACAAGGACTTGAGTTCGCATACTTTTAAGAAGAATGCTGAAGTTGAAGAAAACAGAAGAGGAGGTAATCATATGGTTGATGGGGCACGTGAAGGCTCACCAGAAATCAACTTTCATCCCAGTCCATCTACTTATTCAATCCACACAGATCAGTCAGACTTAGCGTTTTTAGGAGAGCAAGAAACTCCTAGAGAATTTGGAAGTACAAACCAAGCAATTTCTGGTATTGAAAATGGTTTTGTAGCACACCAAGAGACACCCAATTACAGCTCCTGAAACCCATGGTAATAATTGATCAAATAAGGTAATCTATTGTTTTGTAGATTATTAGTGTACAAGTAATTTGCTCTAGTTCAAAATAGAGGGATAACTTGTAGATAAGGTCCATGTTTTTTTACATTTATATTTTACTTGGTAGCTCAAATTGTATTTTTACATGTATATTTTACTTGGAAATAGAATGGAATCTCATATACTTTGAAATTCTCGGTCTGAAATGATTTATGGGATTGATCTAACAGATTTTCATGAAGAACTTGACTGTTTAATGATGTTGCTTATGAAAATGATTAACTAGACTTTCTATGTACAAACAGAAGTACTTTCTTACATCCTCACGTCCCTGTCGGATATTTGGGTTTTGAATTATTAAATTTGTAATAGGGTTTCCTGAAATTATTACAAGAAAGATTGAGAATAGAATAAATGGGCCATTGCACTTGGCGTTCTTCACAAGGCCTAGTTTTAGGGGAATTTGGCCCAATATCCTTCTTTAAAGACGATTAAGGATATTTACCCATACTTTCTGGATCTTTTTTATTTTACCTTTTAATACCCATTCTCACCTTAAAAAAATTATAAATGACTTCCATATCTTTATTTTACTTCCCCTGCGTCCTGTATTCCACTAAACAAAACAAAAAGATACCTTAGTGGGTTCCCATTTCTTAGAAATTGCAGAGATTCTCAATGAGTTTCTTTTCGAGCCTATCCACAACAAACAAGCCAGTCAAACATAAATGATAAGTAAACCAAAAATTCGAAGGCAATAATTTTCAAGTGCTTATTACCAAATAATAATCACTGGTTAGAGAAAGAATGAGAGTTGGGTTTGCATATTAAAGGTCTTGAAAGTGAGGCGAAAGTGGACACTATTGAAGAATCTCAGAGATAAATAGAGAGAAAATGCCGAAGCAAAGCCAATAGCAAGTTTGACAACTCTTGTAGAAGGAAGAGTAAAAGAAGTGTGTATAGAGTAGGGTCTTGTGGGATAAGGAAGCATGTGCCACACTTGCCTATATTAACCCAGGAGTTCTGGAAACTTCCAATATCTCGTCTTCTTTTTGTTCTTCACCATGTGAGCCTCTGTTTTTACAAAGTTGACAGCTGAAAATAATTAGGGCAAAGCTGTTAAACTAAAATGTTACTGGTAAGAGAAAGAGGAAAATTGGATTTGAAGCGTGGGAGGTGGGACATTGGTTAGAGAGAGAGAAGTTGTACGTGGTTTATTAAAGAGTCTCCACATTTGCACAAATTTCTATCATCAAGTTTTGACAGTCAATCATAGAATTTTCCTCCATTCGGATCACCATATGGCCTACCACCATTCAATTCATTAGTCCATCCACCAGACAATACCATTTGTAGAGAGTTTACAGCCTTTGCCCAAGCACACTTATCTAGGTCCAAGAAAGGTTTCAATCCAGAACCAATTAATTTTATATTGAAATCTCAATTGAGCTTGGGTAAGTGGGCTTGAGCAGAGGCTCAACACTTTATACAAGATATATATCTCTTTGTGTCTCATTAGATCAAACAATGTTAGCCCACTTTTTGTGCCAATTTGAGAAATTTTTCAGAACTTTTGAGGTTTTTTCTCCTTAGGATCATTGAAGAATGTATATTTTACATGTTGTTGCATTTAACACACATTAGGAGACTTGTGGGGGCCAAAAAATTGATAAAATGTGATAACAGTAGGGGTTTCGGTAATTACCGATGAAACTTACGGTAATTTTTCCAGCAACTACAAATTGATTACCGTAGGTTTCATCGGTAATTACCAAAGACCCTACGGTAATCAAATTTTTGTGCCAATTTGAGAACTTTTTTAGAACTTTTGGGATTTTTTTCCCGTTAGGATCATTGAAGAATGTATATTTTGCATGTTATTGCATTTAACACACATTAGGGGACTTGTAGGGGCCAAATAATTGGTAAAATGTGATAATCATAGGGGTTTCGATAATTATCGATGAAACCTACAATAATTTTTTCAGCAACTATAAATTGATTACCATAGGTTTTATCGGTAATTATCAAAGGACCTACGGTAATCAAATTTTTGGGCCAATTTGAGAACTTTTTTAGAATTTTTAGGGTTTTTTCTCTTTAGGATCATTGAAAAATATATATTTTACATGTTTTTGCATTTAATACACATTAGGGGACTTGTGGGGACCAAAAAATTGGTAAAATGTGATTATCATAGGGGTTTTGGTAGTTACCGATGAAACCTACGGTAATTTTTCCAGCAACTACAAATTGATTACCGTAGGTTTCATTCGTAACTACCGAAGGCCCTACGGTAATCAAATTTTTGTGCCAATTTGAGAACTTTTTCAGAAATTTTGGGGTTTTTTTCTCTTTAGGATCATTGAAGAATGTATATTTTGCATATTTTTGCATTTAACACACATTAGGGGACTTGTGGGGACCAAAAAATTGGTAAAATGTGATTACCATAGAGGTTTCGGTAATTATCAATGAAATCTACAGTAATTTTTTCAGCAACTATAAATTGATTACCGTAGACTTTGTCGGTAATTATCGAAGGCCCTACGGTAATCAAATTTTTATGCCAATTTGAGAACTTTTTTAGAATTTTCAGAGTTTTTTCTCTTTAGGATCATTGAAAAATATATATTTTACATGTTTTTGCATTTAATACACATTAGGGGACTTGTGGGGGCCAAAAAATTGGTAAAATATGATAACCATAGAGGTTTCGATAATTACCGATGAAACCTATGGTAATTTTTCTAGCAACTATAAATTGATTACCGTAGGTTTTATCGGTAATTATCGAAGGTGTTACGGTAATCAAATTTTTGTGCCAATTTGAGAATTTTTTCAGAACTTTTGGGGTTTTTTCTCTTTAGAATCTTTGAAAAATGTATATTTTGCATGTTTTTGCATTTAATACACATTAGGGGATTTGTGGGGGGCAAAAAATTGGTAAAATGTGATTACCATAGGGGTTTCGGTAATTATCGATAAAATCTACGGAAATTTTTCCAGCAACTACAAATTGATTACCGTAGGTATAGAAGGCCCTACGGTAATCAAATATTTGTGCCAATTTGAGAACATTTTTAGAACTTTTGGGGATTTTTTCTCTTTAGAATTATTGAAGAATGTATATTTTGCATGTTTTTTCATTTAACACACATTAAGGGGCTTGTGGGGGCCAAAAAATTGGTAAAATGTGATTACCATAGGGGTTTTGGTAATCACCGATGAAACATACGGTAATTTTTCCAGCAACTACAAATTGATTATCGTAGGTTTTCATCTGTAATTACCGAAGGCCTTACGGTAATCAAATTTTTGTGCCAATTTGAAAACTTTTTCAGAACTTTTAGGATTTTTTTTCTCTTTAGGATCATTGAAGAATGTATAGTTTGCATGTTTTTGCATTTAACACAATTAGGGGACTTGTGGGGGCCAAAAAATTGATAAGATGAGATTACCATATGGGTTTCGGTAATTACCGATGAAACCTACGGTAACTTTTCAAGCAACTACAAATTGAACGCTTTCACTTACTAATGTCATTTTTTCTCTTACTTTGTCAACAATTATCATTAATAAAGCTAGATTTAGCATGTTCTTGGTGGAAATACACACGATTGAAGTTGTCTGATGGAATTGTGGTGATTCTTTTACGACGGTGGACAAATGTCAATTACCGATGATGCATCAATAATTACCATTGGGTAGTAATAGCATCCGTGAAACAGTAAGAAACCTACAAAAAACTGAACACAGAATGATATTTTAAAAACACAGTACGACAGATGACTTTGCCAACAAAACAACACATAAAACCAACATCTATTATGCCAAAACACATGTTAGCGGTTGAGCTACTAATTGCATTCCCTACTACATTGCATAACACACGCATACCGCATAACATGCCCCCATTGTCTTAATATAGCATAGAGCAATTTATGGTCCTTTGGTTGAATGGTGCTGTTGGTTGGTAGTGCTATCAAGAGGTACAGCGGCCGAGCATGATCGGCTGCTATGACCAATCTGTTTGCATCTCCCGCATCTATATTGCAGACGTTCCTCTCCTTGAGATTGAATCCTCTTCTTTCTTGGTCTTCCTCACTATTTGCCAATCTTAGGTGGAAGTACAAGCTGGTTTATGACATCATCTCGAGCATGCCATTGACATTTATCTCCAAGTGGATATATGGTTTTTGAATATGTGTCACGGAATGAATCAAATGAGTAATGCGCCGAGCTAAGGATATATGGAGAAATATGTCAATACTTATATGCTACAATTGCATGGACACAAGGAAATCCATCAATGTCGAATTCCTTGTATGAGCACGTCTTATTTTCTAAGTTGACTACTCCAACGAACATGCCATAGCCAACAATTTGAAACTCATATAAGTTCAATGGAATAACACGTAAGCCTCTGCCATTATTTGAGCGCTCTTGCATGATATTTTCCAATCAATTAGTAATAGGAGTTTTCATTGCAGCTGCTTTATTTCAACGTTCATACCCCTTGTTGATTAATTCTTCAATCATGTCTGCAAACAAAACAGCTCAAAAACATTACAAAATCTAGTATTGCCCTTCCTCCTCATGATAATTATAGCAAACCATGCCTTCTAACACAAGGAAAAAAAACTGCTAAATTATAACAAAACCAATATAATATTAAACACAATAATCACATAATAAAAGCATTAAAAGTTAACTAAAGAGTATAATTGTGGATATTTAGATATCACAAAACATCAACAGCAAGTAGACTTCTCATACAAAACATTTAATATGTCCCTAAGAAGATAATAATCATCAAATGCGGCTCCTACCATGGACCTACCAATAATCCAAACCACAACAGCTGTGGTCTTTAAAATTTTGAATAGAAACATAAAGTGAAAGAGCTTCATCATATCATAATATGCTGACAACACAAATACAATTGAGTGAATAATCTTCTACCAGTTCCTTTCACCCTAAAGAGAAAAAAGCTCATCCCACATAACTCCTGACAGACATAGTGGATCAAATAGAATAAGATATCAAGTTTGTGACACATGTGCTAAATCATAACATAACATTAGCTTGAATGGATGTAATGTTGACATTGTGGTGATTTGTGGATTATTTTGTTCACGATCATAAATATAGTTACATTTAGCATGTCCTTCGTATACAATAACATTATCAAAGGTGTCAAATTCGATTGAGGTGGTTTGCTTTCAAAAAATGGAAAAATTAAATATACCGACGGAATGTCAGTAATTACCAATGGAACCGCTGTTAAATTTTTGAACAAGCAAGTGTTTCGTAATTACCAATGGATCGTATGTAACGAACAAAGGTTGTAATTTTCAAATGGAAATTTTCAAACCATTTATGGATTGTTGTACATAAAATCAAACCAACATATAACTTGCACTGTTATATCATGTCTAAATGTGACAAACAATGAATCCAATATAAGGGGAAAATTATACGTATATGTTACGTACATATATATATATATATATATATATATACATATACTAAAAATCTTTAAACGAACGTACACTTTAATTACATATTTTTGAAGTCTATGGGCTCCACAATGAAGATTTTCAATCTTTTTGTTATCACAAAAGGTTGGGGGTATGCAGGGAGACTGAACTGCATTGAAGGTGGTATTGTGTTTTCTGCAATGGTCGGTCAGTGTAAAGAAAGGCTGAAAGGTACGTAACCAACAAAAGAGAAAGAGAGAAGGAGACACACAGGATTCATTGAATGTGGTAGCAAGGAGAGGAAGAGAGAGGGATAGAAGTTAATGAGGGTAGATGAGAAATGGGAGATGGTTCCATTTATTTGACACTTTCATATCCATTTATTTAAATATTTTCCACAACTGCACAATTAATTCCCTCCTGACTACTCTCCTATGGACATACTGCCATGGAACTGCATTTTAAAAGAGATTGGAAGAAGCTTTCCACTTCTCAAACAATATGGAGAATTTAATAATGAAATTAGGTCCTTACACTTCATCTTGACATGAGAATCATGTAGAAAAACTAAAAACTAAATTTGAATTAGCAAGCGAAAAATGTACAAGTGTTTTATGAATAAAAACTAGAGAATATTACAGCTCCTACAAAAGGCTGTGTTGGTATCAAATCCATGGTGTAATTGTTTAAAGTGGTATTATTCCTTAAACATGGAGCTTCTTTTAGCTTTTTACATTGAAGTTATACTCACATTTATGTCGATTCATAATCAGATTAGCCAATATGAGATTATTGTCCAATCAAAGACAAAACAAGTAGAAGCAGTGCATCATAATGAAAGGCTAGTTTTAGTTTCAGATAAAGCCTTAAAAGAATAGATTGCATCCGTCAGTTTTTTCAAGTTAAAAAATCATAAATGTAAATGTAATTGTGGCAAAAACTGATAAAATTTAACTATATAATACCATACCACGATGAATGTTGAACGTACATGAACAAGTGCTGTCAAAACTGATATACTAGCAAAGAGAAAATATTTAACCAAATAATACACAGACAATCACATTTATCTAGCCAATGCACTGAAACTAGAAGTAAGATTTCAATGTGTTCCAAGTATATATCTTTCTATAATATCAATTCAACTGAGTGAATTTGTTTTAGCTGCAAGATGAATGAGTGCTCGCTTAAGTGGTGCGAAGCCTCTTGTAAATTTGCACAAAAAGCTGCTTGTTATCAAATTTGGCTTCTCTACATTAGTTCTTTTGTGTTTAAGCACAGCCACTATGTACAAAACAACAGAAAAAAACTTGAGCTTGAGCACAAAGAAACTGCGCAATTCAGATTTCCAACTATAAATTATCATATTCTATACCTTGAAGCCTTTGGAGAAGGGAAGCAAGGGAACCGAACCTCAACATTTCTTCCTTTTGTCTCTCAAGCTCATGTAGCTTCTCCTCTGCAGCAGCCAACTCTGTTGTTCTCATAATTCTGCACCGTGTACCATACAAACAGGAGAAAATGTTTCACAATCAATACAATAATTTCGACACCACCTAAAGAAAGCAAGATAAATATTACCTGATTTCTGAGCTCCATAATTCATGGTTCCTTTTCCAAGTTCTCCCTGTGAGTTTAAATAAATTCAGGATCTGTTTCTCCATGCATAATTCAATTGTGCTCGACTGATTTATATATATATATATAATTTTAAAAAAAAATCTAGTAGATATCTCCATGCATAATCCAATTGTGCATGACTAATATAGCAAAAACTAGTAGATAACAAGAAAAGAATAACTCGCTAGCTATAGTCTTTCTTTGCGAATTTCATCTCTAAGCTGATAATTGTCAAGTTGCAAAAAAATATTTAGGAAAAATAATCAGAACATAGACTCAAGTATCACAATAGCGAAACTACTATATATTGGGAAGGCATAAACCACCATGCTCATAAATAAACCATATAAATCAAGCACAAAAGTCATTGTATTAGCACAATACCCAATATTCACTAACAAGCATTTTAAAAGGGGTTGATGCATGCACTTTATGCACTTAAGTACTACAGACAGATTCCCAACTGAGAGAAAAAGCTTATGTACGTACATTATTTTGAGTTTTAACTTGATCGAGCGAAAGTAAAAATTGATGGTATGCATCCTTGTCAGACAAAAGCTTCCTTAACTCGTCAACACTAAAATATATCCAACGAAAAACAAGAGGATGATAAATATTAATCAATAATGTTTAACCCAACTGCAAAATAACATATCAAAATGAAATAAGAGAATGATAAATATTAATCAATAATGTCTAGCCCAACTGCAAAATAACATATCAAAGCATAAAACGTAACAATAATGAAATTAAATATGAAGTTTATGACTTTTACAAAGATGATTAATATTTTCATAAATAGCAAAACAGATTATTTGTCAACTGGGCTTTAGAAAAATAAAATTAAATGACATAACAAATGTGTAAGTAGAAATTAGTTTTCTGTTCGTAATAGAAAGAGAAGGGAATAAGCAAGTGATGATGATACTATTAGAACAGTTTGATAGAATACATGCTTGTCTAAAGATTAATTAACCTAGTTCCATAAAGTTATATGAGTAATAAATATAAAATTTAGTCATGAGCATGACCAACCTTACGTCTTATCCTTCAAAACAGCAATTACACCTGCTGCTTCAGCAATTACACCCACAAACCATATAATAGATGGTTTGACTGACAAAAAAATTTATATTATCATAATTACTGAAAATTTGTATTATCATAATTTCTACACAAAACCACCAATAAACCCACTTCCTTTCTACACAAAATGACTAATAGAATATATTTGTATTGTATTCTATTTTCGCTCTATTGCCTTCAATGCCCATCAAAAAGACCTTAGATTTTCTTCTCGTTGAAGCAAGCAACCAAAGAAGCAAGGCATACCATAATTATTCATTCCAACCCATATCCCAAGTGGCATATCAAATGCAGTCAAGCAATGAGTGGTATCAAACACCACTGCATCACCAAATATCTTATATGACTTGATAGAAGATGCATATGACCAGACAATGTTCTATAGTTGCTTGTATCCTATCAGCAAGCACATATATATATATATATATATAAACATATATGATCATTTAGAAAATCTTTTACAACTTCATTTAAACACAGACGTCGAAGCAAAATTACAAGGACCTTTACCTGATTCCAAATTGGTTCACCAGGAGGTCCAATGACTATGGTTTCGCTGTTCTTTTTGCTGCGTATGACTTGGACCCTTAGGCTTAAAATAACATATGGATCGGTCTTGCCTGGAAAGAAAGTTCAAAACTAAAACTTCAAGAAGAACCAACAAGAGATATTTGGGTGAATATTAACCAGATATGTACATAAATATCAATGCGATCCAGTCAAGAATAATATGATGCAACATTTCGAACAAACCACAAATCAACTAAAAATCTAAAAGGAGCAAACATATCAATGACTAAAAGCAGCTAAATTTCACTAATACATAAAGCATAATGGAATTATCTTGTGAAATACATGGTTTTCGGTTTTCATCTCCTAAATGCAGGGTGGAAGCATAAAAAGGAAAAAGAAATAGACGCAACTGTTGTCCATTATCCTCATTGGAAAGAGAAAAACAATATGATCCGACAAAATGGTTAAAAAAGAACCTTCATTCTTGCAAATTAGCATTTCCATAATTTTGCAAGACATATAATAGCAAATGTAATAGATCAACAAAATGTCTATTAAAGAGAGGACTTGCATATGGTAATTTCAATTCAAAAATGCACATTCCACTATCTAGGAAAGAAAATTTTGAACCGAACTGTTAAGAATAGTCAAAATGAACAAATATATAAAAAAAATAAAAATAAAAAATAAAAAATAAAACACATAATTTAATTCCTATTTATAGCAATCGAATACTCATTTCTAGTCAAAGGAAAATAAACACAAAAAAACAAAAACAAAAACAAAAGCAAGAACATTTGGCAATTTATTGGAAGCAAAAAAAAGAAAAAAAAAAAGAAAAAGAAAAAAGTCTTACCCACCAGAAGCAAGCCGAATGAAAGTTGCTTCAGGAATACAACTCTCTTCCCTTTCCCAGCCAACACAATCAACACCGTCCCCAGTGTAATACTAGTCCTGAAAAGTTCACAGATCCAATTAACAGAACAACAAAAGCCAAATAACATGTAGCCAAAACGCATTAAATACATTATTAAAGAAAAAAAAAAAAAAAACCTTTTCGGAATTGAACCTAAGCTTGGTGCGCTTGTGCTTGCGCTTGTTGACAGGCAGTTTCTTGACGTCATTAGCGGGGTAGAACTTGGGAGGTTTCTGAGGTGGGTTCTCTGTGGCAGGCTTCGAATCGTGGCGAGGGAAAACGCCGCCTTTTTTGGCCTTGATAGCCCAAAGTCCTCTCTTGTGGTACATTTTAGACCTTGAATACTTGGTTATCAGAGAGATGAAACGGGGCTGTTTGGCAAAAGGGCAACTAAGTGAAGAAAGCTTGATGAATAAGAAGAGATGAGCCAGTTTTGGAGGAAGGGTGATCAAGGAGAAGAGAAAAATCGGGTGAAGAAAAGAAAGAAAAAAAAGAAAAAAAAAAAAAAAAAAAAAGAAGAAGTAAAAGCATTTAATTTGGATCTAAAAATATTTGGAAATTATTAAAAACTAAAAGAGTAGAAAAAATAAGATACCAAATAAAGGGATAAAAATTGCTAAGCTTGTTCCTATAAAGGCATTGGGCCAAATTCCCTCTAGTTTTATTTTTGAGAATCTGCAGTACTGGGCAAACTCAAACCCACGGGCTCATCAGCTACGTACAGTGTGGAAGTAAAATAGTCCATTCAAAAACGCCGCAAGGATTTCCAACGACAGGTCATACTTTTATTTTTGTTTTCTTTCTAATGATGTTTTTGTATATGTTTCAACATATCAATAATTCATATTCCCCCAAAAAAAAAAAAAATTCAATATTTAGAATGTGGATAAAATTAATATATTAACCTAACAATTGTGTGATTTTATTGCAATGTTTCCTGGACTGTTCAATTGCTCATTAAACATTCTGATAATTACATAAAAAATGAAATCGAATCGGTGGGTTATTTTAATACATGGAAGTTGGAACTTTGTTGCCAAAAAGCACAAACCATTTCTCGAACAATATGTAATAGGAAAGGCCAAAAATTTCCATATTTGGGCCATGGTTTGACTGTCCATAAGCAAAGTCAGGTGTGTGCTGGTTCACCGTTAACCATGTAGCCGGACCATGCCTTTAACTTTTGGGATTCATAATATCCCTCCTCAAAAATAACAATGACTTAATCTTTTATGCCCCGAGAAAGCGAAAGAGAATAATTACCCAAAAAAAAAAAAAAAAGAAAGTGAAAGAGAATATGTTAAAAAAAATAAAATAAAAAATAAAATAATAATAATAATTAAAAATTAGTTAAAAATAATAATAATGATGATTAAAAAATTAAAACAAACCTTTACGCATATATTAAAGTATTTTATTACAATTATTTAACAAATTAATTATGATTTTGTTTCATTTTTTCTATTCAGTGCAAATGCAATATGTTTTTAGTGAAAATTGAATCCAGCATGTAATGTGTAATATGTAAATAATAATAATAATTATTATTATTATCTTTCACCAAGTAATAATTGAATCCCACAAAAATTGGGTTGCTAAGAAATAATTATTTCAAAAAGTATGATTAATCCTGGTATTAATGAAAGAATCTTGATTTATTGCAACCTTTATTATAGCAGCCATATGTGCAACAAACGAAATAACACATTCCCCGAAAAAACAAAATGCCACATATGAAGATGGGGAGAAATACATGGAGCCAAATATTATCCCATTTTAAAATGTGTTTTACGCTTATGCACCTTAATGTTCCTTAAGCATGTGAAAGTAGCTCCCTTAGAAAATTTGCCTTTAGCGCACGTTGCAGTAAAGAAGGTGTGACATTGTTGGTTGAGGTTGATATGGTTATTTTCTATTTTATTGTATGTCTGGTAATTATTCCAACATTCTGTCTCTATATTTTAAGGTTTTTGCTAATTTTGTAGTTTTTCTAATTTCTAGAATTTAAAATTAAAAAGGACAATAATAAAAAAAGATTGGCCACAAATAAATTGGAGATGCATGCGTAGATCATCGATCAAAACACAAGAAGACTATAGGTTACCAACAAGCTTAATTTTTTCCTTTTATTATTGTATGGAACTAATTATTTATCTTTTCTAGGTTGCTAGGCTATAGCTACATGTGATAGCATCAACACTGCTCACCATTTGAAAATCGAACTACAAGGAATAATTGATCTAGCGGTTTAAGAGTTAATTGATTTTTATCCATGTAAAGAATGTGGATTAAAAAATTTGAATATCCATATATAGGCATTCGGACTCAAAATACAGTATCACCTCATATAAAATAATACCTTCAGTTTAATTCATATTTTTTTATTAATTATTTACTAATTTTTTCCATATTTTAGTAGTTTATTTATAAATTCGACTACATCAGAGAATTAATCTATTTCCAATATTATTCTATATAAATGTAAACGCAGACATATAACCTTTAATTCAAAAAGAAAAGAAAATAAAGCAACTAAAAATATACAGAAAATTTGACTTATAATCAAACAATTGTGGTACTTCATGTTCATCACCATCACGATCTCCACTACCACACTCAGAACACTAACAGTCATGTGGCGTTTTGCATTTAGAAGTTCGAACATGGCCATGTTTGTTATGCCGGATTGGGTAGGTCAGGACAAAATACAGTCCCAGTTCAGTGTTAGGAAAGCAAATATGGAAGGGGGACAAATTTATCCCGTTGGTCATTTTATCCTAAATGAAGAGGACAGATATGACCCATCTAGAGACTGGGTTACTTTTGTCCAAGCGAGCTCTCTTTGAAGCATCTCTGGTCGTCCCGCAATCGTTCCATCCGAGCTGACCCATCTCCTTCGAAGCATCTCCGATCGAAGCATATCCAAGCTGACCATCCCCTTCGAAGCATCTCTGGCCAGTGAGTTCTTCTTCTTCTTTTGCTTCATCGATCTTCCATCATCATCATCTTCTTCTTCTTCTTCTTTTTCATTTTTTTACGTCATTTTTTTACTTGAAAAATTATGAAATTTTATTTGTTTCATGTCATTTTTTGACCTACAAAATTAGCTTCGATCTATAAAGTTAGGGCTTGATTTGATATTCAGGAAGAAGAAGGCTTGATTTTGGAAGCTTAAACTAGAGCTAAAGCATAATGTTCTGTTTTTGCCTATTGTTGATGTGTTGCTTATGATGCATTGGCTAGATTAATTTTATTTGTGATGTTGGTTTGAGAAGTAGAATTAATTTGGGCAATGTTTGTGTGCAAAGAATTAGAATTAGATGATGATGATAGTCGGGTGATAATCGTGTGTTTGCTACAGATTCTGGAGCACCTATAGAGATTTGAATCCCACTGATCTTGTCAAAGAAGGCTTTGAGTAGAGATGCTGATAATAAAGAGTCTTACGCTTTTGAAGCAAAAAATATTTATTAAAAAAAAAAAAAAAAACACTCAGCGAAACCCCTACACACATATAAACAAAGTGGAAGATTAAAAAACATATAAGAAAGAAAGGTTGACCTTGTTCCTTCCTAGTTATGGAATTGAGAAATGATGAAACTTCTCCTCTCTTTACTTTATCTTGGTAATCCTCTAGATAAACAATGTATTCTGCAAATCAACAATTATAGAAGCTGCCAAAATATCTGTTTGTCGTAGCTATTAGAAATATTTCAATTTTTAAAATGTAATTGAGTATGTGAGCATATCCTGTCTGATTATATTTTAATTTCTTAACCTATTATTCTTTGCATGCAAAGTCAAATGGGAAGTTAATTAAGCATGGCTAATGCTCTTTTGCTTTCTTTGTTAGGTTTGTGAATGCTTTTCTACACGTTAAAAGAGCTGTTATGTTGGTCATATTAGTGCTAGATTGTCCTTTAGCAAACTCGGATGCAAGTAATCAAGTATGTAATGTCAAGAATGTTGGAAAACAGGATTTGAATATGGATTTGGACTTGGTTGCATGATTTTGCAGGAAAAAGCAAAGTTGACATTTTGATCTCTATTTAGTTTCCTGGAATGAATTGTTGTATTTGGCTGGCTGAATTTTCTATTTCAATTGCCTACTTTCCTATTGGATAATCAATATTTTGTTTTGCATTGTATTTAAAGAAAGTGTTATCATATCCCGTGCTTTTAAATATTTAATTCTTTACTTGTCTTCTACTTTTTGATATCCAATATATTTTTTTAAACAATCAGACAATTTTTCGAAAATTCAATACCTAATATTGTCTTTCAAGACTTTGTCCTTTTTGCTGCAAGTCTTGAAGATAAAATTGTAAAATATAAAGTACATGTTTTTTTTATCGTCAAGAATGGATGAAATTGTCAATATATTATATATTCTTCTTCTTCTATAATTTTTATAGCTAATCTCTCGCTAGTAATCTTTAGAGCGCAATAAAAACTATAATATTGTGGGTTTAAAAAAAAATAAAATTTTGCATGAAAACACGCATTATAAATTTACAATTTTAATTAAATATAATTTTTTTAAAAAAAATAAATATAATTTTTAAATTTTTTATTATTAAAAAAAATAAAAACTATAATTACAAAATACTCCGATCCTGCACCAAACATTGGATAACTAATCCACCATTCAGTCCAGAACTATGCCAAATACAATACTGCACTATTATATCCTGTTTAATCTTGTCCGATCCAGACCTATTATGTCCGATCCAGTCCGATTTGAACTTGTCTTGTGTATCAAACGCCACCATAAGGGGTGTAGTTTTGGCTTGAAGTTCAATTAACATGGCCCATAGATGGTCACATAAACCTAATTTTCCTTTTATTATTTCATGGAACTTTTTGTTTTTGGTTAATGACTATGGCTACGCGTGACTGCACCATCATTGTTCACCAATTGAAAGCTAAACGACAAAAAATAATTGATCAAGTGGCTCAAGAGTAAATTGAATTTTGTCCACGGGTGACTTGAGTTAATACAATGTCTCACAATGTCTAAAGTTGATAAGGACTAATGAGTAGCCAAAAAAAATAAAAATAAAAAAATGAATATCCATATATTGGCATACCAACTCAAAATGCAATTAAATTAAGACTTTTAATTACTTCAACACATTAGTAAATAGTATTATAAAATTAAATATTGCTACATTATTGATAAATAAATTTTGTGCATATTTTGATAACTCTTATATTATGTATTTATTTATTATTATTATTTATTTATGTGTTGAGAAAAAATCCAACACCAGGCTCTTTTTTTTTTTTGTATTAAAAAAGTAAGGTAATAAGAATGAAATGTGTTAAGCTTTTTATCATCCTGATGTACCTTCCTACAGTATCGTCACCGTAGTAGAGTTTAACCATAAAATTTGTGATGAATTGGCGTGCCACCTTTTAGATTAAAGGAAATAGATAAAATAATAATAATAACAATTGCAAAAATAATAAAATTCTAATGCTTTAATGATTAAAGATTTTTAATCAATTAAGAAAAAAATAAATAAAAACAATACAAAAATAATAATAATCTATGTAATATATAAAAGAAGAACCGTATATAACACGTGTCAACATATACTTCTTCCAAATTCCCTCCAAAAACATATTTTTTATTTTTATTTTTATTTTTATTTATTTATTATTCGTTATCTTGCCTTTTTATAGATAAAATCAAATATATATAAAATTAATTTTTGATATAATTTTCCATAACCATCAAACAATTGATATTACTATATATGGTAATAATTTTTACATAATTAAAATATTTCATTTTATTTTATTTACCAAATATATATTTTTATCCTTTTAAAATTATATATATTTCAATTATTATAATATTATATAATATAATATCATATTATATTACCATGGTTCACAAGATGGTATTGTAGCTTCTTTGGCTAAGTATATATTATATAATATATATAATAACAGAATTATAGCCTGATTATGGCCTAATATAATATATACTAAGATGCACTTTCATATTTAATATTTTATTTTATTTTATTTACCAAATAAATTAAACATATTTGGCTATAAATATATAAGTAACACCTTCAAGTTATTTAAAATTTTAGTATTCAATTTTTTGTTAGTTTTTAGTCTTTCATATGTTTTAGTTGTTAAAGTTTTTTTTTTATTCTTTAATTTCAATATATATATATATATATATATTTTTATGAATCCTAAATATGATCATGTTAATCATAAGCATGGACGTGAGCTATGCTATAAATTTTGATTGAAATTGAAGATGCTAAATCAAGACATGATAATCAAAAAGAAAAAAGATACTTCTGATGAATCATTGATTATTGATTTATCTTTGTCTATCAACTTTTTCAAAGCGATAGAGAAGAAAAAAATAAAAAGAGAACGACGCAAGAGATTATTAAGATCGAGGGTATGGAAGAAAGATCAATACGATCGTTCAAGCAATCAAGTGGTGCCGGAATTTTATGACTTTGAGATAACTTCATTGAACACGAAGTAACTTAAGAAAATTAAACGTTTGTCCTAGATATTATAGTTTTTATTTTTTTTTTCTTATTATGCTTTTTTTATTGGAATTGAAATTAATAAAAAAATTATTTTAGTTAGTATAAATTATAATATAGTTTTTTTGAGGCAGAAAATATTTTTATTTTTGTAGTTGGTTAATATAATTATTTAGGTATTCAATATTTTGTGGTTTGTTTTTGTTGTTTTAACTTAGTTTTCATTTATTACGTAACTTAATTTTTTAAGAAAGTAGTGGGAATAAGAACAAATAATTTTTTTATTCATCTATAAACAACTTTTAATCGCATCCAGTTAGTAAGATGTATTGTGTGGGTATTATGATATCACCAATTATATTTATCTTAATTAAGTGCTAGAATAGCGGATTATCCAATACTATTTACGATTCGGCCATACCATATATGTTTCAATTTTCTGCATTTTTTTTTTCCATTTTTTTGAAAAGAACTCTTTGAAATTAAAAGCTCCTGAATTAACTAATGGATAATCGCTTACCAAAATAGGAGTAATCTCTAAATTCTAATTGTTACTATACTTGTATTTTTTTTTTATACCAATTATAAATTAAAATAATACATAAACTAATAAATTTAATTTTAGTTTTTATAAAATCATTTGTACAAAGTTCCAAATAAGATAAAAAAAAATTAAATATAATCTACACGAATAAATAAACAAACCTTCCGAAAATACATATTTAACCTCAACCCTAAACCCTAAACGTATATAAAATAAAAAATTAATTAAAAAAATAATTATTTTCAAAGAATCAATTAAATAGATCAACATTTTTTAATTTGAATTCAATAAATAATTTATCCTAAAAAATTCTCTACCCAACTCTATCGTCCATGATAAGCATATCTAATTTTCTCTCATCTATTTTTTATAAATATTTGATAACATACCTGGAAGAATATTGGTTTACCATATTATATAGATTAATCTTCCATAATTTTAATAATATTATAATAGTTACTTTTATTGGTTTTTTTTTTATTTTTGTATTTTTTCTTATTAGGATATCATTGAAGAATCATAACCATTTTAAGATTTTTGCCATATATATAACAATATATGTATATATTGTTCACCATTACTTATATGTATATATAACATAGTATTCTTCTTTTTATTTTCCTTCCTTTTTAGAATACATAATGTTTCAAAAATATAAATAAATAAATAAAATAAAATAAAATAAAATAATTAACTACTAATAAGGAAAATGTTAACCTATTTAATCAACCCTAAAACTATTTAAATTTTAATTATTTTACTTGAGGATAAATATCAACTTATCTCACAAATAACTTCTTTTCATGATTATGATAATTTTAGACCATTGTTTGTCACGTAAGTTTATTGTTATATAGATTTCTCTAAATATGTAATAGTTATTTTTATTTTTTTATTTTTTCCTTATTAAGATGTCATTAAAGAATCAAAATCATTTTGAGATTTTCGCCATATTAGTTTTTCACGAAATTTGTGTTTGGTCAACAAGTAAAAAGTATTCTGTATATTTTTTATTTTTTTAAGTTCATAGAAATAGAGAATAATTTATTAGAAAATCAAATAAATATATGTATATGTATATATAACATAGTATTTGATACTGTGTAAGTTTCCAAGATTACATGCATGTGATAGTGAGTGTGATTCATGATTTTACTTATATATTGTTCACCGTTTCTTCTTTTTTAGATAATAAAAATACATGAAAATAAATAAATATATATTTTTATTTGGATATAAAAAATATAATATTATAAATAATAGTTGTTAAACAAAGCAAAATAAAATTTATATCTAAAACAAATTATTAATTCATTTGAATTTAAATTTTATAGATGGAAAAAAATTAAATAGGTAAATATTTTATAATTTAAATTTTATAAATAATTTATCTTATAAGGTAAAAATGAATTTATAGGATAAATAATAATAATAATAATAATTAAATAATTCAAAATTAATCATTTGCAAAGAATTAAAAAAATATTTGAATTTGATTTGTATAATGGAAAACATTTGATTTTAAATTTAATTATATAAATATATTTAAATTTGAATTAAAATTTCTTAGATGAAAAAAATTGGATAGGAAAATTTTATAGATGGAAAAAAAAATAAATAGGTAAATATTTTTAAATTTAAATTTTATAATTAAATAATATTATAGATAATGATTAAAATTATAATTATTAATAAATTTTTATAATATAGATTGAAAAAAAAAACTATAAAAAATAATTATTAACAATAAAATTTTTATATATATTTTTAAATATAATTAATTATTATGAATTATTTTTAAAATTTATCTATTATAGCCATACACTCCGTGTATCGTGTATAGCACGAATACTAATAATAATTAAAATCAATAAAATAAACGATTTAAGAAACAATACAAAATTAAATTGATAAAGTTAAATAATAAATAATCTAAAGACCAACGCTAAATAAAAATTAAATAATAAACAGTCACTGCTCTATGATAAAAAGTAGAATTAAAAATAAAATAATTATTCTAGTGTAAAAAAGTACACTAGAAAGTGAGGTGTGTCTTCAATTGCCTTACATTTTGAGAAGAAATCTTAAGCCAACTAGGTGGAGTTCCCTTATAAGGCAGAGCAGAGGCAGAGATACCCTTACTGTAAAAACCGCAAATACATACACATAATCAGATACTAAAAGACCTACACACACTCAACCATGGTAGGAAGAAGACAAAGGTAAGAGGGAGAGAAAGAATGTATACCCGCGACTGTGCATACGACCTATGGTTGCGGCGTCGGAGATGGAGCTTTCCCCGCTTCAAAGTTCTTCGAAGACAAAACCACACAAACCCTAGCGGCCTGGCTCCCCGTTAAGGGATCAGCTTTCTCTGTGTTTATATATGGCGATTCTACAATCGGCCGAACGTTGGCCCATAGCCCATGGCCCATGGTTGGAAAGACCCATAACCAGACCCACTTTAGTTCTTTTTAAATCAGGCCCAATTTATATGTTATATGGATCACTTGTGCAGTCAACGCCCGAACTACAATTCTTGTCTCGTTAATACAATTTTTTTTTTTTTTTTTTTCCCAAACATATCGTAGAATCTTGAGCTGAACTTTTTTTTCAAAGACTTTGAATGTTGACTTTAGATGGGAAAATAACGATAATGTTTTTTTTTTTTTTTTTTTTTGTTTTTTTGTTCGAAATTGATATGAGTCAGGATTGGCCGCTGGGTGTAGAGACGTGCAATATGAAATCAACTACTTTCAACTATATAACAACTATTCAAAATTGGTATAATATTCAAGATCAATCATTTTTATCCTCTAAAAAAAAAAAAAAAAAAATCAATTATTATTATTATTATTTTTATGAATAATCGGTCAAGGTCTCATGATTTAATATGTATCATGGTCGTGAAGTTTTCCCATCATCGTTTATTAAAAAACTGTCATTTCTTTTTATATCAAAATTAGGGAGATTCAAACTTGAATTTTTGTCCCAAAAAAAAAAAAAAATCCCGAAAAGGACCAAAACATGGATGTTTAATGGGGGAATAAATTACGAGAACTTTTCTGCCCAAAGCCCGAAAGCGATTCTAACACAAGATACGATGACAGGGAGTGAATTCGATCAGGAATAGACAGATAAAAGGCTGCTAGGCTCCTTTCTTTCTCATGGGAGGGGTTCGCATCAGATCTTCAGGTCCCTTAGTAATTTCAAGAGAAGTACCATTAGGAAGAAGAATAATTCCACACCTTCCAGCATAAATCAAACAGTCCTTTATATTTGAATTAGACTAACAATTTGTTGTATTTTGACTGAAACTAACCTGCTAATCAATTCAAACTTAAATTTAATCATTTATGTGTTTGCATGAGTTTTAAAACTTATTAGCACATATACTTATTTACTTGACTAATTTTATACTGCTAATCAAGATTTATTATCTAATTAATAAATTGTGTGATTAATGATAAAACTTTCATGCTCACCCTCTTATATTTTCAGGGTTAAAAAAATATAAAAGAGGAATTACAATAACAACAGGTTTTAGGAGATTTTAAAATGTCATTCTAAAAAGAAAGAAACCAGCTTATTAATTATTCATCATTTATTACTTTATCGTGTTAACTATTGTATATGTATAAATGGTAGTGACCATGTTAGTTAATAGTTAGTGTAAATAAATTTTTATTTTTTTAAATAAAAGTTAAAGAAATTAAATTATGACAGTGATGTTATAAGTGTTATAATCAAATTTTTTTTTTTTTATGACACCATGATTGTTACGGATAAATATTTTCTATGGAAAAGAATTAATAATACGTGTAGAAAATCAAAATAGACTGACTTGAATTTTTTATTTTTTATTTTTAGAAAAAAAAAAAAAAAAAAAGGAAGATAGTACATCATTGAAAGGTCGAATGGGTCCTTTGATTGAAGAAAATTAAGACGGTTGGAAAAATTAGAACCGCGAAGACGGAACCGCACAAGTAGCTTCCAAAGTCATGGTCATAGAATCAAATCAGTATTTATTTTATTTGGTTTTTTTTTTTTTTTCATATCTTTATAAAAATAGCTTGAAGTAGAGTTTCTGCGTAGTTGCTTAATTTTACAAAGCGTTTGGAAAGAGACATGAAGGAGAAAGCTACTAGAACAGCCGTTTCTTCTTCGTTACTCTTCTTCATCTTCGCCATCTCTATAGCGAAATTGTTCTCTGCAGACTTCGCCGCAGCACAAAATACGACAACAACGTCAACGGCACAGCCAATAAGTGTGGGCTTGGTGATTGATTTCGAGAGATGGGTTGGAAAATTGGGGTTGAGTTGCATAGAAATGGCGCTTTCCGACTTCTATGCCTCTCATGGCTATAACTACAAAACCAGGCTTCATATCGATGCCAGGGATTCCAAAAATGACGTAGTCGGAGCTGCTTCCGCAGGTTCTTTCTCTCTCTTTCTATATATATATATATATATATATATATATAGAGTATGTACTCCTTTTCTTCTTAATTAGTGCGAAAAATTTCTGATTTCTATTGTCTCTGGTAATAAACACCATGAAAAAATGATAAGGAGATGCATGATTGGAATTTAGCTACACCTCACACCGATGAAAGAAGAAGATTGATTTATTATTATTATGTTTTTTTTTTCCATTTTTTCTTTACGGCTTTCATTTTACATTTTTTTGGGGCAGTATATAGTATTAGACAACTGTCGAAATTTTAAAAGTCAAACTTTAAAGATAACCAAATTATTTAAGTCACCGTTATTGACCAACTCTGAATCGTAGCATCCGCTTGTGAAATGTGAAAAAGCTTAATCTCATCGTGAAACAAATCGTGTTGCACGCAGGTTTTACGTTTTTCTTTTGAGCCTTGAAAAGAGAACCGATTTAATTGGTTAGTGTCTATTTTGCAAGATGATGTAAATCGCTATTTCAGTTCTTAATAAAAGTTTATTTTGCTGAAAAAAAAAAGAAAAAAGAAAAAAGAAAAAAAAAGCAAAACTTCTAACATATATATGGGCGTAAATGGAGCTGCATATGATTAGTTATGGAATCATTTTTATTTATATTTTTTAATTATAGAATATATAAAGTAGTTAAGAAGAATATAATTGATTTCCCAAATAAAATAATTTTTTTTGCTTCTGATACCCCCAAGAAAATACTTTATCCTACCATTAAAATATTCACTCTCCACTATTTTAAAAAAAAAATAAAAAATAAATAAATAAAAAAACAACAACGACAACAAGAACATATTGCCAATAAAAATATTTGGCTCCATTTTATTTTTACTAAATATGAGTGATGGAGATTGATGATTTTGTTTTTATTTTATTTTTTTAAAACAGAATTATGTTTATGTTTTTTGCTTTTCCTTTTTTTTTTTTTTTTTTGTCTTTTGTCATCTGGTTTAGTTGTCTTCTGTTATTTATCGAAAGTACAAACTTTGTTCATTTTATATAATACTTGTTTTATTTTAATTTTTTTTTTAAAAAGAACTGCTACTCACATTTTAATTAGTTTCCTATTTTCTAGTTTGATATTCTACTTTATTAGTTTACTTTTTTTTTAAAAATAGAATGGTTGCCTCTATTCGTTATATTAATGTATGTATATATATTTCTAGTAGTACCAGCTTGTAAATTTAATAATTAACCTAGAAAATGCAATCCATATATTAACTGTTGGAAATTTACATTCAATTATATTTAACTCAAAAAAAAAAACTTCAATTTAAGTGAGAATATATAATTGTGCTCATTTTTTAATAATAAAAGTATCTTAATTACTTTATTAACTTTTGAATTTTTTAGACTTAACCAGATAAATATATATATATATATATATTATTTACTAATGCCGAAAAAAAAATGATGAATTTAATGTGTATGTTTGTATTGCTGAAATTTAGGCTTAGATAGTTGAAAATTAAATCATGGAATGGACCACCGAGAAGACTTTAAAAATGTGCAAATTATGGACCTATTTTTTAAAAAAAAAAAAAATTAAAGTTATTTGAAATCTGAACCTTTTTTTTTTTTTAAATAATTAAAGTTATTTGAAATCGAAACTTCACGTATAGAAAAGTGTGAATATTACTTTTTATTCCTTTATTTTAAGGATATAAATTCTAAACTTTTTGAAAGAAATAAAAAATTCTCTATTTTGAAAAATTGAAATCCCATAAAAATATATAAGTTTAATTTTAAAAATTCAATATTAAAATCTTAAGAATGGATATTTTATTCTACTATTGAACGTATAAATCCAACATGCTTAAAAAAAATAATAATAATAAAAATAAAAGAAACATAGGTTAGACATGGGGATGGGGAGGAAGGAATTATAATAATTGTAAAAGGATATTCTTATAAATAATAATAATAATAATAAGTGCCCTAAAAGCCCATTGCTTCCAAAATTTAATCATGAACAGCTTGTTCCTAGCTAACCATTATTATGGGGAAAAGAGGTTCGTTAACCCTGGCCCTAATTCGCCTTTTCGGATGGTTGAAAAAGAGCATTTAATTATTAAATATAATTAAGAGAATGTATATATTGCATTCTTTTTCTTTTCTTCTCTTTTTTTTTTTTTTTTTTTTTTTTTTTGGGTGAAATGCTTTCTTTTTCTTATATTCGGGAAGTCAGGATCTATTTAACAAACATGGCTGGCTTCTTTATACATATACCGATTTGGTGTAAATAAATTAAAATCCATGTCTCCATTCTACTACTGCCCTCCACCAATGCTTAATTTTTGTTAATTTCCTCTCGTCGTCAATCCCGTGTGGACCTGCAACATGTTGCTTTCATTTTAACTCTCTGTCTTTCCTTTTCAAGCCAACTGTCTTTTTATCGATGACGGATGAATTTATACTTTATTTTTATATTAGCTTTTAATTCTAAGATATTTTTTCATATTCCCCAAACAACTTTGCCATCTTAAATATTTATCGTCTAGATATATATTCATTTTAATTAACTTTTTGCACAATAAAGTTAATTTTAATCATTCTTTATTAGTTTAATTTAATTTATATTGTATTTATAAAGACGGGTATATACATTTCGTTGTAACATGTACCATGTATATTCCAAATACAGAGTTTTTTTTTCTCTCTTTGTTTTTGCGTTGAATTTTCCTTCTCCTACTTTGCCGCATAGGTAATTTGCTAATCTAATTTCATCTATCCATGTTATATACGAAACACATGCAGCTCTAGACCTGATAAAGAATGCACAAGTCAAAGCCATAATAGGGCCTCAGACATCCATGCAGGCAAATTTTGTTGTCGATCTTGGTGAAAAAGCTCAAGTTCCTATCATATCTTTCTCAGCTACCACACCCTCTCTCAACACCAGGAGTTCATACTTCTTCAGAGCTACAGAATGCGTCAAAACTCAAATTAAAGCCATTACTTCACTGGTTCAAGCCTTTGGATGGAGACAAGTCGTCCCTGTTTATGTGGACGACATATATGGAGAAGGACTAATACCTTTTCTCACGGAAGCTCTGCAACAGATCGATGCTGGTGTCCCTTACCGGAGTGTCATTTCTCCGAAAGCCAACGAGGATCAAATAGAAAAAGAGCTTTACAAGCTGATGTCAATGCAGAGCAGAGTTTTCATTCTCCATATGTACTCTGATCTGGGTTCTAGGCTTTTAACCAAGGCAAAAGAGATTGGTATGATGGAAGAAGGGTATGTTTGGATAATGACAAATGTCATGACTAATAATCTTTTTCAATTGAAATCCAATTCTTCGGTCATGAATTCTATGCAAGGGACATTGGGTATAAAGACTCATGTCCCTGAGACAAATGAGCTTAAAGACTTCAGAGCTCGATGGAAGAGGAAATTTCGACAGGACAATCCAGACATACATGATATTGAACTGAATGCTTTCGGATTATGGGCTTATGATGCTGCCATAGCTCTGGCTAGAGCAGTTGAAGAGGTTGGGATTGGAAATTGGGACTTCGAGCAGGACAACAATGTTTCACAAAACCAAAACACAGACCTTGAATCATTTGGGGTTTCTCAAAATGGTCAAAAACTTTGCGAAGAATTAACAAGGGTGAGATTCAATGGTCTGGCAGGAGATTTCAGATTTGTTAATAGGCAGTTAGATGTTTCAACTTTCGAGATAATCAATGTCAATGGTAATTGGGAAAGAGTGGTCGGATTTTGGACACCCGAGAAGGGATTGGTAAGAAAATTGCGTTCGACGACCACGAGCAACAAAATGAATTTGAGAGATAATTTGGGACCAATTATATGGCCTGGTGAAACTTCAAAAACTCCAAAAGGATGGGAGATTCCGACAAACGGGAAAAAGTTGAGAATTGGTGTTCCATCCAGAGGTGGTTTCAATGAGTTTATTGAAGTGAAACATGATAATGCAAGAAACAGAACGGAAATCGGTGGCTACTGCATAGACGTCTTTGAGGCCGTAGTGAAATCGTTGCCTTATGGTCTTACCTACGAATTTATTCCGTTTGCGAAGCCAAATGGTGATAGCAGTGGTACTTATGATGATCTGGTCTATCAAGTGCACCTTGGGGTATGTTTCTTTTATCCTTTTCCTAAATGTATATATATATATATATATATATATTTTTTTTATGGTGAATTTTTTCCTGTGTAGTGTGTATCTAATATGTAATTGGATGTCATTCCCACTATAGTAACATGTAATAGGATTACATATATTATGGTTATGCTATATTTGGTACTTACTTACATTATGATAGGATATAATTTATATCATAGATTATTTGCATTACAAGTAACTAAAGGTCTATCTCATGATAGTAAAATTATATATATATATATATATATATAGCTAGAAAATGGAATTTATGCACCTGGGGTTTCTTCTGGGTACAATTTTTAAACCAGCTGTGAAAAACAATTACTCTATGTATGTGTATTAATTTTTATGTTTGCTTCAATGGAATTTTTTTTTAAAATTATTATTATTATTTTTTTTTTTTTTTGGGTCATTGTAATACTATTTTTTTATTTATTTATTTTTATTTTTTTATCTACAGAACTTCGATGCTGTGGTTGGTGACATAACGATTAGATTTAACAGATCCTTGAATGTAGACTTCACGCTGCCATTCACAGAATCTGGTGTGACAATGATCGTTCCGGTTAAAGACAATGAGAGCAAAAACCCATGGGTTTTCTTGAAACCTTTGACATGGGATCTTTGGGTGACAACTTTTTGCTTCTTTGTCTTCATCGGTTTTGTTGTTTGGGTTCTTGAGCATCGGATAAATGAAGATTTTCGAGGACCTCCTTCACACCAAATTGGCACAAGCTTCTGGTTCTCCTTCTCAACCATGGTCTTTGCTCATCGTAATTCTCGGATCCTTCTTTTATTTATTTATTTTTTTTTTTTTCACGCCACATGTTTGTTGTAATGCCTACATGATTAATTTTTGAATGATTGTCCTTATTTTACAGGGGAAAGAGTGGTTAGCAACTTGGCGAGGTTTGTGGTAACAGTATGGATATTTGTGGTGTTAATACTGACTCAGAGTTACACTGCAAGTCTAACCTCACTTCTAACAGTCCAACAACTCCAGCCAACTGTGACGGACTTGAACCAGTTGCTTAAATACGGAGAGAATGTGGGTTACCTCAAAGATTCTTTTGTTTTAGGACTTTTGAAAGGTCTCGGATTTCCCGAATCCAAGCTTAAGACTTATAAATCCTCGGAAGAATTAGAATTATTATTTAAAAAGAAAAAAGAAGAAGGTGGGATCGCTGCTGTTTTAGATGAATACCCCTACATGAAACTCTTCCTTGCAAAGTATGGCTCCAAATATGCAATGGTTGAACCCTCATTTAACACTGATGGCTTTGGCTTTGTAAGCCCTCTCAATTACTCTCTCTTTCTCTTTTATCTATATATTTATCTACATACATAAATATATATATATAACTATTTTCTTATCGTGGATTTAGTATAATATTATCATGTCTGACCTTATAAACGACTGACAATATATATGTCTGTGTGTTTCATATAGGTCTTTCCAAAAGGCTCGCCTCTGGTGCCAGATATTTCAAGGGCAATCTTAAATGTAACAGAGGGAGGCAAAACAAAGGAAATAGAAAAGAAATGGTTTGGGCAAGTAACTAATTACCAAGACTTTAACTCACAAGTTTCCTCAAACGTTCTTGGTCTTGAAAGCTTTTGGGGTTTATTTCTCATTACCGGAGTTGCTGCACTCTCAGCTCTCATAGTATTTGCGGCTATGTTTATCTATCAGCAAAGGCAAATCATCACTGATTCTGATAGAGTGGATTCGAAATGGGAAAAAGTACTCGAAATGCTAAGAATCTACGACCACAAGGACTTGAGTTCGCATACTTTTAAGAAGAATGCTGAAGTTGAAGAAGACAGCAGAGGGGGTGATCATATGGTCAATGGGGCACGTGAGGGCTCAACAGAAATCAACTTTCATCCCAGTCCATCTACTTATTCAATCCACACAGATCAGTCAGACTTAGCGTTCTTAGGAGAGCAGGAAACTCCTCCCAGAGAATTTGGAAGTACAAACCAAGCAATTTCTGGTATTGAACTTAGTTTTGTAGCACACCGAGAGACACCCAATTACAGCTCCTGAAACCCATGGTAATAATTGATCAAACAAGGCAATCAATTGTTTTGTAGATTATTAATGTACAAGTTATTTGCTCTAGCTCAAAATTGAGGGATAACATGTAGATAAGGTCCATGTTTTTTTTACATGTATATTTTGCTTGGTAGATCAAATTGTATTTTTACATGTATATTTTACTTGGAAAAAGAATGGAATCTCATATACTTTGAAATTCTCGTTCTGAAATGGTTTATGGGATTGATCTAACAGATTTCCATGAAGAACTTGACTGTTTAATGATGCTGCTTATGAAAATGATTAACTAGACTTTATATGTACAGACAGAAGTACTTTCTTACATCCTCACATCCCTGTCGGATACTTGGGATTATGAATTATTAAATTTGTAATAGGGTTTCCAGAAATTATTATAAGAAAGATTGAGAATAGAATAAGTGGGCTATTGCACTTTTTCTCTTGGTAATAATGGGCTGTTGCACTTGGTTTTCTTACAGGGCCTAGTTTTGTTTTTGAGAATCTGCAGTACTGGGCTTATCATGGAAAAACTCCAACCCACGGGCTCATAAGCTACGTACAGTGTGGAAATAAAATAGTCCATTCAAATAACATGGTAAACGCCGCAAGGATTTCCAACGACAGGTCCTACTTTTATTTTTGTTTTCTTTCTAATGATTTTTTTGTATATGTTTCAACATATCAATAATTAATATTCCCCCCAAAAAAAAAAAATCTATATTTAGAATGTGGATAAAATTAATACATTAACCTAACAATTGTGTGATTTTATTGCAACGTTTCCTGGACTGTTCAATTGCTAATTAAACATTCTAATAATTACAAAAAAATGAAATAGAATCGATGGGTTATTTTAATACATGGAAGATGGAACTTTGTTGCCAAAAAGCACAAACCATTTCTCCAACAATATGTTAAAAGAAAAGCCCAAAATTTCCATATTTGGGCCATGGTTTGACTGTCCACAAGCACAGTCAGGTGTGTACTGGTTCACCATTAACTATGTAGCCGGACCATGGCTTTAACTTTTAGGCTTCATAATCTCCCGCCTCAAAAATAACAATGACTCAATCTTAGAAAATGAAAGAGAATAATTACCCAAAAATAAAAAATAAATAAGTGAAAGAGAATATGTTAAAAAATATATATATATATATATATATGAAGTAGTTTTACTGTATAAACTATCTGGGTGCGGACTGTTCACATGGGAACTGTTCCAAAAGCAAATACTTTTTGAAAAAAAAAAACGTCAGTTTTACTGTATATGTTGTATATCTAATGCTTTTTTTTTTTTTCAAAAAGCGTCGAATTTTGATGTGGTCTGTATATATATATATTTAATGATAATAATAATTAAAAAATAGGTTAAAAATAATAATAATGATGATTAAAAAATTAAAACAACCCTTTACGCATATATTAAAGTATTTTATTACAATTATTTAACAAATTAATTATGATTTTGTTTCATTTTTTCTACTTAGTGCAAACGCAATATGCTTTTAGTGAATATTAAAATTAAATCCAGCATGTAATGTGTAATATGTAAATAATAATTATTATTATTATTATTATCTTTCACCAAGTAATAATTGAATCCCACAAAATTTGGGTTGTTAAGAAATAATTATTTCAAAAGTATTATTAATCCTGGTATTAATGAAAGAATCTTGATTTATTGCAACCTTTATTATAGCAGCCATATGTGCAACAAACTTGATAACACATCCACCGAAAAAACAAAATGCCACATATGAAGATGGGGGAGATATACGTGGAGGCTAATATTATCCCATTTTTACTGGAAAGATAGAATCGTGTGGCTTAGTGACCTCAAGAAAAATGGAATCCACGATACCGGGGTTTAAGACCCAAAAAAATATTATTCCATTTTTGAAAATGTGTTTTAGGCTTATGCACCGTAATATTCCTTAAGCATATGAAAGTAGCTCCCTTATAAAATATGCATTTTACGCTTGTTGCAGTAAAGAAGGTCTGACACTTTTGGTTGAAGTTAATATGGTTATTTTCTATTTTATTGTATATCTGGTAATTATTCGAATAATCTGTCTCTATATTTTAAGGTTTTTTGCTAATTTCTAATTTCTAATTTCTAGAATTTAAAATAAAAAAGGACAATAACACAAAAGATTGGCCACAAATAAATTGGAGATGCATGCGTAGATCATCAACTAAATCACAACAAGACTATAGGTTACCCACAAGCTTAATTTTTTCTTTTTATTATTTTGTGGAACTAATTATTTATCATTTTTAGGTTGCTAGGCTATAGCTACATGTGATGGCATCAACACTGCTCACCATTTGAAAATCGAACCACAAGGAATAATTGATCTAGCGGTTTAAGAGTTAATTGATTTTTATCCATGTGAAGGATGTGGATTAAAAAAAATTGAATATCCATATATAGGCAAACGGACTCAAAATACAGTACCAGCTCATATAAGATAATACCTTTAATTTAATTCATATTTTTGTGTTAATTATTTACTAATTTTTTTCCTTATTTTAGTCGTGGATTTATAAATTCAACTATACTAGAGAATTACACTATTTCCAATATTAATCTATATAAACGTAAACGCAGACATACAACCTTTGATTCAAAAATAAATTAAAATAAAGCAAATAAAAAATGTACAGAAAATTTGACTTATAATCGAACAATTGTGGTTCATGTTCATCACAGTCACGATCCCCACCATCACATTCATGACACTAACAGTCACATGGCGTTTTGCATTTTAACATGTAAGGAGTGTAGTTTTGGCTTGAAGTTCAATTAACATAGCCCATAGTTGGTCACATAAACCTAATTTTTCCTTTTATTATTGCATGGAACATTATTATTATTATTATTTTTTTTTGGGTCAGTGACTATAGCTACGCGTGATTGCACCAGGCATTGTTCACCAATTGAAAGCTAAACGACAATAAATAATTGATCAAGTGGCTCAAGAGTAAATTGAATTCTGTCCACGTGTGACGTGAGTTAATACAATGTCTCACAATGTCTTAACTCTCAAGTAGATAAGAACTAATGAGTAGCCAAAAAAAAAAGAAAAAAAAAGAAAATGAATATCCATATATTGGCATACCAACTCAAAATGCAGTAAAATTAAGAATTTTAATTACTTCAACATATCCATAATTAGTATTATAAAATTAAATATTGCTACATAATATGCTAAATAAATTTGGTGCATATTTTAATAACTTTTATATTATTTATTTATTATTATTTATATATGTTCAACATATGATTAAGTATTACCAAATATATATATATATTTAGAGTGTGGATAAAATTTTACAAATAAATTACTTCATTTATCAATTAAGAAAATTATGGAATTTAACTAACCTAACAATTATTTGATATTTGATTTTGTAGCAATAAATCTTGGACTGTTCAATTGTCCGTTAAACTTTCAGCAAGATTATGCAAAATAGAAAGAAAATAGGTGGGTTATTTAATTCGTGGACACCGGAACTTTGCTGCGAAAACACACAATCATTTCTCCAAGAATTGGTAAAAAGAAAGCCCAAAATTTCCATATTTGGGTCACGGTCTTATGGTCCAAAAGGAGAATTAGGCGTCTGCTCGTTCACCATTACGTATGTGGTGGACTGGAGGGACCATGTTGAAAAAAAAAAAGGCTAATTGAAGGCTCTAACTTTTAGGCTACATAATCAATCTTTTATGCCCCATGAAAGTGAAAGAGACGGACAGTATGCAATGAATTGGCAACCAAATTATTAGTTTTTACCACGGAAATTATCCTAAATTGAACTAGATTTCGCATTCTATTTAATATGTTAGAAAGTATAAACAAACAACCTCAGAAATTATCTTAAATTAAGCTAGATTTCGCATCTTATATAATATGTTAGAAAGTATAAACAAACAAAATTGGACACGCCGATTGTCACTTATTGTTGGAACTACATAAAACAATGTATTAATGTGTAAGAAACACCTTCTTATGGATAGGGGTATTGTAACATTTAGTCAATGTGCACTAGTTCAAACCCCAAAAAAAAATAATAATAATAATAATTTTTTCGTTGATGATTAGAGAAAGAGGTTAATGCACTTGATTTGGTAAGCAGTTTAAGATCATCAAAATGGTGAATTAATGAAGATTTTAATTCTTTACTTGAATTGGAAGGTCCAACACAAAAATGCACAAGACAATTCATATCCTGTGTCCAAATATTAAATAATTATTATTATTATTATTTTTGTAATGGGCAAAATACTAGTAAAGCTATAAAGCTGCTCAATCTAACCTTTCTTTTTTATTATTACTATTTTTAAATGGAGAGCCATACATATATGATAGTATTCCAGATTTTCCAAATTTTGGTAATTGAAGCATGGTTTGGGTAAAAGAAAAATTTTTGCTATCATTGTGTTTGTTTCTGCGATGATGGAACACTACTTAAAAGGCAGCCTCGCATATAATTTGTTCATCTTTTGGGATACAATTAATGAATGACAGCATCTGATTAGTCCCTAACTCATTGATCTTGAACACATACTAATATTTATTTACATTTGGAAAATATAAATGCTGTTAAGAATTTTGGGCAAAAGAAAAAGGGTTTTTAAAAATTCGAATTCATTAAAAGTTGTGGGCCATAATTCCTTTTCCCATACACATAATATAGCCGGGCCATTTACCTAGGGAAAAAAAAATAATAATAATTATAGCTGGGCCAATAGTGTCATTTACCAACTTTATATATTCAACAAAACGACTTCTGCAAAACCTTTTTTTTTTTTTTTTTTTTTTTTTTTTGGGTAAAATCTTGTATGCCACACCCAGGTCATATCTCGTTAGCTTTTCAATATCTCCAGAAACGAAAAGATGCTATTCATTTTGATGTTGACCGTAAACATCCACAAACAGCCTCAGCTCTTTATTCCCAAAAAACACCAAAAAGAAGGGGGGGAAAAAAAAAAAAGGCCAACTACAACAGCAACAAAAAAAAAAAAAAAAAAAAACAAAAAACAAAAAACAAAAAACAGCCTCAGCTCTTTATCTAATATCCACACAATCAAAGGCTTAAAAGTGACAAAAGAAAACATCCAACTTCAAGTGAACCTCCCAAAGTACTACTCAATCCATGTGCCTATAGCCTTACACACACATATTCTTCAATATTTTTAACCTCCTTCTTTTAAGGACTATATTTTTAACCTATCGATGATAATATATACCTCTATATATACAATTTAAAATGGAACCTGAGTTAAGTACCCATTTTTAAAAAATCTCACAAAATAGGGTGAAAAAAACATAAGTGAATAAACCAGCAACAACGACAGCAGAGCCTTGCCCATAAGTGGTTAAATTTTCATCTATCCGTATAATTTATTATTTATTTTTTGCGAAAATCGAATAATTTACTATTTTAAGTATTAATAGTATGCAATATATATGCATTCGTTTATGTCTATGCTGTCCAATTTTCAAATACACAATGACAATTAACTTATAGCAACCACCCAAAAAGTACTCTGTAAGCAGTTTTATCTTGATGTGAGGTTTTTTTACCAGCTATTTATTCAAATATTTTGTAACAATTCTGGCAAGTTTAATTGTTGGATTAATCGATTATTCTCACAAAATCCAAAAATGTCCAATATTATTTAACAAGAAAATCTAACCCAAAAAAAAAAAAAACAAAAAACTAATTGAAAGAGAGAATAGCTTTAATCACTGCGATCAGAGTGAATGTTTTTAACTACTAACTTGGGAATAGAATAGGAGAGAATACATTAGATTATGATTGTTATTTTCGGTGCAGAGAAGGATAACACATTAGGATCGAGCACACTAGGAAAAAAGCTTTATCAAATGCCTCGAACAATTTTAAAAAATGCTACACTGTGCAGCCTTTTTACTTGGCCCACATATGAAAATGGATGTAGTTCAAAAATTCGTGCTGTAAAAAAGAATGTGTTGATTGTTGAAAAGTGAGCTTATGGCAATGCACAAGTATAAGAGATGCCTTCGTCTCTCCCCCAAAGGAATTGAAAAAAGTAAAAAAGGACTTCATAAAGGGTGAATGGAAGCGAATCAATCTTCCAAAAGCACTTTACACAAGAATAGCATATATACCGAAACAATGAAAAAAACAATTCCATACATCTTTTTGCCGTCCAAGAAATTTTTTTCCACAGCCCCAATACCTTACCACTATCAAATGCTTCAAAAGAAGCAAAGTGGAGCATAAAATAATGTATTATACAACCTTTTCCAGTTTGTTTGTTGTAATATTTGTTTAGTTAATAAACAAATGGTAAAAAGTTGAATTATGGGTTTTTCTTTGCATAATATGGACTACAACTCGGTAACATTTGTGTGACCTAAGATATTCTACTGTCAGTGACACTTTCCTCAATCTCAAAGGCTCTGTCTTTTTCGGCTTTTCTATTGGGGTTTTTTTTTATGGGTATATGTGAAGGAAAGGGAAAAGGGGGGCCCATCTAAAATTACATGTAACAGACAAGTTAGATATAGTAGTGGTTATACTGGTTAGTGTTATGTTTAACTATAAAACATCAGATGGGGCATTAAAGTCAAATTAGGGATTAGGAGAAAGATTTGGGACTAGGAGTTAGATTCTCTAACGAGTAGTCTAAAATCTAAAATAAGTGATGGAAATTACAAACCTTCAACTGCTTTTGAGGACTCTAGAGATTATTTGGTTGCAAATTCCTATATATGTTAGATTAATTGGGCCATTGTGGTCCATTTCACCCAAAGTTTGGTTGCTGTCACCAAAATTTTCAAGCAAATGGACAAACTAGATGCCATCATTTTGCTTATGTCAGATTATTCACAAATGCAAATTTAAAGCGTAGCCAGGACAAATAAAGTTATACTCGGAAGCCATTTTATTGAACGTACTGGGAAGCAATTGCAATTGCAATTTGGACTTCTTTCTGGCCTTGTATGTGGATTCCAAAAGGTCCAATACTTCTAATATACTAGCTTCTAAAGGAACAAAATTACAAAAGTTGAGTTAAAGGTGAGGACATGAATGGAACAGTTGTCCCTTTTGTTAGCAACGATATTGATTTTCATATTCTCCAACTAATTTATCAAACTTTTAAAAGCCTTTTTCTATCAAAGTACGAACGAGTCTCTTATTACCAAGCTTCTATGATCTAAATAGCCTACCTCTTCAAATTCTAGATGCAGTAATTATACCTGATTTCTTAACTTATCTAAACTAGGTTGGGGCTTGAGAATTACACAACTCTTAGTGGAGGAATTATATTTGTACATGGTCCCTCAAGACCCACACACTGCAATGCCAGAATTTTTAGAAAGATGAAAATTGAACAAAATATCAAACTATAACCCAAAATAAATAATAATAATAATAATAATAATAATAATAATAAGGCTAGTTCATGTGAGAATTTGTTGTCAACCAGACAGAAGGAACTTTCTTGAATTGGAAGAGATTGTGATTGAAAAAGCAGTATAACAAGAAAAATAATTAGAGGAAGGACATAGTGACAGAATACAAGGAGCCCCACAGAGGAGACATGGTAGTTAACTAGTTATATCTTCTCTTATACGACTAGAAACCTCATAAACATGCACATATATATTTTTGACCATTTTCAGGGTTGGAAACCATGTTAGCAAAGCATTATTATCTTTCATATTTTCATTCTCACCCAGTTTACCAAAACCATCATAGCATCCAATGAAAGAGAAGGCACACTATCATAACCCAATGAAGGCTAATGAGTATCGGTTTTCTATGCGGTGAGGACCAGTTGACCACCTCTGCTCTCTTGTATATTGTAATTCATTTTTTGCGATACAATAAAAGCGAGTCAAAAATTAACCCAAAAAAAAAAAAAAAAAAAACAAACAAACCAAAAGAGTGGAAAAAAATTGATTAGAAAATAACATATATATATATATATAGTTAATGCCAATATTCGTTCAATAAAAAGTTGCTCACAGACAATTAATAGACTTTGACATGAATAGCTTTGTTCTCGGTATCCTTTTTTTATTCATAAATTAAAAATATATAATATCCACATTATAGAATATATATATATATATATATATTTTAGCATTAATATAGTAAGGACTGCATATTATATTTGATGATACATATCATCCAAATAATATCATTTTATTTAAATTCATTTTGATTATTTTTAAATAAATTATAATTAAGAAAATAACGACCTCCTAAATTTGTGTGAAAACCGCAAGTAATTGCTATAACAAGTTAATTGGATTTTTCAAAAATTTATTAATTATTTATTTTTTCTATGTAGTAATCAATATGGATAAAACAAATCGCAACATAAAATGTTTTTAGTATAAGTCCTCATAATATTTTTACTATATCAAAATCCGTATATATAACATCACTTTTACAAACTACTTATAAAATATATATATATATATATATATATCTCTTTAACATCTGTATTATATCTCTTACTCTTTTATATATGTACAAAATTCGATTATACATGATTGTTGGGGAAAATGGTAGTATGGCGTATAAGGTTTTGTATAATACCCATCAGAAGACAATTTTTCTAGATAAATTGGATTGTTGGGGAAAATGGTGGTTTGGCTATAAAGTTCTGTATGATACCCAATTAGAAGACTACTTTCCTAGATAAAATGTCATTCCCCCTATACAAATTTAAATATATCGACACATGGTTTTGAAATATATTATTCACATGGTTTTGAAATATATTATTTAAGATATGTTTGAATCTGTATAATTTTCTCAATTAAGCATCCACACCTGATAATTAATATATATTTTACACATTTGAAGCTGTATAATTTTCTAAATTATGCTTCCACACCTGATAATTAATATATATTACACACACTTGAAAGTATTCACTTTCTGTTGCTACTAATTATGTTCTTTCACAGTTTTTTTTTTTTCTTTCTAGTTGTTTTCTTCTTCTTTTTTTCACAGTCATTAATATTCTCAATTGAACGTACTATAAAGCATAAAAACTATCTTCTTCTTTTTTTTTTTTTTAATCACAAAAGTTTTAATTTTGTTCTTATCCAATTATCAATTGGGTGAACTATGAAATATGTTGTCGGGGCTATAAGTAAGCATGCTCTAGCTTACCACCAAAAGAGCAACCGCATGATAACGCAGTTTGATTTTTTGATATATTTAAACGATCAAATTAATCAAATCAAAAAAGAATAAATTTAATTTTGATAGAATTTAGTATATATGAATAAAAAGTAAAGAAGGAAAAAAAAAAAAAAAAAAAGAAAAAACACCGGTTGTCTTGGAAATATGGTTAAAACGTGAACAGAAAAAACAACTCAGAAAAGTCATAAATTATAATAGAAACTCTTTGTAATTTGATAAATGTACATATACAGCAAATTTCTTATCATAATATATTACATGAAAGATTTTTATCATAACTATTAGATTTATTTAATTGGGCTAGATTCTTTTAAAATAAATCTAAAATGTTAATATAATAGATTTATGTATAATATTATCACATCCATTAGGTAAGAAATTTATTATATATATTTTTGGTCAAGTAGTGCTCTAACTTATATTTGATAAAGGAGCTTTGTTACAGTAAACATCTTATTGGAGAGCTTCAAATGCTAACGAAGAGGATTAACGTACGTGGAAAAACATGAATTCTCTTTTATTTCTCCTTTGCATTGTTGCTTTATTTAGCTTTAATATTATTGTTCATCTTTTATTCCACATGAAACTTAACATTCACTATGAAAAATATAACGATTAAACCATAAATCAAATATCAACATTTTTAATGTTGTTTTTTATTGAATGAAATATCAATATTAATATTGGAGCAAAATAAAGAAAAACAAATAAAAAATATGAAAAAATCAATTTTTTTTTCTTTTGTGTTAAGTGACTAATAATACTCCTTATAAAAGGCGCTTACCATAAAAAATCCACTCTAGCAATCTTAAAATTTTTTAATTTTATTACATTTTAGTGAAACTTATAAAACAGTCAAACAACCTTAAAAATTTATAATTTATTTTAAGAGCCAGACATTTGATTGCGACAAAAAAAATAAAATAATAATAATAAAATTATAGAAAGATGGAATAAAATCTTGTTTCAAAATTCAAATTGATAACGTAACAGCAGTAATATGTCTAAGATGAAAATAAAAAATAAAAAGACAAAGAAAATAATATAAACAAGTGGGTCAAGACAAGGGCGATAGAGTGGAGGCAGTGTGGTGTCAGAGATTCTGACACACCAACAAAACCGTCTGAAAAGTAAATAAAAAAGGTTATGTACTGTTCCCTACTCTACGATCCCCTCCACCTATCACAATCCACGTTATATAAAATCTAAAGCATTTTATTTGAATTTTCAATTATCCCCTGTGCTCTTGTTCCACCAAAATTTTATACGCTCGCTGATAAATTTGCCCCAAATCAGAGGTCAATTCGTTTTTGTCAAACATGTGAGGGACTTTCTGGGGCTTACTGTGGGATTGGCCGCGGGTGATTATCCGTTTGAAATTCGAACTCCTTTTTACCATGCCACCCAGGACCGGGAATCTCCGTCTTTAAACAAACTGCGCATAGCTCGAACATTTACTGACCAGCTGTATGTAACCACGTGGCGTACGTAGTACCATTAAGATACAGACCCCACTTCCTAAAACAAATAATGTGTAATAGTGTGTAATTCAAATTCTATCACTGTTATGTGAAATAAATTATCAAATGAATGAAGCCAAACAAACAAATCAAATAATTTAATTTAATTTTTATGGGATTTTATTTATTCTAAATGTCTCGTAATTCACATAAACAAAAAAAATAAATAAATAAAAAGTATTTTAAAGTTTTGTTGTAACTGTATTTTTTATAATTCAAATTTTGAACAAGTAATTCAGAATATTATATGCCTCATTTAATGAATCATTGAATTGCATGGCATCATTATATAATTCAAAAAACATTAATAACATTCTTTATTTTTTTATTTTTTTGTCTTTCCATTTGACGATGACATTAATTGTCCTTTGTGCTTCATCTCATTCATGAAGTTTGGTGGTAGCATAAATTTTGAGTAAGAATTATGAGTCTAAAAGTATCTAAGTGCTACTGCTGAAAATTCAACTAAAAAGTATGCATAATATTTGCTTAAATAAGTTATTAGGTATTAATTTTCAAACGCATTTTAATCAAAATGTGGCCGATGGATTATATATATATTTTTTAAATAATCTATTGTCTATTAATTAGTATTATTACTTTAAAGTCAACATTGTCTTCCTAAAAAATATACAACATCTATATTTTTCTTTTTTTGGTGTGAATAATATACAAATTTAGTAAAAGTTTTAGTATATCGAACTAAATGTTTTTAATTTCAATTCATATATGGTAAAAACAGAGGTATCACCTAGTTATAAAAAACATGGCAAGTTGTTAATATATTTTTATTTTATTAGTTAAAATTTTAATTAAATATAAATAAAATATTTTTTTAAAAAATAAATATAATTAAATTTAAACCAATAATATAATACCAATTATTACTCAGTAAACAGTGTGGTTGATTAAGTTAATATTTCTAATATTATTTACCGATATAATACCAAAATATTCTTAAATAATATATACAAATTATCATTCGTCATCACAATTTATTTTATTTTATTTATGTTTTGGGTGAATTCTGCATGACAATTGATGTAATATAATGCATACTTTATATATTTATTTAGATGCAAATAAATTTAAAACAGAGAAAAGTATTATTAACATATAACATAATCGTTCCTTGAATTATATCTTCGGTATAAATATTTAATTTTTGGTCTCATATAACTTTGGTCAACAAAGAATTGACAGAATTACCCAAAAAAAAGGAAAAAAAGGATGTTCACGGAGTCCACGATTTTGAAAACACAAGGAATGTAGAAGCATCTCAATAGTAAATTATCCGAGTCTCCATACCACAAAAGCCATCTCACCATCTGAGCTTATTAAAAGTACCACATGTAACTGTGCTTTTATTATGTCAGATACATATTCAACCAAAAATTCAACATTTTCATCTTTCCAATTACCAAACACCCAGAAAAAAAATAAAAATAAAAATAAATAAATCAACTTATTAGCGGCAACAATCCAGCTCTTCCATTGTATTGCCAAAAAAAAAAAAAAAATCCTACTCTTCCATTGTTCCTCTGTTTGATTCAGATTTCCCCACTCAAAAGTATCAAGCCTCCACTGAAGAAAAGCTAAAAACACACTCTTCTCTGACTCTGTCTCTTCCTCGCCATTTTCTCGTTGCTCAAGATATAGAGAGAAAAAAAAAAAAGAAAAAAAAAAAGCAAGTTCCCTTCCTCGCCATTTTCTCGTTGCTCAAGATATAGAAACAAAAAAAAGCAAGTTGCTTTGGTACCGGAGAAGAAGAAAAACTCAGCAAACAGAGAGACAGTGAGAGGTAGTCACTCGCTTCTACCATTTTTGGGTGCTAACCAAAACATGGGTTTCAAAGTATTTCTCTTCTCGCTTCTCATTCTCATCGCAAGCCTAAAATGGGTTTGTGGGAATGCAGAGCACAAAGCACTCATGGATATAAAAGCTGCTTTAGACCCAGAGAACCAGTATCTCTCTTCGTGGACCATCAATGGAAACCCATGTGATGGCTATTTTGAAGGTTTAGCTTGCAACGAGGTTGGTCAAGTAGCAAACATTTCGCTGCAGGGAAGAGGGCTATCTGGAAAGCTCTCACCGGCCATTGCCGACCTCAAGAACTTGACAGGGCTATACCTGCATTATAACTCTTTGTACGGAGAGATACCCAGAGAAATTGCAAACTTGACTCAACTCGGTGATTTGTATTTGAATGTGAACAATCTCTCCGGTGAGATTCCCTCTGAGATCGGAAACATGGGAAGCTTGCAAGGTTGGTAGTAGCTAGTAAATTTCTCTAAAAAGTAGGGACATTTTTTAAGCTGTGCTTAGCTTTCTTTTTGGAGATTATTGTAATTCTTTTGCAGGTCTTATACATACATACATATATATATATATACATTTTGGTTATATATATATTTTGGTTTTGAAGAAAAAAATTGTTGAACTTGGTTTTATGCTTTTCAGTTTCCACATAAATCTTCCATATGCATATCTTTCAAAGTCTCACTTTATGCATCTCCATATTGGTTTTCTCTTTTACCCAAGAGGATAGCTTACAAAAGTTTTTTCCAATATCGAGTTATAAAGTTAATAAAAATCTTGGCCGTAGCACCTAGTAAGCCTAACTATTTTGATCGAATAAGGTTAACAAAAGATAAAAATCCAATTTTTGGAACAAAAACTTGAATGCATGATATTCTGGACTTCGTTTTGTATTTCTTTGATGAGAGGGTAAGGCATTTTCTTACTGTTTCTCTGTCAAATATATCGTTCCTGTTTTGCTTTTTTTTTTTCTTCTCTATCTGTATTATCACTTTGGACTCATTTATTTGGGTATTGCATTTACTTTACAGTTTTGCAGCTATGCTATAATCAGTTGACTGGAAGCATACCCACACAGCTTGGGTCTTTGACCAAGCTTAGTGTTCTTGCTCTGCAATCTAATCAATTAACTGGAGCTATACCAGCAAGTTTGGGGAATTTGGAAATGCTAGTGAGGCTGGATCTGAGTTTCAATAACCTTTTTGGTTCCGTTCCCTCAAAACTAGCTGAAGCTCCTTTGCTAGAAGTTCTAGATATCAGAAACAATACTCTCTCCGGCAATGTGCCTCCTGGTAATAATAGCTTAATAACCCTGTCATTTTCCATTTCTTATTATTATTAAATTTTTATTTTTTTTATTTTTAGCTTTTTTTCCATGTTTATTTGTTGGAAAAAAAGAAACTTAAACCTTTGCTTTTACTATGTTTGATGAAGCTCTGAAGAAACTTAATGAAGACTTCTTGTATGGAAACAACCTCGGTTTATGTGGAGTTGGATTTGCCTCCTTAAAAGCCTGCAATGTTTCCGGTCTTGACAATCCAAGCAGGCCTGAACCCTATGCATCAGGCACCACTGGTCTGTCCACAAGAAACATCCCGGAGACAGCAAATGTGATATTGCCTTGCAACCAAACTCGGTGTTCCAATCTGTCAAAGTCCCATCAGGCTTCTGTTGTTGGTGGTGTAGTAGTGATAACTATTGCATTGTTCGCAATAGGAATTCTAACCTGCACACAGTATCGCCGGCGGAAGCAGAAGCTCGGGACCCCTTTTGATATTTCTGACTGCCGGTTAAATGATGATCATGCCAAGGGGGCGGTTAACAGGAAAAAAGGCTCTCCTCTCATTAGCCTCGAGTATTCCAATGGTTGGGACCCTTTGGCTGATGGCCGGAATTTAAGTGTTTTTGCCCAAGAAGTGTTCCATAGCTTTAGGTTCAATTTGGATGAGGTGGAGGCTGCTACTCATTACTTCTCGGAGATGAATTTGTTGGGGAAGAGTAACTTCTCTGCAACCTATAAGGGAGTATTAAGAGATGGATCTGTTGTTGCTATTAAGAGCATTGGTAAAACATGTTGCAAGTCAGAGGAATCCGAGTTTTTGAAAGGACTGAATATTTTGGCCTCGTTGAGGCATGAAAACTTAGTGAGGTTGAGAGGATTTTGTTGCTCAAGGGGCCGAGGCGAATGCTTTCTCATTTACGACTTTGTTCCTAATGGAAATTTACTGCGTTATCTTGATGTGAAAGATGGTGATGGCCAGGTGCTCGAATGGTCAACGCGAGTTTCAATCTTGAAGGGAATTGCTAAAGGTCAGTTTCTTGTCCCCTGTCATTGCTTAATAAAATTTCAAAAGATAACTTTATATTATCAAAATTGATATGGTAAATCAAGTGAGGGAATTATATAATTTGTCTGATTATACAATCCAGCACAAGAATTGTTCCAAATACTCTATAATTTGAAATTGGGTTTGCAGAAATAGCTTCAAATTTGTCTTTGTTGTATACTAGATACGTTGAAGTTCATTTAAACTGTGGTTTTGAGGTGAAATTTCGTATAATGGCTTATGATATTAAAACCCCAAGATCTACTTCCTTTGAAAACTAAAATAGCAAGTGACGTTTGTTCTTTCTGTGAGCAGGTGTAACTTATTTACATGGATACAAGCCAAATAAACCTGCTCTTGTCCACCAAAACATCTCAGCTGAAAAGGTGCTAATTGACCAGCGTTTTAACCCGATACTCTCAGATTCAGGCCTGCATAAGCTTCTAACAAACGATGTCGTCTTCTCAGCACTCAAGGCCAGTGCTGCCATGGGCTACCTAGCTCCTGAGTACACAACTACTGGTCGGTTTACAGAGAAAAGCGATGTTTATGCATTCGGTGTGCTTGTTTTCCAAGTCCTTTCTGGAAAACGGAAAATAACTAGCTCAATGAGACTTAGTGCTGAGACATCCAGGTTCCAAGACTTGATTGATTCAAACCTCCATGGGAGGTTCTTTGAATATGAAGCAGCTAAGCTTGCAAGAATTGCTTTGCTTTGTACTCATGAGTCTCCTCTGGAAAGGCCATGCATGGAAGCCATTGTTCAAGAGTTGGGTAACTGTAGTAGCTGTCTCAGCATTGGATGATGATGAAGATGATGATGATGTTGGAATGGGTACTGGTAAGCCGGAAAAATGACTCTCACTAACTGCTCATTGGTAATTGTAATTGTAGGACTTGTTGATTTTCCTGTAATTTTCCTAGTCCTTTTCTTTAGGACTAAGGTTTGTAGTGGCAATTGCTAAATCATGCTTTGTTGTAAAATGTGGGATTGTTATGGGGGATTTTTCTTTTGTAATCACCTGTATCTATGGAGAATTTGCTATGTTAAAGAGGTGAATTCCCCTCCATCAACATAACCAGTTTTACCTTCCAGGGGAAGGGTCACTAAATAGGTTTTATTATAACAAAACCAACGCAGGACATTTTTTATTTTCTTGTTCTTTCTACCCTCTCAACTCTCTCACAAACCTCAAGAAAATTGTCACCACCAGTAATTACTCGAATTTACATATTAAATGATTATTTAATTGACTACCTATACAAGAGCAATTAAACCCATATTAAATTTTCAGTACTAAAAATTAAAAAATATATAAACAAATATTATGGATTTATGATTGCCACATTAGCACCAGATTTATTGGTGATAATAATAATAAACAAAATTAATGTTATATAAAGAGAAGGCAGATTTTTGCTATCTAGTCGACCTCTCGGCACGTGCAAAAATTCGAAAAGTCTAGCTACAATCTATGAATATAAAAGAAAAATAAATATAGAACAAAGTTTTGGTAGAAGGATCTGGATTTTAATGCCATTGAAGTATCATGGATAATGCCCTTAATCAAAAGATAGTTGCTTTTTCAGTGCCGCCTCCAGACTTCATGCAAAGATCCTACAAAAATTAAATTACAAAATCTAATAAAAAATTATTAAAATCCCATCATTATCATGCATAACCAAGAAAACATGTCTAATAAAAAATTATTAAAATCCCATCATTCTCATGCATAACCAAGAAAACATGTTACCACCATTCATTCTTAATTTTTTTTTTTTTTTCTTTTGTACCTTTGTGCTTGTAATAAACATAACGTAAACCAAAAGAAATATTTGTGAAGCAAATATTTCTCCTAATATCATTGGGTTAGAAAATCCGCCCATGAAGTAATTAGAAATCTTTCTGATTGATATCAAGTATTGTCCAAGATAAAAGTAAAGAAAATATATATATATATATATATATATATATATATATTTGTTAACGTGTTGCATTGAAAATGCAGCAGATGAAGAGCACAAGTTGGGTTAGTTAGAGAAGAAGACATGTGAATAGAGAAACGAGCTATAAGTGTGAATATGTGGTTGCATTGACCGATCGGAGTTCAGACTGCTCAGAGACAAATATATATTGTTTTGGCTTTGGATCCTTCCCGACACATATATAAGCCTACTCCACACCTATACCCCTTTTCCTGATAGCAACGGCACACCAAGACAGCCTCCTAACTCCTAACCATTTCTTAATCCTCTTTTTATTTTTTATTTTTATTTACCTAACCATTTCAAAATTCCATGACGTTACTTTTCTTGGAAACTAAAATCATAACTTTTATATATATATATATATATATATATATATATTTTAAAAAAAATTTAGTCAGATCCCAACCTCTTTTTATCTATGGATTTTTCCGAAAAGAAAGCAAAAAGAAAAACCTCTCTATATATCTTGTGAGTATTATCAATTACATATTTCCAAAAGAAAAAAAAAAAAAGGCATCCCCAATTACTTGTGGTTTGAAATTATAATCTTTCTGTATTGTTAAGGATTTGCTCTCTAAAAGCTAGTGGCTAAGTTTATTGTTACTAGACAAAGAATCTGACTTCAAATCTTCACACATTTGTTATTCAAAAAATAATAATAATTCAAATGTAAAATATTACTATTAATATTATTATAATACTTATCACTTAGTATACATGTTAGTTAGATTTCTTGGTATTCCTAACTTCATTTGTATACCATAGCCATTAGTAGAAACTAGTGGCTGTATTAAAAAAAAAAAAAAAAAAAGTGACCGTAACGTCAGATAACATAGATTGGGCCCTCTGATCCAGTCAGTTCGGCTGTCCTACCTCGGTCCATCACTCTCTTTTAGTTTAATTTTTGAATGGGCCGGTTCTTTCAACAGAACGTAGAGCCACGTAATATGGTTCCTGCCATTAAACGACGGTAACCTTTTGTGGTTGGTTGTGCTGCAATTGATTCATTGTGTGAGAAAAAGCAAATCCTTTTAGTTCCTTCTTTTTTTTTTTTTTTTTTTGGGGGGTGAATAAGCTAAACCTCTTAGGTAAAAATGATAAAAGATACTGGAATTGATTATGTAATTGTAATCAGATCGGTACAAAATTAGAAAATGCAAAAGATTCTAAATTTTGGATTTCTGTATTTTATTTCAAATAATATGTAGCATCTTCGTCAGATAACCCCTTATTGTGTAAAGTTTTATTTTTTTAATCGTTTATAAAATCTGAACTTAGCATCTTTCTTCAACATTTAAAGGTTTTTTTTTTTTTTTTTTTTTTTGGGGGAACAAAAGGTTGGGTCTTTTAAAAAAATCTAAAGAATAGATTAAGTTTCCAATTCCATTTTCCAACGCCACAACAAATTAAATACCCATTTTAGACCATGTTTCCAAATTAACTATTCCATCATGTATATTCGTCGTCGTGTTCTATATTGGCACGACAAAAAAAGAAACTAGTTACCAAAAAACAAAAAAATAATGGAATAACAAAATGCTTTACTTTTAAAGCAATTAATGCATCAAATTATTTAAAAAACCAAAAAAAAAAAAAAAAAACTATAGAGCAGCTAGTCAAAGCAATTACCATGTTCCTTTAGGCAGTAGCATAACAAAACCTGCAATAATTGTTATCGCTATTTATTGATATTTTACATTGAAATTTTCCAAGGCTCCAAAGTTAATGTACTAGGATTTTACTATAATACTTGAAATATAAGAGAAATAATTCACCCAAAAAAAAAAAAAAAATATATATATATATATATATATATATATATATTATATAAAAGAAATAAATTAACATCAAATTCATACCAGAATTTATTTCTGAAATATATAGCTTGTGCGAACAAAAATAATGGAAATAAGAATTAGCTCTTTTCGGTTTTGATCAGAGAAGACACAAATACTTTTATTGTTATATTTTCAAAAACAATAAAATAAAAGAAAGAGAATATTTTGCTCTTTGACAAGTCTTTTGTCCTCCTCCTTTTTTTTGACCAGTATTCTCTATCCTTATCAGGACAGGTATTATGTATATGCATGATCGGTGATATGATATAACAAATGTGTCTTGTGTATATATGCATGCCCTCGCAGAAACAAACAAAGAGATCCAGATCCGATCATCATGCTTCCATACACAAAAATTCTAAATTCTGTTTTATGGTCTCTTAATAATGCCCATTATAAAATACATATATTGTCAACATTTGTGGTGGAAATTAGAACCTACTTGATTTTGTTTTATAAATGGAATTAAATTATATATGTAGCAAGATCCTTCAAGAACTTGCAAGAGATGAGGAATTTGGTATTGTATAAAGAGACAAGTTGTGGGTGTAGAGATTGAACGTGTTTGGAGGGGACATGCATAGATGGACCCACATGTACATCTCCAGAGATCACATGCATATATATCTTGGCATCAAACGTATATGTGTATGTATGAATTATGTATATCCACGTGTGGATGCGTATAGACATGCGTTGGCAACAAAATGATATTGATTTGCACATATTTATTTATTTATTTTCACATTAATTTCCACAAGGTAGCTGCAGCATATTAGGTGTCTATCATAATTTAGCTATGATATATATATATATATGTACACATATGTATGTAACATAACTCGATAAAAAATTACTAAAAGTCAATAAACATTCATGAACTCTACAAAAATCAGTCATTTGAAATAAATTTATATAAAAAAATAAAATTTATGAATATCAAAAGGTCTAAATTAAATATTTCATCAAAATTCCAACGAAGAAAATTTTGAGAATAAAGAAAAAAAGAAATATAACAACCCCAGAAATTTCCTAGTAATCAAGCAGAGAATTGCAAGTTGCAAGTAGTTTTCGAATTTTAATGCTTAATAAATCAATTTCACCTCACATAAAGGAAGTCGTGTAAGTAGTAATTGGTTTATAAATGTTCTCGTATCGCACCGTACAAATGTTTTGGGTGGGTCCTCAAATGCAAAAATAGCAAGTATCGAGAACTACACTCCTTTTTTCTTTTTAATTTTTTTTTATTTATTAAAAAAAAAAAAAAACAACTGAAATAAGATTGAGACTGGAGCTAGGTATTTCTCGTACTTATGCTTGCTAATTAAAAATTGGTTAACAATAAAATGGTGCTTCTTTAGATTAATAAACTGTAGCTTGATATTTATCGATAATTAAGCTTATTCATTATATAAAAAGTTGATAAGTGAGAGTAATTAATTTTTCGGAGAGAGATGAGTATTTCTATAATCAGGTCTATAATTAAAGTAGAAATCTTCAAGATTAGTATCTAGCAGTGTTGTGTACTAATTTTTCATCAAATGTCTACTAATGTAGAGGATAAACATTCACTATTCAATAAGATACATATTGCACATATATTACTTGGTATATACAATTGATATTTGAGATTTCCATTCTCTATATATTTCAATCATAACTAGCAGTACCCTAACTAATATTACATTTTTTCTACTATATAAATAGGATCATCAGAAATTAATATATATATATATATATATATAATAATCAATCTAATTAAGCTTCAATTCCTTTTCCATGTGGAGATCTAACCCTGAAAACATGTTCTTCACCAGTGCACTTATCAACTTTCACAACCCAATGAGTACTCCTTTTACCAAGCCCACAACGATTATCATTATTCCCATCATTATGACTGTTATTTTTCTTATTAGCATTAATTCTAGTCACAAGCAATCCATCTCCAATTGGCAGCAACTGTGTCTTGGAATATCCCATTGACCTCCATGGCCTTCTTCTAAAAGCATTATACCCCACAACGACAACAGGACCTTTGCTATTCTTCTTACCCATTTCCACAGCTCCAAGAATCCCCTCATGGTTTTCTAGGTTACAATCAATCACCACGAAATCTGCTTCCCTATAGTGGTTCTGAAGCAGGCTCTGAGCTTCTCCGATGACAAACTCTATGTGACAAACATTTGGGCCTAGAAAGTTTTCAGAAAGTTGTAGTTCTTCATCCCCACGGAGGATGCAGACAACCCGGCCACCGCTTTGGTGGGCCGCGGCGACGAGTGCTAGCGTGGTGGAGTCGGTGGCGCCTGAGCAGGCCACAACCATTAGCTGTGCATTGCTGCCGGCTGCTAGTGCTGATATGAACTCTACTACGTTTGGCTCGTTGGCTTTTTGGCTCTGCAGGGAAATTAATTGAGAAGATTAACTCAGGAAATTAAGTTTGATATATACAATAAAAAGAAGCAAAAATAAAAAATAAAAAAGTGTTTGGTTAATAAAGGGTATACATATATATACTAACCATATTGAAGGTTTTGAGGTAGGCTTTGGTGGCATTCTCAGCAGACCAGAAGGCCATGTTTTTTCTATCTAGTGTGTATATGATCTTCGGATTTTCTTGAACGTTTTCTCTCTATCTCCCTCTCTTTCTCGCTTTTGGTACTTTTTCGAGGGAAAATAGGCTCTTTCTAGCACTTTAAAACCAAATGATGATGGATGGATGGCAAGAGGGTACTTAGCAATGGTACTTTTATAGGTGCCTTGGACCGAAAGACCCATTGATTTTTAATTATTTATTGAAAGACACTGTCAATACAACTGGCCATGTTAAAAATACTATAAAGAAAATTGTGTCAGCTAGTATCATATAATTGATACATGATATATAAAATTTTGTTATAAACGTTTGCACGCGTATTATGCGTGTGCATATGTAATCATTATGTTACATTTTATACATAGTTGAGTAATTGATTATGTAATTTGTGTCTATGAATTACTATTTCTCTTAAAAATATAAATCTAAGTTGATAGGAGATGAAATATAATTTGTTTTATATATTTTTTAATATTTTTTCCAATATAGGTATAATCTTTTTTAGATTATTATTTGTTTTTATTTGAATGAAGTTGTAAATTTTTATATAAAACTTGAAGCATCTTTGACTTTGAAGTTAAATTACCTTTTCAAGGTCCAAAAGTTTCCTGAAGTTCTAAGTTCAAATTCAATATCTACACTACTAAAAATTAAAATATATGTAAGAATAATAAAGAAAAAAACCCCTAAAAATATGAGGGAGAGTATAAAATATATATATCTAAAATAAATGATGACTCATCTCACATTAATTTAAATTTTTTAAAAAAATAGTAGTTCAACTTTAAAAAAAAAAATATATATATATATATATATAAAAGAAATAATAATCTATTATCTAATAGCTTAATTTTTTGTAAAAAAATAATAATTTATATTTAATACTATATGTTTGCATTCATTTTATAACAAAATTGACACTGATAATATATATATTTTTATATTTAAATAGAAAGATCCAAATATGGATAATTATCCCAAAATAATAGTTTTATTACTAAATTATTGCAGTATAAATATGATATAAGATATTTTTTTGTGCATTGTTTTATTAGAAAAATCTTGATATAGTGACTCTTTTTTTTTTTTTTTTTAAATTGTTTGATAAGGTGAGCTTCCAGGACCCTGACTTGATTAATTGATCACACGGTACTATACTTTAAAAAATATCACAGTATTATAATTAACTATACTTTAAAAAATATCACAGTATTATAATTAAGGGTCCACATCATTTCCAAAATATTCGGCTAATTAATTAGTTGTGCTGTCCTATATGGAAAGGACAACGTTGTATTATATATTATTTATAACTAATTTTTGGTCGTTTTCAAAAGACAAAACAAGCAAAGCCCCATGTTCATTGAGGCAGCAGCCCAACAAAATATGTAGTCTAGTCTAATTAAATACGTAGTTCAGCAAAAAAAAAATTGTTAGTTTTTATATTTGTGAGTTTGAAGATTAAAATTTAAATTTTAACAAATTTTGTTATTATTTTAAATAATTTCATATTATAATACCATATAGGACAAGACTATACTTATAATACTAACATAAAACATTTTTTTCTTTAAAAAAAAAAAAAATCTTTGGATTAAACATTGAGATAGCGAAAATAATCTACATAGAATTTTTAGCAATTTCATTATATATATATATATACACGGAAATTTTATGTTGAGAACGGTCCGCACGAATATATTTTTTTATATATTTTTTATAAATGCTAACTTTTTTATATATTTTTTTTTGGTGAACATAAACCTTTATTTATTTGTTCATTAGCTTGGTTTTAGGAAAAAATTAACCTACCCGACAACAACACTACGAGTACAGGACTTTTATACAGTTTAGGTTGGAAATATCCTTAGGACGTTGCTTCATGAACAATAGTAACACTAACAAATTCACCCAAAAAAAAAAAATATTAACAACTAACAAGTACTGTACGATTGTTATCTCAAGAAGCTAGCGTATTGAAGTCCCTTTATTATAAAACCACTACTTTATTACTTTTTTTAGTTTTGATCTCTTAAAAAATATTGATAAACCTATCCTATATACAACGATGACGAAACGCTCTAATTTTTTATATTAAAAAAAAAAGTTAACACTCTAATTTTAAGTTGTACAACGATGACGAAACGCTCTAATTTTTTATATTAAAAAAAAAGTTAACACTCTAATTTTAAGTTATTTTTTTACATTGTTTGTTAAACCATTCTACACCTCTACAACATTAGAAACTGCAGTGTCATATGCGATGATGATCCGGTTTCAAATTAACTTATGAGGTTTTGTTCATTACAACAATCTTAAATTTGAAAGAGAAAAAGTGATTTGAATTTATAATCTCATAATATATAAACATAAAAATATTATCAAGTAAATCAACCTTATTTCTTCGTAGTTATATATATATAATTATTGATATAATACTTACTTATCTTAATTAATATCAGCTATACTTGTTTATCTAAAATATGTTTGTTAATAAAGAAAATCATTCGTGTTCCAACTTTTCAATTAAACTATTTAAAATAAAAGGACATTACAAATTCATAAATATGAAAAGTCTTATCTTGCCTCCCCAAGAAGCTGCACAAAGATCTAGATCCGATCAAGTTGTTCCCTTGCAGACAAAAGCATCATCACAAGTATAAATTTCAATGTCTCGTGGTCTCTTTTGCATTATAATTAGATGCCCCCCCATATCTGTCTAATTCTGCCAGAGACAAATACTGAATTACTTACGCAACTTGGAAATATCTTGACTTTTCTTTAGCTGCATGATTTTACAATTAAATTTTCACATTTCATTATTAATGGGCATTTGGCTTCCATGAAAGCAATGAGAAACGGGGAATGTATATTATATACAACAAAGTCGTGGGTCTTAAGATTCTGCAGATTTTGGATGGATGGCATTATGCATGCATCCTTGGAGGAAACATGCATGCATGGGGTCAAACACATGATTTATGCTTGATACTGTACGTTATACTGTACCACATATATGATCTTCGCAATCCATATATTTATTAATAGTTATATATACTTATATACTACTATTCTTTTTTTTGGATAATAATATATTTATATCCTACTAACTTCCAAAAGATGAAGTTTATATTCACATGCATGCATGATGCATTTATACAAAATTTTCAACTACATGCATTGTTTGTTTTATATATACATGAGCTTGCATGCAATGCATATTTGAGTGCATGTGATGTGCCATATGATATGTACATTTTCACAACTTGGGATTCTTGCCAAAAAAAATAGAATGTGGGTGTGGTTAATCTGTGAGAGTCCTAGTAGCGTAGCGAACTATTCAAAGAGATATATATATATATATATATATATATATATCCTCCCCAGCGAGGTTTTGTCTCTTTATTTCAATAAAACTCTTCCGATTTTGAAAATGTCAATTATTAAATTAATATTGATTTTAAACTCAATGAGTGTTGTGAATGTACAAAGCAATAAAGGAGGTAGATGATAATTTTTCAAATTAAACCACTAAAGAAACAGATGATATTTTTAAAATCGAAAAGATGAGAACAAAGTGATTTTAATAAAATTATCATAATAAATCAGCTCCTTTTGTTCCTGGAAACAAACCAATATTGCAGTATTCTAATTAAATCCAGTAGTGATTGTTGAATTGCAAGAGCAAATTAAGTTTGTAAATCAATGTTAGTTGATGATGTATTTCTTACTTAACTAAGTTTGTTATTTGATGATGACAAGGGAAGCTCCATTTAGATCGGATTTCCATTACTTAATTGCCAAACGCTTATATATAGGCGAAAGAATTTTTGAAAAGGGTATTTTGGAGGTTAAATATTCTATTTAACAAGAAGTTAATGTTAATGTGTTTCTTTAGAGTACTGGGTGTGTTGTCCTCTGATTCTTTCATTTTTATTTTTCTTTTTCTTTAAAAAATTGCAAAAGTTCTCACCTGTCATTTATATATTTTATTTCAATCAATATTATTGCAATTAAATAGCAATTGTATAATATATAAGACAATAAAATGAGAAACGCGCGCGTATCTTCTTCCTTTAGTGAGATGTTTTCATATATGTATTCGCATCTATGGTATGATCGTATCCATTATAAAAGGTTAACAACTTCTTAGCAAAATAAAAGAAAAAGAATTTGACCCAAAAAAGATTAAATGAAAAGAAAAAGAAAGATATAACAACTGCAAATAGAAAAAAAATAATGAAATTAAATTAGGATAACAACATTGACTTATTTGGATGAACGGGTCATTCTATTTCTAAAACAAATTAGCCAGGGCCGAACCCCTTGGTTGAAATTCGCTGTGTATTTTCTTTCTTGTTTTTTTTTCTTTTTTTTTCCTTATTGAAAATCAAAACTGAAGGAATTAATTAATTATGTCAAAAAAAAGTGATGAAATCCAAAAGAAGGGAAGCATTTGGATAGCAAGTTGCAGTTTAAAGTGGTCCTTGAAATTGGGGTCCTTATCTTAATTTTTAAATTCACTTGTGTTGGCTTTCTACGTCCTCCATTTTGATAAATAAAAATGACATTGATTAGTAGCTTCAATAAGAAAAATAAAATATCATCCAAAAAGAAAAAAAATTAAAGATGGGGTACATTTGGTTTATAAAATAAACATTAGAGTAGAATTCTTATTCCACAAATTTTATTTTTTCTATGTTTGATAAAAATTTTTGAATTTGACAATAATTATTTCATAGGAATAAATATACTTTCATTTAAAGGAATAGGAATTCTTTATTGAAATTTTAGAATTCTTATTCCTATATTTTAATTTCGATCAACTTTAAAACATCTTTATCATATTTAAATTTAAATTAATTATCACATAATAAAAATATATAAATAAATATAAAATTTAATTTTTACTAATTTTAAATTTTTTGAAAAAAATAAATATTTATAAAGCCTAAACATTTGTAAGACAATAGGTATTCTGTATACCAAACGAAGTCAGAAAAAAAAAAGAAAAAAGAAAAAAAAAAGAAAGCAACATGTTCCATAAAAAAATAAATAAATAAATAAATAAAAACGCGAGAGATTAACCACAAAATTCATCCAAACCCCATTTCGTGGGCTCCAACCGAAAGTCAAAAAGAACGTTTTGAATCTTTGTTAAATATTCTTTGATAAGGCCTAGCTATGATATTTAATATATATCCCTTTAAAGGAAATCTAACGGATAAAATAGAAGAGATTATTTTCATGGCCTCCTACCGACACTGAAAAAGAACTTGAATCTTTGTTAAATTTTCTTCGCTAAGGCTAGCTGTGATAATGAATGTAGCCTTAAAAAGGAAATACAATGGATAAAATAGAAGAGATTATTTTAACTTAATTAACTAATACAAATTTCGAAATGAATATTTTATTTATTTATTTACAACAAATATATTTTTATAATTTAATTTTATGTATTTAGGAAGATTTCCATATATTTTCCATATATCCCTCCTCTTATTCTATATATGTGTTTATTTGGTTTCCATAAACACATTCTCTCCCATTATTCTCTCCCATTAAGAGTCAATGACGTTCAGCATTTCATACCAATTAATATAGGATGATGCAATTATTTTTCTCCAAAATTGCAATTTGATGATGGGGATTTTACGAACAGATTTGGGCCATGAACAAACCCTACATATTTAAGTTGGATCCTCTTTATAAGCCCAACATAGATCCAACCATATATTTAATAATATACATGTTTCACCTTCATTCATCTTTCGTACCAATAGTCTTTGAACAAGAATTCTAATCGCTTTAGACTTAAAGGCTTGCACTAATTTGACGCGCATAAATTGTTATTGGTGTAAGTACGTTGTTTATAATATAAAAAAAATTGACAATAAAGGATTTAGTTTATAATAAATTTTTATTTGGAAAAAAGACAGTAATAATAATTAATTTTTATGTGTTCGATTAGATTTTTTTTTTTTTTTGTTTAAATATACGAGTGTGAGAAACGAAAAGAAGCAGGGGATATAATATTTATCTAAAAATCAAACTCCTATTTTTTCGAAAATTTAGTTGATGAAAATAAATGACTAAAGGTTACGATAATGGTAATTAAAAAGGCACTTGCACATTCCACGCAATTGATAGACACGGCTTTCATCTTCTCAACTTAATCCACAGCGAAAAAAAAGTCAAACCCCAGCGCAGCTGTAATCCAGTGCGGTCGTCCTTGTTCTATCTAAACCCTTTAAACCACTCAACAATAAGCAAACCGGGGCGAAAAGTCGGGTTTCATGTCGGTTCTATCTTGCCCCGTATTCTTTCGCCTTCCCAACTTTCCTCTTCCACAGTTTCGTCAATTTTCTTGATCATAAAATCACAGAAAAAGATTTGGAAAAAAAGACAAAAAAAAAAAAAGAAAAAGAAAATGGGAAATTCTTGTTGTTTCCTCTGCGGTTGTGTGGACCAGGCGAGCATAGGAATAGTAGAGAGATGGGGTCGATTCGAGAAGTTGGCGGAGCCTGGTTTCCACTTCTTCAACCCCTTCGCCGGTCAATCCCTCACCGCCCTTCTCTCCACCAGAATTTCCTCCCTCGACGTCCGTGTCGAGACCAAAACTAAGGTTTTTTTTTTTTTTTTTTTTTGGGATTTTATTAGTGTTTGGTTGTCAAGAAAATTGCAGGGGAAACTTGGAGTGAAAAAGGAATGAAATTGAAATTGTTTTCAATTGGGTCTGAATTAAAATTGAGGTTTTATGTTTCAGGATAATGTGTTTGTGCAAATAGTTTGCTCAATTCAATACCGGGTTGTCAGAGAAAACGCTGATGATGCATTTTACGAGTTGCAAAATCCCCAAGAGCAGATTCAGGCTTATGTGTTCGACGGTAAGTCTCATACTCAAAACTTTTATGGGATACTTTTTTTTTTTTTTTTTTTTCTCCAATCAAATGCATTTGGTTTGTACTACCAGTTGTTCGAGCTCTTGTACCCAGAATGACATTGGATGAGCTTTTTGAACAAAAGGGTGAAGTTGCTAAATCTGTGTTGGAGGAACTTGAAAAGGTAACATTAATCTCCTCAATTATGTAGTCTTTCCCTGGCATTCCTTTGTTCGTATGTTTGTGTGTTTGTTTGTTTGTTTTTTTTTTTTTCAATGGTGCTCATCAAAATATCATATTTACTCACGTATGTTCTAATCATTTTTATTTTCTAAATCAAATTTTTTTGCAAACTAGTTATACAGCTATTTTATATGTTCCTTTAATAATCTGGGAAAATGAGCTATTGAAATTTTATAATCATGATTCCGACAAGCCGAGTAATTAAATTTATTAGGATGATTTTTGTTTCAGTATGTCTTAATGATTCTATCTCTTCTCAATAATTTAGTTTATTTTAAACGCCTCATTGATATTGTATATGGTTTTCGTGTCGCCTAATATTTAAATAGGTGATGGGGGCATATGGATATAGCATAGAGCACATATTAATGGTTGACATCGTCCCTGATGCCTCTGTGCGCAAGGCCATGAATGAGATTAATGCAGGTAATAGCCTTTTTTCCTATTTTTTTTATGTTCACATAGTTTTCCTTTGTAGCATGCATTTCTTAGAAATTCTCTTTTAGACTTTTCTATAAGTCCCACCTTTTGAAGGCAAACTTCTGGGAAGCTCTTATAATAACGGTGTCGGGTTTTCTCATAGTGTATATTTTTTAGCTATTAGAATTATATTATTTATGTTAACAGAGTAATCACTCCTTCAAACCATTATGTGCAGAAAATTTTCTTAGTGTTGTTATATGCTTTTACAATCTTTATTAATTCCATAATCCTAAATGTATATATATTAGTTTTCGTTAAACTTGAGGACTTTGTTCACGCTAAACACTTTCATCTTATTACTCTGTCAAGTTGTTTATTCTTGTCAGTTCTCAAATTCATTATAAAATCAGTATTTAGTCATTAAAAGTAAATATTTAAGTTACTGTGAGTGGTGTAGCTTAGGGAGTTCATCAATCTGCTTTTGTTGCTAAAGAATAGAGTTTCTGTTTTACAGCCCAGAGGCTCCAACTAGCTTGTGTCTACAAAGGAGAGGCAGAGAAGATACTCCAAGTTAAGAAAGCAGAAGCTGAAGCTGAAGCCAAGTACTTAGGTGGGGTTGGTGTGGCAAAGCAGAGGCAGGCAATCACAGATGGCTTGAGAGAGAACATCTTAAACTTCTCACACAAGGTTGAGGGCACCACGGCTAAGGAGGTGATGGATCTTATCATGGTTACTCAGTACTTCGACACGATTAAAGACCTGGGTAACTCATCGAAGAACACTACGGTGTTCATCCCTCACGGTCCTGGTCATATTAGGGACATCAGCGATCAGATACGCAATGGAATGCTGGAGGCAGGCTCTTCTAACATAAATGTGGAGTAATTTTGCCTGCTTTGCAGTTTGGAATTGCTTCCACGAAGCACAGCGGATTTCATATAATAAAGTTACTAGTATATGTTTTCATTGGTGAATTCAACAAAAGAATGGAACAACTATGGTCCTGCATGATAGCAAGTTCATTTTTTATCTTTTGTTTTTGTTTTTTTCTTTTAAATTATATGGAGTTTACTTAATTCAATAGTTTGTTGATATTAGTTGATGTTAATGTTAGTTGAAGGCAGTTAGATATCTCCATTAATTATAAATGTAATGGGAGAGGGGGAAAAAAAAAAAGAAAACATAAACAAAAAATGAAACACAACTGAAAATTGTGTTGATTTTTGGTTTTTGTTTTCTTTTGTTCTTTTTTTTCCCTTTAACATTTGTAATTAATTGATATGTCTAACAAATTCTAACTATCATCAGATAACATTAACAAACTATTAAAGTAAATAAACTACACACAATTTAGAAGAAAAAAGCAAAAATAGAAAATGAACTTACTATGAAACGGGACTAAATTTGAGGTGTTCATATCAGGCAGGTGGTTATTTTACGTGTTTTTATACAGGTGTAGAGAGGTTTTTACCAAACCAGAAACAGGGTGTTTATGTTTGTGAATAGATGCAACTTCTTATTTGAATAATTGTTTTCGGTGTGGAATGGCATGTGTCTTCATGCATTTTGTGGATTGATTAATCAATTGGATGGTGTTTTAATTGCATGAATACGCAAGCCATGAAATATAGGCTTCCCTCTAATGATTCAGTAGTGCAGCATATACAACTTCTTGTTGCATTTTTAGCATTTCCATGCGCCAAGATGTTGTTCCTAAATAATGTTGAAACTAATAAACAAAACATGGGGTAAATTCTTCATCCCCGTTAATTACCCTGTTTAAGATAAATGGCTTTTACTGAAATTTTTATTTATTTATTTATTTATTTTTAAAAATACTCTGGACCTAAAAATAAATAAATTATTAGAGAGCTGTCCCTGGGATGGCATAGAGGCATTTTCTCTTCCTCATCAAAGTCCTTTATAAATCTTATTAAATAAAAGAATTAAAAATTAAAATTATTATAGACTTAGTAGAGATTTAAATCTCTCAACCGGGCTAGGATTTAATACCAATTTTTTTTTTCCCCTTTTATATTATTTAAAAAAATTTTGGCAGCCTAATAATGTTTGAAAAAAACCATAAATTTTTCTTTGGGCTACAATAGTTTTCTATTAGATGAAGCCATGAAGAAAATTAGAAGGAGAATTTGGCCCAATACCCTCATAGGACCGAGGTTAATGAATTTTGCCCCCTCAGACATCTTTTTTGTTCTACCCCTCAATATCCCTTATAACCTTCAAACAAAAAACAATTACTTACATATCCTCTTATTTTTGAAACCAAACAAAAATCAACTTTTCCTTTTCTAAACGTCTTTACACTTTCATACAAATACAAAAAACCAAACAAACGGCTTTACACGAACACACAAATACAAAAAACCAAACCAAAGCTACCGTGGAAAAGCCAAACATTAGGATCTCATCTCAACACTGTCCGAGGTAATTGGTTGAATCTTTTTGTTTATTTGTTGCCGTGGGACCCGTGTGGGTTGTTTTTGTGTGGATTTGGCTTTGTGTATATTTCTTTCGTTGCCGTGGAGTGTGGGTTTTTATTTATATTTTTTGCGTTTATTTGTTGCCTTACCTTACCGTTAAATACTTACAAATTTAGTACAATGAGACATTGAAACTTGTGATTTCTGTTTAGTGTTTGAGAACCGGTTTAAAATGTGGAATTTTTGAAGATTTAGGTTTTCGTATGGAAGTGATTATAACCTAGGTTTTAGGATAGATTGATATTGGGCATTAGTAGGAAATGAAGAGAGGAAAAAAATGGGACCGGTTTGGCCTTGAACGGTGGCCGGAGGTGGAAGAAATAACCAGGTCAAGAATAGGGTCAGGACTGGTTTAGGCGGGTTTGGGTCGACCTGGACAAGGGTTGAAGATGGATTGAACGATATGTCGTATGGGATGAACGACACCCAGACGACACGTCGTTTTTAATTTTTTTTTTTAAATTTTTATAATTTTTTTTTTTCGGTTCCATCGACAGACATCCCTGAGCATGGAAAATAAATAAAGGATGAAGGCAGGGAAATCAATGAATTTGATGAAGAATAATGTTAGTTTGTAATAAAAAAACATATGTATATATATGTATTTGTTACAACTTAGGGATAAAAGGATTTTTACCCTGATCAAAGTTTAAATCCTTAAGCTAAAGGTGTTATCTCACTAGTGCATGATACTCAAACTCTGTCTAGAAAACTGCTTTTGTGGGTTGAAAAGAAGAATTTTTTTAAAAACGTACTTGACCCTTAGGAAACTAATTATATTTCTTTTTGGATTTGTATACAGATAAAATAAATATGAAGTGAATGATTTGTATAGCATATATAGGTGTCGGTAGGTCTGAGCTTTTACAACCAAATCAGGTTAAACACAAGCAGTATGGGGAAGAGATGTAGCTACATTAGTTGACATACTCATATAGAAGTGGTGGACATGTTGCAGTCCAGCTTAACCTATATGTTCAGATTATAGTCTATAACTTTCTGTGCACATTTTTTAGACATATATTGTATGGTAAGAAATAATTAAATATAACATGAATATGATATGTATATATACAGTCTAAGGACTGCTTTTGATTGGCTTATAACAATCTGTCTGTTGCGTCGCTTCTATCTAGTCTTCCACCTCTATACTTCACTTTCTTGTTTTTCTATTTTGGGTGAATTGACTACTTCCTCTCCAGTCATTTCAATATTTCACTTTATCTGCTTCTGCATGTAGCATCATAATTGGCCACAATTGTGGGTTGCTCTATTAAAACCTCACTTTAGACTATAGCTGCATTAGAAATCTTAGTTGCTTTTCAGACCTTCTTTTTTCTTTTAAGTTTTTTCTTCTTCCTTTTTGCTAGGGTAATTTATTACTAAAAATCAGTACATGGAGATAAGAGAAAAATACTTTATGATTAATTAGAATTGAAGTTGAGAATTCCAGAGTTAGTACTTTCTAAAGGTATATATATATATATAGAGAGAGAGAGAGAGAGAGAGAAGATCGATGCATAAAATTTTAGGTACATGGTTAGCTAGAAGCAAACACGCAAACACTTTATCCTTAAAAAAGAAAAAAATAAAAAATTAAAGAAGAAGAAGATAGAAAGATTTAGATGGCATGCACACTGCTATACATTAAATGTTCAGTAAATGTTTTGTAGATGGCATGCACAATATCCTTAGGAAGAGAGCGTATGAAATTGAGGATTACAGATATTTATACATGTATGTATACATAGTTGACAATGTTGTTAAAGGTAGATAAAAGTTTATTAATGTTGTCAATGTACATTTGTAGGTTGTACTTTATAATGGCACCAAAGAGGAACTTGCAACATCAACCGAAGAAGGGAGTTAAGAAGGTGGAAAGTAAGAGACGCGGTGGTAGCACAGCAGCACCCGACTCTAAGCGTTGACGTACTACTAGGCAGAAATCTAAATCTGAGACGGAAAGCACCAAACTTCAAGGGCACATTCCACTTTCCTCTCCCCCATCTGATATGGTAAGTTTTATATTCATTTATGTTGTTTTGTGCAGTAAATGATAAGACATCTGACAGTATTTATTCATGAATGTGAAAACTGAAGAAAAACTTCACCCGATGGCCATCGGGCTTTTTTTTAGTTCATTGTAGGTTGATTACCGATGGTTTCATCAGTGATTACCACTTGTACAAAAATGTGAACCCATATGTCTTAAGATTTAGTTGGAAATTATTATTATCAAGTTAGGGTGGAAAAATAGGGTATGGTTAAATCGTTGATGTCCGTTCCATTTATGTAATTCATATTGCAGCCCATCGATGCTCCAAAGGAACGAATGTTGCAGGATGCCGATATAAATAAAGTTAGGGCACATTCATTCGGGAATCCAATAGAGGCGAACAAAGTAATTACAAGTGTCCTCACAAGTGAGCAGCTACAAAAGTATAGACAAACATGTTTTGGACACTTACTTGACATGAAGAACCTCCGGTTCTCTGGTCAGTTAGTGCATCACCTGCTTTGCAGACAAGTTGTGTCCAACAATCCAGAAGTACTGGAGTTTAACTTCGACGGATCTGTAGTGCAGTTTACGAAGTAGGAATTCGCACTCATTAGTGGGTTAAAGTTTTGTAGGTACCCTACGATGTATGATATGCAAATTTCCAAAGGAAATGAGCTGCGCATGAGGTTGCTAGATGACAAGAGTGACTTGAAACCGCCCAAACTGGAACGACTATTCAAGGATACACTTTTTGTGGATGATTGGGATGCTGTTAGTATTGCGTTACTATATTTCTTAGTTCATGGTGTACTCGGAATGGATCCGAAGGTTCAAATAAAAAAAAAAATTCATTGATTTGGTTGCTGATCTCGACGTATTTAATTCCTACCCTTGGGGCATTCTGAGCTACAAAGAGACGATCAACTCATTCCACAATGCATTCCAGCAATGAGGACGAGGACGTGCAGTAAAGAATAAATCACAGTATTATGACCTAAAAGGTTTTCCATTGGTGTTTCAGGTACGATAATATATTTAATACATGTAACGTTTACTTAAAAATTATATTTAATAACCTATAATTTGTATTTTGTAGGTGTGGGGGTTTGAAGCAATCCCTGATTTTGGTAACCAATTTGCCGACCGGTTGGAAACCCGTTGTCCGAGGATCCTTGGATGGCATACTCCAAGGCAACCGAACCATTTTGCTGTCCATAATTGGTTCTCCTCCAATAGCAATGTAAGGCAAATTTTTTTTAGACTACATGGTACGACTACATTCAAGTTACATTACCATAGTCAGTTTCCAAATTTACTTTTTTTTCCTTTCTTCATTGCATGTAGTATGTTGTGCACTGGAGGTTAGATGCTACCGAAGAGGAGAAGACTATGGATTACTGGCGAACAATAGCAGTTGACATACATGAAGTTCGCTACACGTCACCTCCAATTGTAGCACCAATAGTTGGCGCTAAAGATGTTGGCGCTAAAGATGTTAGCGCTAAAGATGCGTCCAAAGCTGAGGAGCATTCTAGTGGCCCTCCAGATGCTAATTTCAGGGTATGCAATTGTTACTTGCATGCAAATTTGTATTTCATATGTTGTACTAATATATGTTGACTTATGTTTTGGATATTGATATTGATTAGCTTGCTTGCTTGGAGGCAAAATTTGATGAATGAAATAAAGAGATGGCAGCGTTAAGGAAGATGCTTAGTTCTGTTATTGACCAACAAAAGCATCAGGTATCATTTAGACAACTTAGTATACTTTATTTTAGTGCTTCAGCATTATTAAATTACATATTGTAATTCAGCAATTATTTGTTGTTAGAGTTTGGGAACTGCAAAAATAACCATTGTGTTTTGCAGGCCGAGCATCATATGCATAGCCATTCACCGTCATCTTCGGTTAGACCATCATCCCCTGTGGCACCGTCTGTTGGAGAGCAAGCTGAAGAATTTGATGCACCCATAGACGGTTCCAATGGTAGGAAGGAGGATGATGATTGTACTACACCGTTTGAGCCTATCGTACCTGGAGGACCCTATGTGGAGGATTCCTGGGCTTTGGTGCCATATCGGCCTTTGCATTTTGGGTGGGATATCGGTGCTTCAGCTGACAGTCCACATCATGACCAATCCGCTGAGATTGAGGTGGAAGATCGGACGCATAACGTTGGTGATACAAGCCGATTCGGTCGAGTTTACTACCAGTCACATCACATCATCTCTCCTTACACCGACCTGTGTAAAAAGAAGGTTAAATTTAATCTTACTCGACCTATTAATGCATCAAAGGAGAGGGCGGTCGATGAGTGGTATAGGGTGGCACCGAAGGAAGCAACCGTGTGTACATCTTATATGACGATGGGAAAGGAATTTTTTGCTGAGCTACTTACCGATGAAGGATGGTTGAATTCCGATGTAAGTTATATGCTTTATGTTCATGTAAAATCATTGTGGTCCTACGTTTGGAATGATGTTTTATTTATCACCTCGCACTTGTTACTTATTTCCTTTAATGTGGTTTTGCAGCATATTGACACTATTTTGTATTTCATACGAAAAAGGCGGTTTGATAATGAGAAGATGTTCACCAACACCTGTGCCATTTTAGACGTGTTATTTTGGGTAAGATGATGGGATGTTACTGCGTTGCTTAATGTTATATTGATGATATTTTATATTGTATATATTTCATTATTTGGCAGTCATCCATCAAAGGGCGTTATCCCATATGGAGGCCATCTCGTAGCACATATTCATGTGATGCGACCCTTTGTAACTATGTGCGTGGGAAGTCACCCAAACCTAGCGTGTCGTGGCGGATATGTGATTATGTAAGTCCATACATATATTGAAAAAAATTCTCACTAAGTTTCCCATTTTGTGGATAATGAGGTTATGTTCTAATTTGCAGGTATACATCCCTGTCAACAATGGAGGCGCGCATTGGTTGGCAGCATGTGTGGACTTGAAGGCCCGACATATTGATTTATACGATCCAAATATGGGAAATAAATATGTCCAGAATAGAGAGTTGAAGAATGCGGAATGCCTTACGTATATGCTGCCTTACCTATTGAGGGATGGGGGATATTACAAGAAGAATTCGGACGTGCCTCCCACTTTAGATCCATTCATGATGACCATGATCAAAGATGCACCCCGCCAAGATAATGGGTATGAATGTGTTGTCATTTCAAACAACTTGTATTGCTGTTGTTTTTTATTGTGGTTACGTGTGAAAATACACGTGGTTGGTTTTCATTAATGCTAATCATTAATGCTATTCCGCAGGGGTGATTGTGGCGTCTACGCTCTAAAATTTATTGAGTACATGAGTAGTGAGGAGAACCCTTCATTTGGTCCACAAGACATTATGTTTTTTAGAAAAAAATATGCTGTTGTACTTTAATAAACTTTCAACGTAGATCGTATGTTTAATGTTATGACAGTCTATACTAATGTTATACTAATGTTATCTTAATATGCTGAACCTATCTTTACTAATGACAACCGTTGAAAAAAAAAAAGAAAAAAGAAAAAAAAAACCCTCGGTTGTGGTAAAAATTAAAGCAAAGATGATTATCGATGGTGCATCGATAATTCTTGATTCACCATCGGTAATTACAGAAACGCTTTTCGTAACCAACAAATAAACCCTGGAAAAATTACCGACGGTTTCGTCGGTAATTTCCGAGGGTGTACAGTCCATCACATTTTACCAATTTGGTGGGCCCCACAAGTCCCATAATGTGTGTTGAATGCAAAAACATGGCAAATAGGGATTCTAAAATTATAATAAGTGGAGAAAATCCCAAAATTTAATAAATGTGTATCAAATTTTGCAAAAAAATAGGATGACTGTTCACCCTCGGTAATTCCCGAGGCAACCGTCGGTAACCACCAAATTCCCTCTGGAATAATTACCGACGGTTTAGTCGGTAATTCCCGAGGGTGTACAGTCTATACCATTTTACAGGTTTTTTGGGCCCCACAAGTCCCATAACGTGTGTTAATGCAAAAATATACAAAACAGCGATTCTAAAATTGTACTAAGGGGAGAAAATCCCAAAATTTAATATAAGTGTATCAAATTTTGCAAAAATAGGGTTAACTGTTCACCATCGGTAATTCCCGAGGACATCGTCAGTAAACTACAAATGCCCTATGGAAAAATTACCGGCGGTTTCGTCGGTAATTCCCGAGGGTGTACAGTCCATCACATTTTACAAATTTTTTGGGCCCCACAAGGCCCCTAAGGTGTGTTGAATGCAAAAACATGCAAAATAGGGATTCTATAATTGTACTAAGGAGAGAAAAGATCAAAATTTATTAAAAGTGTATCAAATTTTGCAAAAAATAGGATGACCGTTCACCCTCGGTAATTCCAGAGGAAAACGTCGGTAACCACCAAATCCCCTCTGGAAAAATTATCGACGGTTTCGTCGGGAATTCCCGAAGGTGTATAGTCCATCACATTTTACCAATTTTGTGGGCCTCACAAGGCCCCTAAGGTGTGTTGAACGTAAAAACATGAAAAATAGGGATTCTATAATTGTACTAAGGAGAGAAAAGCCCAAAATTTAATAAAAATGAATCAAATTTTGCAAAAAATAGGATGACTGTTCACCCTCGGTAATTCCCGAGGAAAATGTCGGTAACCACCAAATTCCCTCTGGAAATATTAGCGACGGTTTCATCGGTAATTCCCGAGGGTGTACAGTCCATCACATTTTACTTGTTTTTTGGGCCCCATAAGGCCCCTAAGGTATGTTGAATGCAAAAACATGCAAAATAGGGATTCTATAATTGTACTAAGGAGAGAAAAGCCCAAAATTTAATAAAAATGTATCAAATTTTGCAAAAAATAGGATGACTGTTCACCTTTGGTAATTCCCGAGGCAACCGTCGGTAACCGCCAAATTCCCTCTGGAATAATTACCGATGGTTTAGTCGGTAATTCCCGAAAGTGTACAGTCCATACCATTTTACAGGTTTTTTGCGCCCCACAAGTCCCATAACGTGTGTTAATGCAAAAACATACAAAACAGGGATTCTAAAATTGTACTAAGGGGAGAAAATTTCAAAATTTAATAAAAGTGTATCAAATTTTGTAAAAATAGGGTTAACTGTTCACCCTCGGTAATTCCCGAGGAAATCGTCGGTAAACTACAAATGCCCTCTGGAAAAATTACCGACGGTTTCGTCGGGAATTTCCGAGGACGTACAGTCCATCACATTTTACCAATTTTTTGGGCCCCACAAGGCCCCTAAGGTGTGTTGAATGCAAAAACATGCAAAATAGAGATTCTATAATTGTACTAAGGAGAGAAAAGATCAAAGTGTATCAAATTTTGCAAAAAATAGGATGACTGTTCACCCTCGGTAATTCCTGAGGAAAACGTCGGTAACCACCAAATCCCCTCTGGAAAAATTACCGACAGTTTCGTCGGGAATTCCCAAGGGTGCACAGTCCATCACATTTTGCTTGTTTTCTAGGCCCCACAAGGCCCCTAAGGTGTGTTGAATGCAAAAACATGCAAAATAGGGATTTTATAATTGTACTAAGGAGAGAAAAGATCAAAATTTATTAAAAGTGTATCAAATTTTGAAAAAAATAGGATGACTGTTCACACTCGGTAATTCCCGAGGAAAACGTCGGTAACCACCTAATCCCCTCTGGAAAAATTACCGACGGTTTTGTCGGGAATTCCCGAGGGTGTATAGTCCATCACATTTTACCAATTTTTTGGGCCCCACAAGGCCCCTAAGGTGTGTTGAATGGAAAAACATGCAAAATAGGGATTCTATAATTGTACTAAGGAGAGAAAAGATCAAAATTTAATAAAAGTGTATCAAATTTTGCAAAAAATAGGACGACTGTTCACCCTCGGTAATTCCCAAGGAAAACGTCGGTAACCACCAAATCCCCTCTGGAAAAATTACCGACGGTTTCGTCGGGAATTCCCGAGGGTGTATAGTCCATCACATTTTGCTTTTTTTTGGGCCCCACAAGGCCCCTAAGGTGTGTTGAATGCAAAAACATGCAAAATAGGGATTCTACAATTGTACTAAGGAGAGAAAAGATCAAAAATTAATAAAAGTGTATCAAATTTTGCAAAAAATAGGACGACTGTTCACCCTCGGTAATTCCCGAGGAAAACGTCGGTAACCACCAAATGCCCTCTGGAAAAATTACCGACGGTTTCGTTGGGAATTCCCGAGGGTGTACAGTCCATCACATTTTGCTTTTTTTTTTGCCCCACAAGGCCCCTAAGGTGTGTTGAATGCAAAACCATGCAAAATAGGGATTCTACAATTGTACTAAGGAGAGAAAAGATCAAAATTTAATAAAAGTGTATCAAATTTTACAAAAAATAGGATGACTGTTCTCCCTCGGTAATTCCCGAGGAAAACGTCGGTAACCACCAAACCCCCTCTGGAATAATTACCGATGGTTTAGTCGGTAATTCCCGAAGGTGTACAGTCCATACCATTTTCCAGGTTTTTTGGGCCCCACAAGTCCCATAACGTGTGTTAATGCAAAAACATGCAAAACAGGGATTCTAAAATTGTACTAAAGGGAGAAAATCCCAAAATTTAATAAAGGTGTATCAAATTTTGTAAAAATAGGGTTAACTGTTCACCCTCGGTAATTCCCGAGGAAATCGTCGGTAAACTACAAATGCGCTCTGGAAAAATTACCGACGGTTTCGTCGGGAATTCCCGAGGACGTACAGTCCATCACATTTTACCAATTTTTTGGGCCCCACAAGGCCCCTAAGGTGTGTTGAATGGAAAAACATGCTAAATAGAGATTCTATAATTGTACTAAGGAGAGAAAAGATCAAAATTTAATAAAAGTGTATCAAATTTTGTAAAAAATAGGATGACTGTTCACCCTCGGTAATTCCCGAGGAAAACGTCGGTAACCACCAAATTCCCTCTGGAAAAATTACCCACGGTTTCTTCGGGAATTCCCGAGGATGTACAGTCCATCACATTTTACCAATTTTTTGGGCCCCACAAGGCCCCTAGGGTGTGTTGAATGGAAAAACATGCAAAATAGGGATTCTATAATTGTACTAAGGAGAGAAAAGATGAAAATTTAATAAAAGTGTATCAAATTTTGCAAAAAATAGGACGAATGTTCACCCTCGGTAATTCCCGAGGAAAACGTCGGTAACCACCAAATCCCCTCTGGAAAAATTACCGACGGTTTCTTCGGGAATTCCCGAGGGTGTACAGTCCATCACATTTTTCTTTTTTTTGGGCCCCACAAGGCCCCTAAGGTGTGTTGAATGCAAAAACATGCAAAATAGGGATTCTACAATTGTACTAAGGAGAGAAAAGATCAAAATTTAATAAAAGTGTATCAAATTTTACAAAAAATAGGATGACTGTTCACCCTCGGTAATTCCCGAGGAAAACGTCGGTAACCACCAAACCCCCTCTGGAAAAATTACCGACGGTTTCGTCGGGAATTCCCGAGGGTGTATAGTCCATCACATTTTACCAATTTTTTGGGCCCCACAATGCCCCTAAGGTGTGTTGAATGCAAAAACATGCAAAATAAGGATTTTATAATTGTACTAAGGAGAGAAAAGCCCAAAATTTAATAAAAGTATATCAAATTTTGAAAAAAATAAGATGACTGTTCACGCTCGGTAATTCCCGAGGAAAATGTCGGTAACAACTAAATTCCCTCTGGAAATATTAGCGACGGTTTCATCGGTAATTCCCGAGGGTGTACAGTCCATCACATTTTACTTGTTTTTTGGGCCCCATAAGGCCCCTAAGGTATGTTGAATGCAAAAACATGCAAAATAGGGATTCTATAATTGTACTAAGGAGAGAAAAGCCCAAAATTTAATAAAAGTGTATCAAATTTTGCCAAAAATAGGAAGACTGTTCACCTTTGGTAATTCCCGAGGCAACCGTCGGTAACCACCAAATTCCCTCTGGAATAATTACCGATGGTTTAGTCGGTAATTCCCGAAGGTGTACAGTCCATACCATTTTACAGGTTTTTTGGGCCCCACAAGTCCCATAACGTGTGTTAATGCAAAAACATACAAAACAGGGATTCTAAAATTGTACTAAGGGGAGAAAATCCCAAAATTTAATAAAAGTGTATCAAATTTTGTAAAAATAGGGTTAACTGTTCACCCTCGGTAATTCCCGAGGAAATCGTCGGTAAACTACAAATGCCCTCTGGAAAAATTACCGACGGTTTGTCGGGAATTCCCGAGGACGTACAGTCCATCACATTTTACCAATTTTTTGGGCCCCAAAAGGCCCCTAAGGTGTGTTGAATGCATAAACATGCAAAATAGAGATTCTATAATTGTACTATGGAGAGAAAAGATCAAAATTTATTAAAAGTGTATCAAATTTTGCAAAAAATAGGACGACTGTTCACCCTCGATAATTCCCGAGGAAAACGTCGGTAACCACCAAATCCCCTCTGGACAAATTACCGACGGTTTTGTCGGGAATTCCCGAGAGTGTACAGTCCATCACATTTTACCAATTTTTTGGGCCCCACAAGGCCCCTAAGGTGTGTTGAATGCAAAAACATGCAAAATAGGGATTCTATATTTGTACTATGGAGAGAAAAGATCAAAATTTATTAAAAGTGTATCAAATTTTGCAAAAAATAGGACGACTGTTCACCCTCGATAATTCCCGAGGAAAACGTCGGTAACCACCAAATCCCCTCTGGACAAATTACCGACGGTTTTGTCGGGAATTCCCGAGAGTGTACAGTCCATCACATTTTACCAATTTTTTGGGCCCCACAAGGCCCCTAAGGTGTGTTGAATGGAAAAACATGCAAAATAGGGATGCTATAATTGTACTAAGGAGAGAAAAGATCAAAATTTAATAAAAGTGTATCAAATTTTGTAAAAAATAGGATGACTGTTCACCCTCGGTAATTCCCGAGGAAAAGGTCGGTAACCACGAAATTCCCTCTGAAAAAATTACCGACGGTTTCGTCGGGAATTCCCGAGGATGTACAGTCCATCACATTTTACCAATTTTTTGGGCTCCACAAGGCCCCTAGGGTGTGTAGAATGGAAAAACATGCAAAATAGGGATTCTGTAATTGTACTAAGGAGAGAAAAGATCAAAATTTAATAAAAGTGTATCAAATTTTGCAAAAAATAGGACGACTGTTCACCCTCGGTAATTCCCGAGGAAAACGTCGGTAACAACCAAATCCCCTCTGGAAAAATTACCGACGGTTTCGTCGGGAATTTCCGAGGGTGTACAGTCCATCACATTTTGCTTTTTTTTGGGCCCCACAAGGCCCCTAAGGTGTGTTGAATTCAAAAACATGCAAAATAGGGATTCTACAATTGTACTAAGGAGAGAAAAGATCAAAATTTAATAAAAGTGTATCAAATTTTACAAAAAATAGGATGACTGTTCACCCTCGGTAATTGCCGAGGAAAACGTCGGTAACCACCAAACCCCCTCTGGAAAAATTACCGACGGTTTCGTCGGGAATTCCCGAGGGTGTATAGTCCATCACATTTTACCAATTTTTTGGGCCCCACAATGCCCCTAAGGTGTGTTGAATGCAAAAACATGCAAAATAAGGATTTTATAATTGTACTAAGGAGAGAAAAGCCCAAAATTTAATAAAAGTATATCAAATTTTGAAAAAAATAAGATGACTGTTCACGCTCGGTAATTCCCGAGGAAAATGTCGGTAACAACTAAATTCCCTCTGGAAATATTAGCGACGGTTGCATCGGTAATTCCCGAGGGTGTACAGTCCATCACATTTTACTTGTTTTTTGGGCCCCATAAGGCCCCTAAGGTATGTTGAATGCAAAAACATGCAAAATAGGGATTCTATAATTGTACTAAGGAGAGAAAAGCCCAAAATTTAATAAAAGTGTATCAAATTTTGCCAAAAATAGGAAGACTGTTCACCTTTGGTAATTCCCGAGGCAACCGTCGGTAACCACCAAATTCCCTCTGGAATAATTACCGATGGTTTAGTCGGTAATTCCCGAAGGTGTACAGTCCATACCATTTTACAGGTTTTTTGGGCCCCACAAGTCCCATAACGTGTGTTAATGCAAAAACATACAAAACAGGGATTCTAAAATTGTACTAAGGGGAGAAAATCCCAAAATTTAATAAAAGTGTATCAAATTTTGTAAAAATAGGGTTAACTGTTCACCCTCGGTAATTCCCGAGGAAATGGTCGGTAAACTACAAATGCCCTCTGGAAAAATTACCGACGGTTTGTCGGGAATTCCCGAGGACGTACAGTCCATCACATTTTACCAATTTTTTGGGCCCCAAAAGGCCCCTAAGGTGTGTTGAATGCAAAAACATGCAAAATAGAGATTCTATAATTGTACTATGGAGAGAAAAGATCAAAATTTATTAAAAGTGTATCAAATTTTGCAAAAAATAGGACGACTGTTCACCCTCGATAATTCCCGAGGAAAACGTCGGTAACCACCAAATCCCCTCTGGACAAATTACCGACGGTTTTGTCGGGAATTCCCGAGAGTGTACAGTCCATCACATTTTACCAATTTTTTGGGCCCCACAAGGCCCCTAAGGTGTGTTGAATGGAAAAACATGCAAAATAGGGATTCTATATTTGTACTATGGAGAGAAAAGATCAAAATTTATTAAAAGTGTATCAAATTTTGCAAAAAATAGGACGACTGTTCACCCTCGATAATTCCCGAGGAAAACGTCGGTAACCACCAAATCCCCTCTGGACAAATTACCGACGGTTTTGTCGGGAATTCCCGAGAGTGTACAGTCCATCACATTTTACCAATTTTTTGGGCCCCACAAGGCCCCTAAGGTGTGTTGAATGGAAAAACATGCAAAATAGGGATGCTATAATTGTACTAAGGAGAGAAAAGATCAAAATTTAATAAAAGTGTATCAAATTTTGTAAAAAATAGGATGACTGTTCACCCTCGGTAATTCCCGAGGAAAACGTCGGTAACCACCAAATCCCCTCTGGAAAAATTACCGACGGTTTCGTCGGGAATTTCCGAGGGTGTACAGTCCATCACATTTTGCTTTTTTTTGGGCCCCACAAGGCCCCTAAAGTGTGTTGAATTCAAAAACATGCAAAATAGGGATTCTAAAATTGTACTAAGGAGAGAAAAGCCCAAAATTTAATAAAAGTGTATCAAATTTTGCCAAAAATAGGAAGACTGTTCACCTTTGGTAATTCCCGAGGCAACCGTCGGTAACCACCAAATTCCCTCTGGAATAATTACCGATGGTTTAGTCGGTAATTCCCGAAGGTGTACAGTCCATACCATTTTACAGGTTTTTTGGGCCCCACAAGTCCCATAACGTGTGTTAATGCAAAAACATACAAAACAGGGATTCTAAAATTGTACTAAGGGGAGAAAATCCCAAAATTTAATAAAAGTGTATCAAATTTTGTAAAAATAGGGTTAACTGTTCACCCTCGGTAATTCCCGAGGAAATCGTCGGTAAACTACAAATGCCCTCTGGAAAAATTACCGACGGTTTGTCGGGAATTCCCGAGGACGTACAGTCCATCACATTTTACCAATTTTTTGGGCCCCAAAAGGCCCCTAAGGTGTGTTGAATGCATAAACATGCAAAATAGAGATTCTATAATTGTACTATGGAGAGAAAAGATCAAAATTTATTAAAAGTGTATCAAATTTTGCAAAAAATAGGACGACTGTTCACCCTCGATAATTCCCGAGGAAAACGTCGGTAACCACCAAATCCCCTCTGGACAAATTACCGACGGTTTTGTCGGGAATTCCCGAGAGTGTACAGTCCATCACATTTTACCAATTTTTTGGGCCCCACAAGGCCCCTAAGGTGTGTTGAATGCAAAAACATGCAAAATAGGGATTCTATATTTGTACTATGGAGAGAAAAGATCAAAATTTATTAAAAGTGTATCAAATTTTGCAAAAAATAGGACGACTGTTCACCCTCGATAATTCCCGAGGAAAACGTCGGTAACCACCAAATCCCCTCTGGACAAATTACCGACGGTTTTGTCGGGAATTCCCGAGAGTGTACAGTCCATCACATTTTACCAATTTTTTGGGCCCCACAAGGCCCCTAAGGTGTGTTGAATGGAAAAACATGCAAAATAGGGATGCTATAATTGTACTAAGGAGAGAAAAGATCAAAATTTAATAAAAGTGTATCAAATTTTGTAAAAAATAGGATGACTGTTCACCCTCGGTAATTCCCGAGGAAAAGGTCGGTAACCACGAAATTCCCTCTGAAAAAATTACCGACGGTTTCGTCGGGAATTCCCGAGGATGTACAGTCCATCACATTTTACCAATTTTTTGGGCTCCACAAGGCCCCTAGGGTGTGTAGAATGGAAAAACATGCAAAATAGGGATTCTGTAATTGTACTAAGGAGAGAAAAGATCAAAATTTAATAAAAGTGTATCAAATTTTGCAAAAAATAGGACGACTGTTCACCCTCGGTAATTCCCGAGGAAAACGTCGGTAACAACCAAATCCCCTCTGGAAAAATTACCGACGGTTTCGTCGGGAATTTCCGAGGGTGTACAGTCCATCACATTTTGCTTTTTTTTGGGCCCCACAAGGCCCCTAAGGTGTGTTGAATTCAAAAACATGCAAAATAGGGATTCTACAATTGTACTAAGGAGAGAAAAGATCAAAATTTAATAAAAGTGTATCAAATTTTACAAAAAATAGGATGACTGTTCACCCTCGGTAATTGCCGAGGAAAACGTCGGTAACCACCAAACCCCCTCTGGAAAAATTACCGACGGTTTCGTCGGGAATTCCCGAGGGTGTATAGTCCATCACATTTTACCAATTTTTTGGGCCCCACAATGCCCCTAAGGTGTGTTGAATGCAAAAACATGCAAAATAAGGATTTTATAATTGTACTAAGGAGAGAAAAGCCCAAAATTTAATAAAAGTATATCAAATTTTGAAAAAAATAAGATGACTGTTCACGCTCGGTAATTCCCGAGGAAAATGTCGGTAACAACTAAATTCCCTCTGGAAATATTAGCGACGGTTGCATCGGTAATTCCCGAGGGTGTACAGTCCATCACATTTTACTTGTTTTTTGGGCCCCATAAGGCCCCTAAGGTATGTTGAATGCAAAAACATGCAAAATAGGGATTCTATAATTGTACTAAGGAGAGAAAAGCCCAAAATTTAATAAAAGTGTATCAAATTTTGCCAAAAATAGGAAGACTGTTCACCTTTGGTAATTCCCGAGGCAACCGTCGGTAACCACCAAATTCCCTCTGGAATAATTACCGATGGTTTAGTCGGTAATTCCCGAAGGTGTACAGTCCATACCATTTTACAGGTTTTTTGGGCCCCACAAGTCCCATAACGTGTGTTAATGCAAAAACATACAAAACAGGGATTCTAAAATTGTACTAAGGGGAGAAAATCCCAAAATTTAATAAAAGTGTATCAAATTTTGTAAAAATAGGGTTAACTGTTCACCCTCGGTAATTCCCGAGGAAATGGTCGGTAAACTACAAATGCCCTCTGGAAAAATTACCGACGGTTTGTCGGGAATTCCCGAGGACGTACAGTCCATCACATTTTACCAATTTTTTGGGCCCCAAAAGGCCCCTAAGGTGTGTTGAATGCAAAAACATGCAAAATAGAGATTCTATAATTGTACTATGGAGAGAAAAGATCAAAATTTATTAAAAGTGTATCAAATTTTGCAAAAAATAGGACGACTGTTCACCCTCGATAATTCCCGAGGAAAACGTCGGTAACCACCAAATCCCCTCTGGACAAATTACCGACGGTTTTGTCGGGAATTCCCGAGAGTGTACAGTCCATCACATTTTACCAATTTTTTGGGCCCCACAAGGCCCCTAAGGTGTGTTGAATGGAAAAACATGCAAAATAGGGATTCTATATTTGTACTATGGAGAGAAAAGATCAAAATTTATTAAAAGTGTATCAAATTTTGCAAAAAATAGGACGACTGTTCACCCTCGATAATTCCCGAGGAAAACGTCGGTAACCACCAAATCCCCTCTGGACAAATTACCGACGGTTTTGTCGGGAATTCCCGAGAGTGTACAGTCCATCACATTTTACCAATTTTTTGGGCCCCACAAGGCCCCTAAGGTGTGTTGAATGGAAAAACATGCTAAATAGAGATTCTATAATTGTACTAAGGAGAGAAAAGATCAAAATTTAATAAAAGTGTATCAAATTTTGTAAAAAATAGGATGACTGTTCACCCTCGGTAATTCCCGAGGAAAACGTCGGTAACCACCAAATTCCCTCTGGAAAAATTACCCACGGTTTCTTCGGGAATTCCCGAGGATGTACAGTCCATCACATTTTACCAATTTTTTGGGCCCCACAAGGCCCCTAGGGTGTGTTGAATGGAAAAACATGCAAAATAGGGATTCTATAATTGTACTAAGGAGAGAAAAGATGAAAATTTAATAAAAGTGTATCAAATTTTGCAAAAAATAGGACGAATGTTCACCCTCGGTAATTCCCGAGGAAAACGTCGGTAACCACCAAATCCCCTCTGGAAAAATTACCGACGGTTTCTTCGGGAATTCCCGAGGGTGTACAGTCCATCACATTTTTCTTTTTTTTGGGCCCCACAAGGCCCCTAAGGTGTGTTGAATGCAAAAACATGCAAAATAGGGATTCTACAATTGTACTAAGGAGAGAAAAGATCAAAATTTAATAAAAGTGTATCAAATTTTACAAAAAATAGGATGACTGTTCACCCTCGGTAATTCCCGAGGAAAACGTCGGTAACCACCAAACCCCCTCTGGAAAAATTACCGACGGTTTCGTCGGGAATTCCCGAGGGTGTATAGTCCATCACATTTTACCAATTTTTTGGGCCCCACAATGCCCCTAAGGTGTGTTGAATGCAAAAACATGCAAAATAAGGATTTTATAATTGTACTAAGGAGAGAAAAGCCCAAAATTTAATAAAAGTATATCAAATTTTGAAAAAAATAAGATGACTGTTCACGCTCGGTAATTCCCGAGGAAAATGTCGGTAACAACTAAATTCCCTCTGGAAATATTAGCGACGGTTTCATCGGTAATTCCCGAGGGTGTACAGTCCATCACATTTTACTTGTTTTTTGGGCCCCATAAGGCCCCTAAGGTATGTTGAATGCAAAAACATGCAAAATAGGGATTCTATAATTGTACTAAGGAGAGAAAAGCCCAAAATTTAATAAAAGTGTATCAAATTTTGCCAAAAATAGGAAGACTGTTCACCTTTGGTAATTCCCGAGGCAACCGTCGGTAACCACCAAATTCCCTCTGGAATAATTACCGATGGTTTAGTCGGTAATTCCCGAAGGTGTACAGTCCATACCATTTTACAGGTTTTTTGGGCCCCACAAGTCCCATAACGTGTGTTAATGCAAAAACATACAAAACAGGGATTCTAAAATTGTACTAAGGGGAGAAAATCCCAAAATTTAATAAAAGTGTATCAAATTTTGTAAAAATAGGGTTAACTGTTCACCCTCGGTAATTCCCGAGGAAATCGTCGGTAAACTACAAATGCCCTCTGGAAAAATTACCGACGGTTTGTCGGGAATTCCCGAGGACGTACAGTCCATCACATTTTACCAATTTTTTGGGCCCCAAAAGGCCCCTAAGGTGTGTTGAATGCATAAACATGCAAAATAGAGATTCTATAATTGTACTATGGAGAGAAAAGATCAAAATTTATTAAAAGTGTATCAAATTTTGCAAAAAATAGGACGACTGTTCACCCTCGATAATTCCCGAGGAAAACGTCGGTAACCACCAAATCCCCTCTGGACAAATTACCGACGGTTTTGTCGGGAATTCCCGAGAGTGTACAGTCCATCACATTTTACCAATTTTTTGGGCCCCACAAGGCCCCTAAGGTGTGTTGAATGCAAAAACATGCAAAATAGGGATTCTATATTTGTACTATGGAGAGAAAAGATCAAAATTTATTAAAAGTGTATCAAATTTTGCAAAAAATAGGACGACTGTTCACCCTCGATAATTCCCGAGGAAAACGTCGGTAACCACCAAATCCCCTCTGGACAAATTACCGACGGTTTTGTCGGGAATTCCCGAGAGTGTACAGTCCATCACATTTTACCAATTTTTTGGGCCCCACAAGGCCCCTAAGGTGTGTTGAATGGAAAAACATGCAAAATAGGGATGCTATAATTGTACTAAGGAGAGAAAAGATCAAAATTTAATAAAAGTGTATCAAATTTTGTAAAAAATAGGATGACTGTTCACCCTCGGTAATTCCCGAGGAAAAGGTCGGTAACCACGAAATTCCCTCTGAAAAAATTACCGACGGTTTCGTCGGGAATTCCCGAGGATGTACAGTCCATCACATTTTACCAATTTTTTGGGCTCCACAAGGCCCCTAGGGTGTGTAGAATGGAAAAACATGCAAAATAGGGATTCTGTAATTGTACTAAGGAGAGAAAAGATCAAAATTTAATAAAAGTGTATCAAATTTTGCAAAAAATAGGACGACTGTTCACCCTCGGTAATTCCCGAGGAAAACGTCGGTAACAACCAAATCCCCTCTGGAAAAATTACCGACGGTTTCGTCGGGAATTTCCGAGGGTGTACAGTCCATCACATTTTGCTTTTTTTTGGGCCCCACAAGGCCCCTAAGGTGTGTTGAATTCAAAAACATGCAAAATAGGGATTCTACAATTGTACTAAGGAGAGAAAAGATCAAAATTTAATAAAAGTGTATCAAATTTTACAAAAAATAGGATGACTGTTCACCCTCGGTAATTGCCGAGGAAAACGTCGGTAACCACCAAACCCCCTCTGGAAAAATTACCGACGGTTTCGTCGGGAATTCCCGAGGGTGTATAGTCCATCACATTTTACCAATTTTTTGGGCCCCACAATGCCCCTAAGGTGTGTTGAATGCAAAAACATGCAAAATAAGGATTTTATAATTGTACTAAGGAGAGAAAAGCCCAAAATTTAATAAAAGTATATCAAATTTTGAAAAAAATAAGATGACTGTTCACGCTCGGTAATTCCCGAGGAAAATGTCGGTAACAACTAAATTCCCTCTGGAAATATTAGCGACGGTTGCATCGGTAATTCCCGAGGGTGTACAGTCCATCACATTTTACTTGTTTTTTGGGCCCCATAAGGCCCCTAAGGTATGTTGAATGCAAAAACATGCAAAATAGGGATTCTATAATTGTACTAAGGAGAGAAAAGCCCAAAATTTAATAAAAGTGTATCAAATTTTGCCAAAAATAGGAAGACTGTTCACCTTTGGTAATTCCCGAGGCAACCGTCGGTAACCACCAAATTCCCTCTGGAATAATTACCGATGGTTTAGTCGGTAATTCCCGAAGGTGTACAGTCCATACCATTTTACAGGTTTTTTGGGCCCCACAAGTCCCATAACGTGTGTTAATGCAAAAACATACAAAACAGGGATTCTAAAATTGTACTAAGGGGAGAAAATCCCAAAATTTAATAAAAGTGTATCAAATTTTGTAAAAATAGGGTTAACTGTTCACCCTCGGTAATTCCCGAGGAAATGGTCGGTAAACTACAAATGCCCTCTGGAAAAATTACCGACGGTTTGTCGGGAATTCCCGAGGACGTACAGTCCATCACATTTTACCAATTTTTTGGGCCCCAAAAGGCCCCTAAGGTGTGTTGAATGCAAAAACATGCAAAATAGAGATTCTATAATTGTACTATGGAGAGAAAAGATCAAAATTTATTAAAAGTGTATCAAATTTTGCAAAAAATAGGACGACTGTTCACCCTCGATAATTCCCGAGGAAAACGTCGGTAACCACCAAATCCCCTCTGGACAAATTACCGACGGTTTTGTCGGGAATTCCCGAGAGTGTACAGTCCATCACATTTTACCAATTTTTTGGGCCCCACAAGGCCCCTAAGGTGTGTTGAATGGAAAAACATGCAAAATAGGGATTCTATATTTGTACTATGGAGAGAAAAGATCAAAATTTATTAAAAGTGTATCAAATTTTGCAAAAAATAGGACGACTGTTCACCCTCGATAATTCCCGAGGAAAACGTCGGTAACCACCAAATCCCCTCTGGACAAATTACCGACGGTTTTGTCGGGAATTCCCGAGAGTGTACAGTCCATCACATTTTACCAATTTTTTGGGCCCCACAAGGCCCCTAAGGTGTGTTGAATGGAAAAACATGCAAAATAGGGATGCTATAATTGTACTAAGGAGAGAAAAGATCAAAATTTAATAAAAGTGTATCAAATTTTGTAAAAAATAGGATGACTGTTCACCCTCGGTAATTCCCGAGGAAAAGGTCGGTAACCACGAAATTCCCTCTGAAAAAATTACCGACGGTTTCGTCGGGAATTCCCGAGGATGTACAGTCCATCACATTTTACCAATTTTTTGGGCTCCACAAGGCCCCTAGGGTGTGTAGAATGGAAAAACATGCAAAATAGGGATTCTGTAATTGTACTAAGGAGAGAAAAGATCAAAATTTAATAAAAGTGTATCAAATTTTGCAAAAAATAGGACGACTGTTCACCCTCGGTAATTCCCGAGGAAAACGTCGGTAACCACCAAATCCCCTCTGGAAAAATTACCGACGGTTTCGTCGGGAATTTCCGAGGGTGTACAGTCCATCACATTTTGCTTTTTTTTGGGCCCCACAAGGCCCCTAAAGTGTGTTGAATTCAAAAACATGCAAAATAGGGATTCTACAATTGTACTAAGGAGAGAAAAGATCAAAATTTAATAAAAGTGTATCAAATTTTACAAAAAATAGGATGACTGTTCACCCTCGGTAATTCCCGAGGAAAACGTCGGTAACCACCAAACCCCCTCTGGAAAAATTACCGACGGTTTCGTCGGGAATTCCCGAGGGTGTATAGTCCATCACATTTTACCAATTTTGTGGGCCCCACAAGGCCCCTAAGGTGTGTTGAATGCAAAAACATGCAAAATAAGGATTTTATAATTGTACTAAGGAGAGAAAAGCCCAAAATTTAATAAAAGTGTATCAAATTTTGCAAAAAATAAGATGACTGTTCACCCTCGGTAATTCCCGAGGAAAATGTCGGTAACCACCAAATTCCCTCTGGAAAAATTAGCGACGGTTTCGTCGGTAATTCCCGAGGGTGTACAGTCCATCACATTTTACTTGTTTTTTGGGCCCCACAAGGCCCCTAAGGTGTGTTGAACGTAAAAACATGCAAAATAGGGATTCTATAATTGTACTAAGGAGAGAAAAGCCCAAAATTTAATACAAATGTATCAAATTTTGCAAAAAATAGGATGACTGTTCACCCTCAGTAATTCCCGAGGAAAACGTCGGTAACCACCAAATTCCCTCTGGAAAAATTAGCGACGGTTTCGTCGGTAATTCCCGAGGGTGTACAGTCCATCACATTTTACTTGTTTTTTGGGCCCCACAAGGCCCCTAAGGTATGTTGAATGCAAAAACATGCAAAATAGGGATTCTATAATTGTACTAAGGAGAGAAAAGCCCAAAATTTAATAAAAGTGTATCAAATTTTGCCAAAAATAGGAAGACTGTTCACCTTTGGTAATTCCCGAGGCAACCGTCGGTAACCACCAAATTCCCTCTGGAATAATTACCGATGGTTTAGTCGGTAATTCCCGAAGGTGTACAGTCCATACCATTTTACAGGTTTTTTGGGCCCCACAAGTCCCATAACGTGTGTTAATGCAAAAACATACAAAACAGGGATTCTAAAATTGTACTAAGGGGAGAAAATCCCAAAATTTAATAAAAGTGTATCAAATTTTGTAAAAATAGGGTTAACTGTTCACCCTCGGTAATTCCCGAGGAAATCGTCGGTAAACTACAAATGCCCTCTGGAAAAATTACCGACGGTTTCGTCGGGAATTCCCGAGGACGTACAGTCCATCACATTTTACCAATTTTTTGAGCCCCACAAGGCCCCTAAGGTGTGTTGAATGCAAAAACATGCAAAATAGAGATTCTATAATTGTACTAAGGAGAGAAAAGATCAAAATTTAATAAAAGTATATCAAATTTTGCAAAAAATAGGATGACAATTCACCCTCGGTAATTCCCGAGGAAAACGTCGGTAACCACCAAATCCCCTCTGGAAAAATTACCGACAGTTTCGTCGGGAATTCCCAAGGGTGTACAGTCCATCACATTTTGCTTGTTTTTTGGGCCCCACGAGGCCCCTAAGGTGTGTTGAATGCAAAAACATGCAAAATAGGGATTCTATATTTGTACTATGGAGAGAAAAGATCAAAATTTATTAAAAGTGTATCAAATTTTGCAAAAAATAGGACGACTGTTCACCCTCGATAATTCCCGAGGAAAACGTCGGTAACCACCAAATCCCCTCTGGACAAATTACCGACGGTTTTGTCGGGAATTCCCGAGAGTGTACAGTCCATCACATTTTACCAATTTTTTGGGCCCCACAAGGCCCCTAAGGTGTGTTGAATGGAAAAACATGCAAAATAGGGATGCTATAATTGTACTAAGGAGAGAAAAGATCAAAATTTAATAAAAGTGTATCAAATTTTGTAAAAAATAGGATGACTGTTCACCCTCGGTAATTCCCGAGGAAAAGGTCGGTAACCACGAAATTCCCTCTGAAAAAATTACCGACGGTTTCGTCGGGAATTCCCGAGGATGTACAGTCCATCACATTTTACCAATTTTTTGGGCTCCACAAGGCCCCTAGGGTGTGTAGAATGGAAAAACATGCAAAATAGGGATTCTGTAATTGTACTAAGGAGAGAAAAGATCAAAATTTAATAAAAGTGTATCAAATTTTGCAAAAAATAGGACGACTGTTCACCCTCGGTAATTCCCGAGGAAAACGTCGGTAACCACCAAATCCCCTCTGGAAAAATTACCGACGGTTTCGTCGGGAATTTCCGAGGGTGTACAGTCCATCACATTTTGCTTTTTTTTGGGCCCCACAAGGCCCCTAAAGTGTGTTGAATTCAAAAACATGCAAAATAGGGATTCTACAATTGTACTAAGGAGAGAAAAGATCAAAATTTAATAAAAGTGTATCAAATTTTACAAAAAATAGGATGACTGTTCACCCTCGGTAATTCCCGAGGAAAACGTCGGTAACCACCAAACCCCCTCTGGAAAAATTACCGACGGTTTCGTCGGGAATTCCCGAGGGTGTATAGTCCATCACATTTTACCAATTTTGTGGGCCCCACAAGGCCCCTAAGGTGTGTTGAATGCAAAAACATGCAAAATAAGGATTTTATAATTGTACTAAGGAGAGAAAAGCCCAAAATTTAATAAAAGTGTATCAAATTTTGCAAAAAATAAGATGACTGTTCACCCTCGGTAATTCCCGAGGAAAATGTCGGTAACCACCAAATTCCCTCTGGAAAAATTAGCGACGGTTTCGTCGGTAATTCCCGAGGGTGTACAGTCCATCACATTTTACTTGTTTTTTGGGCCCCACAAGGCCCCTAAGGTGTGTTGAACGTAAAAACATGCAAAATAGGGATTCTATAATTGTACTAAGGAGAGAAAAGCCCAAAATTTAATACAAATGTATCAAATTTTGCAAAAAATAGGATGACTGTTCACCCTCAGTAATTCCCGAGGAAAACGTCGGTAACCACCAAACCCCCTCTGGAAAAATTACCGACGGTTTCGTCGGGAATTCCCGAGGGTGTATAGTCCATCACATTTTACCTATTTTTTGGGCCCCACAAGGCCCCTAAGGTGTGTTGAATGCAAAAACATGCAAAATAAGGATTTTATAATTGTACTAAGGAGAGAAAAGCCCAAAATTTAATAAAAGTGTATCAAATTTTGCCAAAAATAAGATGACTGTTCACCCTCGGTAATTCCCGAGGAAAATGTCGGTAACCACCAAATTCCCTCTGGAAAAATTACAGACGGTTTCGTCGGTATTTCCCAAAGGTGTACAGTCCATCACATTTTACTTGTTTTTTGGACCCCACAAGTCCCATAACGTGTGTTACTGCAAAAACATGCAAAATAGGGATTCTAAAATTGTACTACGGAGAGAAAATCCCAAAATTTCATAAAAGAATATCAAATTTTGCAAAAAAAATGATGACTGTTCACCCTAAGTAATTCCCGAGGAAAACGTCAGTAACCACCAAATTCCCTCTGGAAAAATTACCGACGGTTGCGTCGGTAACTCCCGAGGGTGTACAGTCCATCACATATTACAAGTTTTTTTGGCCCCATAAGTCCCATAATGTGTGTTGAATGCAAAATACTTGTAAAATGTGATGGACTATACATCCTCGGGAATTACCGACGAAACCGTCGGTAATTTTCGCAGAGGGCATTTGTAGTTTACCGACGATTTCCTCGGGAATTACCGAGGGTGAACAGTCATCCTATTTTTTGCAAAATTTGATACACATTTATTAAATTTTGGGATTTTATCTCCTTAGTACAATTATAAAATCCCTATTTTGTATGTTTTTGCATTCGACACACCTTAGGGGCCTTGTGGGGCCCAAAATATTGGTACAATTTTATGGACTGTACACCCTCGGGAATTACCGACGAAACCGTCGGTAATTTTTCCAGAGGGAATTTGGTGGTTACCGACGGTGAACAGACATCCCATTTTTTTGCAAAATTTGATACACATTTATTAAATTTTGGGATTTTCTCCACTTATTATAATTTTAGAATACCTATTTGCCATGTTTTTGCATTCAACACACATTATGGGACTTGTAGGGCCCAACAAATTGGTAAAATGTGATGGACTGTACACCCTCGGGAATTACCGACGAAACCGTCGGTAATTTTTCCAGAGGGTATTCGTTGATTACCGACAGTTTCCTCGGGAATTACCGAGGGAATACAGTCATCCTATTTTTTTGCAAAATTTGAGACACTTTTATGAAATTTTAGGATTTTCTCTCCTTAGTACAATTTTAGAATCCCTGTTTTGCATGGTTTTGCATTAACACACGTTATGGGACTTGTGGGGCCCAAAAAATTGATAAAATTTTATGGACTGTTCACCCTCGGGAATTACCAACGAAACCGTCGGTAATTATTCCAGAAGGAATTTGATGGTTATCGATGGTTTCCTCGGGAATTACCGAGGGTGAACAGTCATCCCATTTTTTTGCAAAATTTGAGAACTTTTTAAGCAATTTTGGGATTTTCTCTCCTTAGGATAATTTTAGAATCCATATTTTTCATTTTTTTTGCATTCAACACACCTTACGGGACTTGTGGGGCCCAAAAAATTGGTAAAATGTGATTGCTATAGGGTTTCGGTAATTACCAACGAAACCTTCGGTAATTCTTGAATAAAAAACAAATTGAACGTTTTCATTTTTTAATGCCGTTTGATCGCTTACTTTGCCAGAATTTATCATTAATAATGCTACATTTAGCATGTTATTGGTTGGAACACACATGATTGAAGTTGCCGGATGGAATTGTTGTGAGTCTTTTACAACAGTGTATAAATGTCAATTACCGATGATGCATTGGTCATTACCATTGGGCAGTAATATCATCCATGCAATAGTAAGAAACATACAAACAACTGAACCAAAAACTGAAGATGGAATGATATGTTATCAAAACAATACGACAGATGAATTTGACAATAAAAGAACACATAAAGCCAACGTCTATTACGCCAAAATACATGTTACGCGGTTGACCAACTAATTGCATTCCTGACTACATTTCATACACACGCATACCACATAACATGGCCTCATTGTCTGAATATAGCATCATGCGATTGATGGGCGTTCGTTTCAGTGGTGCTGTTGGTTGTTAGTGCTATCAAGAGGTACGGCGGCGGAGCATGATCGGCTGGCGTGACCAACCTGTTTGCACCTCCCGCATCTATATTGATGATGCTTCTCTCCTTAAGATTGAATCCTCTTCTTTCTCGGTCTTCCTAACTGTTTGCCAATTTGAGGTGGAAGTACAACCTGGTTTATGACATGATCTGGAGCATGCCACTGACATTTATCTCCAAGTGGATATATGGTTTCCGAATATGCATAACGGAGTGAGTCAACTGAGTAATGCACCGAGCAAAGGAAATATGGAGAAATATGTCGATGCTTACATGCTGCAATTGCATGGACACAAGGAAATCCATCAATGTCCAATTCCTTGCATGAGCACGTCTTATTTTCGAAGTTAACAACTCCAACGAACATGCCATGGCCAACAACTTGAAACTCATATAAGTTCATTGGCATAACACGTAAGCCTCTGCCATTATTTGAGCGGTCCTGCATGATTTTTCCAACCAATTAGTAACAGGAGTTTGCATTGCAGCAGCGTTAGTTCGACGTTCATACCACCACCTTTGCAAGACATCACGAATGTGATCTAGTAATGGCAAAACAGGTTTATCCCTAGCATCAATAAGCACAAAGTTCATGCTCTCTGCAATGTTAGTTGTCATTATGTTGTATCTATTGCCCGGAAAATGTGATCTAGCCCATTTTGAAGGACTTGCATCCTTGAGATATTGTACAGCTTCAATACTAACCCCTTCTAAAAGCTGCATGGCCTTATCAAAATCCTCAACAATATATGCTCTAGCTGCATCATTAAAAGTTGATATAATCGCGTTGACATTACCTTTAAACTTCTTAGCACGTAAATTTGTACCAAGATGATATGTGCAGTGGCCATGGTGATTATTAGGGAAAACTGTACGTATTGCTTTTGCAATGCTCTTGTGTCTATCCGATATAAAAGCTATATTCGGATCATCCCCAAATGCTTCTTTAAAGCTCTCAAAAAACCACGTGTAAGCCACATCCGTCTCCCTAGGGCCTATTCCATAAGCAAGTGGATAAATTTGATTGTTCCCATCTAAATATGATGCAATATATAACAAACCTCTATATCTATTCTTCAGTGTAGTTCCATCGACAGCTACGACTCTCCGCATATGCTGGAACCCTCTAATGCTAGCTCCAAGTGCCATGAAAAAATATAAAAATCTGTTTTGATCATCAGTTTCAATTCGAGTAAACGTGCCCGGATTTTTGCTCTTCAAAACGTGACTCCATAAAGGAAGTTTTGCATATGAATCTTCTGGCGTGCCCCACAAACCCAATAGTGCAACTTCCTTAGCGGCCCATGCTTTGTTGTAGCTTATGTTTACTCCGTAATTAGAGTGAATGTCATGCACGATATCTCGAGTTTGTATTGCCTTGAAATCCCATCAAACATTGGCTGGATGATGTCTCCGATAACTGAACTTGTTGCTTGACGATGATCCCTTTTCATGATATTTAAAGAGCAAATATGCTCATCCTTGAAGGCCCTAATCATGAAGGCCTCTGTATTATCACCATGTAGTTTGGTAGCACGCATTCGCCACATGCAATTTTCGTTTGCACATACAACCTCATATCGGACTCTATCCGACTTCTTGACCTTGAATTCAAAATTTCTCCTTAGTGCATAAAGACTAATCTTCTTCTGTAGCGCATTCTTACTCGCAAAGATTTGGTTGATTCGAATGATTTCATGGGCATTGACGGATGAGAAGCGATGGTTAACCCTAAGTTCAGCCATGGTTGCGGTCGAATCGTGTCGAATGTCCAAATGGTTTTCGGTACAAGGAGAGGCAAGCACATCATCATTCACATTATCAATTGGAGTACTACCATAAGGAGACTCACCATGTCGACTATCACCAGCTAAAAGTCCCGAATGTTGGGTCCAACAAGTGTCTCGTAACCCATCTTCACTACGATCAGTGTTGACCTCAACCTCAAATTGTTCATCTTGATCATAATCATGTCCACGATATTCATTCATATCATTAATGTCGAAGTGCTCATTATCATGATCATGTTCCACAGATTGCACATTGTTTTCACAAATTTGATTTTCAGAGAATCCAGGTTGAGTTTCCGGCACATGAAGTTCGGTCGCTGGGGACTGCATGTCGGCATCAAAGGTACAAGTAGCTATCTCGGGAACTGCAGATAGTGGGGCATTAGTCATAAATCCTGAACTTGTAGGTATCCTATTCACAACACATCCAGCAGTATTAATACTCTTTGGAACCCTGGATAACACATCAACAATAAGTGGAGATCTGTCTTGAGGTCTGTGTGAACTATACTCTTCTATAAAACTTTGTAGGTCTTCATCATTTTCCACAACGTACGGCTCACATGACAAACACACATGGTATATGAACTTGAAGATTAATTGATGTTGTGTAGAATCTAAGTTGAGAGCGTTGTAGACAACATCTTCAAGTTCGGCCAACATACAATTCCTTTTGATACGTATAATCTTCGTTCTTTGACGTTGGTATCTCCTGGTACCTTCAGAACATACACTCCATGTTCCATCGTAGAACAGTAAAACTGAAATTTGTGACATTGAGCACAAAGAGTTTACCAATTCAAAACATACTAAGTATCTACTTCTGCAATCGTAGCTGGAAGGTTTAACTATAATCCTGAAGCAAAAGTAATGAAAAAATACAAATACATTTTTAGTAAATGAGTACAGAAAATAATCCAAACAATTATGTTATTAACGCCTACTAAAATAGCATTTTAAATACAAATACAAACATTTTCAGTAAATGAGTAAAGATAAAATAGGAATGCATTTTATGTAAATGAGTACAAATGCTGCTTAAGGGAAAAATGTTGCCATATATGTACACATATTTATATTTATAATACACCTTGTGAAAGCTAATAGAAGGTACTAGCTGCTGGATAGAGAAGACAAACGAGTTTTGTAGTTGGTCAATGTTTTCCCTTTCTGACCATGTAAATGTTATTTTTTTAATACAATATTGACTAATTAAATTCTTATTCTTAGGCTAATATATATATATATATATATTCATTAATTAAATCGATCCATTGAAAGGTCTAATGCTCTAAATTTGACCTCGATATCATCTTTCTGTGAATTCAAACAAAACATTTTTGATTCATTTTTATAATATTATATTCATTTTTTGATTTTGACTTTATAATATAATTTTATAATATTGTGCTAAGGCTAAGTCATTATTTGATTTTGACTTTATCTATCACCTATACGTAAAGTATATTTTAGGAAATTTTTTTCGTAAAATCAATTAACAAAATTAATATGAAGTATATTGTATTTATTTTTTGGCTTAGTTATTAAGCCATTTATGTTTACTATTGGGAGTTCATGATTTCAAAACATTAAGATGGAAAAAATTTATTATAAATGATAAAAAAAAATTATGTAAAGAAGTAGCATAAAGCCAAATTATGTATATATATATATATGTATATATATCCACATACCAGGTAATCGTTAACTCCGATCTGCAGAAACGTACAATTTAATTACATCCTTTTGAAGTGTATGGGCTTCACAATGAAGATTTTCAGATGATGCAGGGAGAGTGAACTGAACTGAAGAGATTTTGGGATTTTCTGCAATGTTCGTCAATGCAAAGAAAGAAGGCTGAAAGGTACCTGACCAACAAAAGAGAAAGAGAAAGGAAGACACAGTATACATTTAATGTGGTAGCAGGGACAGTAAGAGAGAGGGACAGAAGTTAATGAGGGTAGATAGAAATGAGAGATGGTCAAAAAAATTGTTTTAATATTATCACCTGTATTCGAGACAGTCAATGAGAAATGGAAAACTGTTATTTTTATTTTACACTTTCATATCCATGTATTTAAATAGTTTACAAAAGCCAGACAATTAATTCCCTCCTAACAAGTCTCATTTGGACATACTACCATGGAGCCATTCATGTAAAAGTGATTGATACCATCCATTTAAATTATCATCCTTCTTATTTATTGCTTCTCCACGTATCAAATAATATGGAGAATTTAATAATGAAATTGGATCCTTACACATCATATTGACACGAGAATCAAGTACAAGAACTAAAAACAAAATCTGAATTAGCAAGAGGAAATTGTACAAGTGTTTTATGAATAAAAACAAGAGAATATTACACCTCCTAGAGAATATTACAGCTCCTAGAGAATATTACAGTTCCTACAAAAGCCTCTGTTGGTATCAATCCCAACTTGACCCAATGGTCCCCATCAGAAATGGAAAGGATTGAAATTGTCACAGCAATTAAACATCAGCCATGGTAGTCAAGGATCACCTGCTGACAACACGATTAACTATTGGTTGAACAAATATATGAACCCTAAAGATAGCAACTAGCTGTCAATAAGCAAAAAATACTATCTAGTTTGCATGAAAAGAATCATGAAAAGGAAACTCCATATGAATGATAAACTTTCGGGTGTACCATTTTCCAGGGAATCATGAAAAGGAAACTCCATATGAATGATAAACTTTCTATGTACTTTCATGATTTTCTTCATTTGGAAAATTCTCCTTCCCTGTATCAGACTTCTTATCTGCACAAAAATATATGAACAACATAAAATGCAATAACTGACAGTTTGCATTAAACATTAAGGAAAACAAGAATTATACATGACAACAATAACTGATAACAACGAAAGCAGTTATATTTAATCACCAACAGCAATTATAGTAATAAAATAACTATAACTACAATTATATTAAAACACAAATAAGCGTGCAGAAAATTAAATTTAATAAATAAGCAGCATTCAATAATGGAAAACACACAATTACCATCTTTAGAATAACCTCCACAGCACCTTTGCCATCACCAAGAGCTTCATCTATTTCATCAATCACCTAGAGAAAAAGTAGTAACTTGTTTCTTCTGCATACATTCTACAATAAGAAGGGTAACCATAAAAAATAATGCCAACCAAGCACTTTGGCCTCGACTCAACAGTGACAGAGTTCATCTGCACTACATCAAGAAACTAAACTGTCGTATAAAGTAACCTATAACACAAAGCAATACATTGTAATAGCTAGGGAAAAAAAAAAAGGAAAATAAAAACACAAAGTAACTTTATACAAAATTTCCAATCTTAAAAGAATCTAATATTCAGCAGATAAAAATTAATGCAGATCCATGTGAAAAAAAAAACAAAAACGAAAAAAAAAAGAAGAAGCATATATATACAAATACATACATCAGGGGCCAAACCCATGGATTTCATTTTGTGGGGGGGGGGGGGGGTGTGGAAATTGGAAGCTGGATGAAGAAGCATTCACTTGAAAAGACAAGTTGAGCATCATTTTCACATTCACAGGTAGGTTACTAATTTTAAGTTCTATCCATGTGTGATATTCAAAATCACAATTTCACAACCACAATTTTATGCTTTGAAAATAAATTAGAGACGCATAGTACTTAGAAATTGAAGGATATAACAGCAGAAAGTTTAACATGACAAGAGTATTACAAAACATTTCTACCAATTGTATATGATCATTGGCACTGTTGACTCCATCTATGCTTCAAATTTTTTAAACAACCATGACAGCTTTCAGAATGCAAAAATCATATGCACTATAAAATGGAAAATGGATTGGAGACACAATAGAAAAGAAGATATGGTACCTGTAGGGCCAAACCATAACCGCCATTCACATCTTGCTCGAAATAAAGTAACTGGAAAATAAAGCAATTAGATTATAAATTTAATGTCACATCAGCAACACAAAAGAAAATGCAGATGCAGAGAGAGAGAGAGAGAGAGAGAGTTCATAGTCATCAAACATGGTATATAAAAAATTTAAATGCAAAAATATGAAATATACATACCTTAAATTTGCTTTGTGCATTTGAAGTAACTCTTACTACAATACCACACTCGGCTTGTTGCTCATTGATCGTAACACCAAAGAAATGAGCATTTTGCTTATCCACCTACAACAAAACAAAATCAAGCAAACGGAAAATTCCAGAAAGAATGAAAATCCATGATAACAAACATGAAAGCACCTTTCCACTAACTGATGACAGAATGGAATGTATCCCTAGTTGGCTGTACTCCATCCAGCATCATATCATCATACATATCTCTCAGCAACAAATGCCTACCACCACCGTTATTAAAAAAAAAAAAAAAAAAAAAACAGAACACAACTTTCACAATTTCTCCCAAAAAAAAAAAATTTCCAAAACCATTAAAAGAAAATCAAAATTAGAGACACTACTTGCGTAGTTCCTCCGTCCCAATAACAATCTAAAATATATTATTTATTTTTAAAAAAAAAACTATTTCATTATTAGCGAAACAAGGAAGAAAATGTCTGGGGAAAAGCTTAAGAATTTGAAAATGGAGAGGAGAAGATTACCAGTGATTGATCGAATGAGCCTCATGCTTTCCTACTTCGCTGTCGCCTACCTGTTGCTTCTGCTTCTGCTCCTAGAGCTCTCTAAAACCCTGCAGTTTTCTCTCTGAGTCGCCTCTTCACCATCTCCTTCAAAACGCGCAGTCTCCACGCTTACAATCCGACCGATGCGAAAGGAAACAGAGGGCTCCTAAGGTCTGGTTATGGATAAAGAGATGGAGGAGAAAAGTCGAAGAAAGAAAAGAAAAAAACATATAAAAAAAAAAAAAAAACATAAGGGTATTTTGGGATTATAAAAAATTGAAGGGGTAGATCAAAAAAGATATCAAGTGAGGGACAAAATTCATTAACCTCGGTCCTATAAAGGTATTGGGCCAAATTTCCCAAATTAGAACTGGCTTAGTTGATAATTCCTTTCAGGGACTAAGGTCCCATATGCCCATTTGAACTATATGGTTGAATGAGGGACTTCTATGTGATGTGGGCCTAAAATTGATAAAACAAATGGCCCTTAAACAATGGATCATCATTCATCAGAAGGACAGCCCATCTTTGTAGTGGAAATGCTTGTTGGGTCACAAAAGTTTAGCCCATTACAAATTCCCTTTTTTTTTGTTTTTTTGTTTTTTTGGGGTCACAAATGAGATTCATTGATATGGCAAAAGCCTATATTGAATTACATCAGTACAAGTCACCATGTAAAATAGTAACAAAATCCAGGGGCAAACAATTATCCCAACCTGGACATAATAGCCTATTCCTAAACGATTTGGCTACCCGGATCAAAATATGCCCTTTGTTCTGCACGGTTATAAATTCAATATCGAAGTTAAAACTAGATGTCTAAAGTCAACTATTAGATAATGTTTTTTAAAAAAAATTTGGATCTTATATAGACTGAAATGAATGACAAACACATTTTGTGGGTAATTTGGACAAAAAAATGAATATGTATAGGGGATTGAACTAGATTCCACTATAATTTGGATTTATGTAGACCTGAAAAATTGGATCAAAACTAATATAATGCGGATTGTGGAAAATACCCACATAAAGCAAGCAAAAGCAAAAAGCTAATGAGTCGAGCACAAGTCAATCTTTGTAGAAAGACATGATTTTTGAAATAGGGTTACCGTTAAATGTGGACCAAATGAAGAAAACTGTCTGCTTCAAAATCAAGTAGAATAATATGTTTTAGGTGACTACATTTGAGTAGGCACAGAGTAATGATTGGGTTTGATGAATATTAGATGAGTATAATTGCCTTTTGTAATCATAATGTATCATTACATATCGGATGAGAGAGAGAATTGGTGTTTTTGATAGGAGCGCTCTCTCTTTCTTTTTTTTTTCTTTTTCTTTTTTAATTTTTTTAATTTTTTTTATTGTTTTATTGAATTGGGATTTCAATTCAAACACAAAAGAAAAAAAAAATTATAAACAAAATGGTTTTGGTAAGATGTATATTCATTCTTTACGGTACGGATGGGTGGTTCATGGCGGTACACGTTTATGGCATTTGGACGTATTAGATGGAAAAATAATAATAATAATAATAATTTTTTGGAAGACTTCATTTTGTTCTCTAATTTGTTTACAAGAAACAAATATGTATGTTTCAAAAATTCAATTTGTGTTTCAAAGAAAGCGAAAAATTATAGGTATGGCTCATTTTTTTCATTAGTAATAACTAACAATTTTAGGAATTTTTTGGAAAAGAAGTGCCATGACATTAGTATACATTCAAAATCTTACCTTTTTAATGAATGTTAACAATTTATAATATATTTAACATGGTTTTTTAAGGTCAAGCTCCCAAAAAAAAAAAAAAAGAAAAAAAAAAGGGTAAAGCTAGAGGGAAACTTCAACAAGTAGCATATAGATAAACGAAATTGATAAATTATTTGACTAATAGCCGAGTTTAAAAACTTAAAAAGTTTAACTTAAGAAATAAAGTATAAAATATATTTTCTTATAAATTGTATGAAAATGATGGAGGATGATGAGAATAGTGTCCAGAATATAACATATAAATATATCTATATATATAAACATTTCTGCTAATTTAAGTTAATTCTCTTAGATAGGGGCCACATAAATAAGCTCACCAATTAAGGCAGGGGTTGGTGGGAAAAAACTGCTGGGAATGACGACTTTTTAAACAAAGTTCCTAGGGAAAGGGCCAAACTTCACTTGAATAAAGTAGACTCACATGTGATGCAAACAGTGTATTGTCACCCAGAGCCAGCTCCAAAATTCCCATATAAATATATTTTACACATATGAACGATCTATAAAATGAAATACACCCAAAAACAAGAAAAAATTCGAGAAGTTATTCATATAGAGTGCAAATTAATGTTGAATGTATTGGAGGGTGAGCAATAAGAATTGCAGAAATTAATACATATATATATATATGCATATATTTTCACCTTTTATTATAAATGATTGCTCCGGCTGCATTGGAACTAGGTTTCAGGTTTTAATTTAAGTGAGAAACAGTAAATTAATAGGGTTAAAAATAAAAAATAAAACTTCTTGCAGGTTATGAAAATTATTAAAACCATGTAAGTTTTTTTTTTTTTCTTTTTTGTACGATATAATGTAATTTTTGCTTCTAGAGTTTTTTTTTTTTTTTTTTTTTTTGAAATATACAAACTAAAATGATAGCAAACCAAGGAAAAAGTTTAAAGGCTAAATGATTTGCCTAACGAATCCATTAATGTCAAAGCTTTGGACAACGTTCTAATTGTAGATTCAGACTGCTGTAGGGCTCAATTTTTGTATTTTGATTAAAGGATAAATAAAAACTTTTTTTTTTTGGGTAATGGGTATAAATCAAAACTGTTGATTAATCTAATCCTTTCCTTTTCCTCAACCGACCATCACTAGCTTATTTTACCTTTCTTCATTTTTTTATTATTTTTTTATTATTATTTTTTCACTTTACCACGTAATGTCAAGTAATTTGAAAACTTTAGATGAATATTTTGGAGATTTTGTAATACCTTTGTTTTTGACTTTTTAGTATTTTTTCAAAAGAAAAAATTATTGTCTTCCACTTTCTTCTCTAATCTCTATCATTTCATTCCTCTCTCATATTTCTCCTCTCTTTTCTCTCCACTTTATTTTCTCTCTCCCAACGCTCATCCATACTTATCTTTTTTCCCCCGGGGTTTTTTTTCAGAGATATGAAAGAACAAAAAAAATAAAATAAATAAATAAATAAAAATAGAGAACTTGTTTAAGAGCTGTGTTTTTATTTTTTATTTTTCAAAAAACCCCTGGGAAAAAAAAGTTAACAAAGAAAAGCTTTAATTGTCAAATAACGTGGGCCTGAATTCCAACAATCAATCACAAAAGACTGCTTAGACTAGATCACAATATATAAATTACAATTAGTTGGAATACCTATTTTCTGTTATAGTTTAAGTAACAGGAAAAAAAAATAACCGTTAAAATGGTAAAAAGTAGTCAGCACGAAATACATGGTCTTATTGATGTGCATAGTTCTATTGCTGCAATTATCTTTGTATTCAAATATAAATAATTCCCAATGATTTACAATATATTTTACCTGTTTTCGTATAGAACCAGAATATAACATAAACATTAATAATATATATATATATATATATATATATAAATATATATGTGCATGTAATCATAATATTGAACAAATACAGATGGCAAGATAAGGGCCATAAGCAATGAATACAAGCAATTGATTCCAGTATTATCATCTTCAGAGACAGAAAACAAAGAGATGGAAATGGGGTTCAAATTCAAAAACAATCAAAACTAGCATAAGTGGAAAGAAAAGGAGAAGATGATATAAAGAAAGTTAATTATGGGGTAGCATTGAAAGTGTGAAGATTCTTGTAGAAAGAGATTGTTGTCCTATACTAATCATTATATCTACTTTCTCTTTAACAACAACTTGAGTGGATTGAACAATGAAGCTATACTATACAAGTGAAAAAAGCTTTCCTTTCTAGTTGGTAAGCAGTCAGTATTTGCCTCCCCTTGCCGACAGGATCCGCTATGTCTTCCACCAACTTGAGTAGCAAAACCAAATCCATAGATCAAAATTAAAACCAACTCTTAGTACTGTAGTTGCAACTACATATTTATACCAGTTTCCCATCAAGTGGATTTTTGATAATTTTACTATCAAGACTTCATTTACTTCATTTATTAACTATTAAATCACTTCAATGAAATTTAAAAATCAGTTTATGATTCATCAAGTTTTTACAAAGTTCACTTTCCCTAAATACAGTTTTAATATATCATTAAATACATATCAAGCTACTATTGATTTTTAATTTCCAATTCATAAAGTGATATAAGATCTAATAAGGGAAAACCTTATACCGAAACCATCAAGAAAACTTGATGTAAATCCGACTCTCTCCATAATATATAAACATATTACTACTAGGCTCCATCATAGCTATTACAGGTAATAATAATAGTTTAAGCGCCCAGTATAAAATATTCTGTATGTATATATTATATTATCATATTTTTGTCACATATACATATCATGTGAGACATGTTCTCACAGTTTAGTGCAATAGATGACACTATGGTAGGTGGGTAAATTCTAAAGCCCTAATGAGAAAGTGAGACGAGTGAGAGTGAAAAAGCTTTATTCGGTTTCTATGATAAGAAGATATGATTGGGTATAGATTATAAAAACATCCCTATTATGAGATTGCATCTAAAGCTATAACAGTATGATACCACTACCAAACTTCGAGCACTGTTTTGCCATTTGAAGAATTTAAAATAAGGGCAACCAATAAATCATACGCTATGTTGGTCAGCATACTGTATCTCCCACATCTCACCCTCTTTTCTCCAATTGTAATTGACACTTTGTTTGGTCATAAATTAAGAAAAACAGGGTTACTGAGTTTTATTGCTTCTTCTGTCTGGCATCAGAAACCTTACCGATCAAGAATTCTGCACGCAAAAATAAGATAATTAGGAGTGAAAGGGCCATCACACTGTAAAGCTACAAGGACAAGGCTAGGCTTCTTCTCACCATTAGACCTCCCAGAATGGAAAAGGTGCACATACTGTGTCACGTTCATTACAACCTTAATACCCTATACAATCAGTTCCAAGCCTGAGGAAAAGAAACATTTTTGCATTAACATTTATAACATGTCAAACATTAGTGTTTTAGTTCCTCAGTTTCAACCTCACAGTAGGGAAATGATTTTTAATGAGCCAGACGGCAAAAAAGCAGTCATGCGATTATGTATGTACAAAAAAATTAAACAGAATATTAAATAATACCACCATCACAAGAACCAACAACTTGCTACTTATAGTCAACTTGCCCATTGAAATGTACATGCAGAATCAGTTCAAATTTGTTGCAATATCCCCTTCAGTCTTTTTATGTGGCTCCTCATGCCGACAACCCTCCTTGCTTCTGCTTTGCTCAAGGCTTTTTAGCAATTATAACAAGCCTAATTGATAACTCCGCGAAACTTCAATCTTCAACGTTAGAAATTAAAAGTCCATAGAAGGGCCCAGTTAGAGAGTAAAAATGTCACAAGAATTGGAATGTTTAAATGACAAGTTACCAAGGATGATGCGATATAAGCCAAGCGATAATATTTAAAGCGATGCAAGTTTAGAAAAATATTAACTATACAAGAAAACATAGAGAAAGAGGAGTGATTAGAAAGAAGGCCCCGCATACCTCACTTTTCGTTGACCATGACAACCAAAAAACTGAAATGGACATCCACTCCTCATGGTGGGGCTCTCCATATTCAGAAACAGACATACCAGGAGATATGCCGAATTAAATCAACAAGAAGTGCTTCTTTAGCTACAAAGATTCGTTCTTGTGTTCTTCCGAGGTTGACCCATCTGGTGACTCAATTCTGGTTTGCCTTCCACCCAACCAGCTCAAGCAAACCCTATTCTGCATTGGAAATAAAATTTCAAACTAATGTCACTTTTGTGTCTTCTAGCAACTCGTACACTTAAAAAAACTAAACAGCTTCTTCATTCAACTAAACATAGATAGTGGTCACTCCATTCTAAAAATAAAGTTTTGCCACGTCTTTCTGTTATCAGTCAATATTTAACATATTATAGCCAAGTGCAGTGCCCAGTGGCTCGAATAGGTAATTGTCTTTTCAACATAGGCAGTCAGAATTATACCTAAATAAGATAATCAAACATAAATTTTCAGCATGATGAATAAAATATGCAGATTTTCTGTGACAATGATATGAACCACAATTTACAGAAATCCCTAGTCCTATGTGGACTAGCTATACATTTCAGGATTAAGGAAAAGAAACAACAAACAGAATCTTTTGAAGGAGTTTCAATATAGTGGAGATTATGTTTGAGCTAACTTGGAATGTGACCTTTTATTTTGTCTTAACTGTTAGACCAAAAGCTATTCCAGTTTTAAAAGGACATAGGCGCATGCAGCCATAGATATTTAAGGATTATGGAGATAGGTCATGCAGGTGCTAAATTTGGCAAGGGGTTGTAAGAAATTATACTGCAAAGTCCTTGTCTGGCAGCAGTGGTTTGCATGTTGGATATAAATGCATGCATAGGTTTGGATCTTAGGACACTTGGACACAGTTGAACCACCTAAACGCCAAATTGTCTGCGTAATATGGTATGCAGCATCCCAATCCCCTTATTCAAACACATTTAGTACTGAAGCCAGAATTGGTTTATCTCAACTCTAAAGGAAAAAAAAATAAAATAAAATAAAAAATAAAAAAGTATCCTCTGTCAAGCAGGCCCGTGGGTTTGTACTTGACTGCTCATAGGGCAGACCTCCCATATCTAATCCATATCATGTATAAAAAACATTTGCACATTCCCATTTTCCAGTAGCATCCCAGCAGTTAAATAATATATCTTCCCATTGAACGAAGAATAAAGAACAAATAAGGAGCACAGAGAATTCCCTTAATGGCAACTTCTAGCAAAGCAGTAGAACCCGCTGTCTTGTGTAAAATAATAACAAAATTTCTGAAACTTTTAAAAAATAAAAATAATGGGTAGCAAAGGCTGCATGAATCAGGCACTCAAGTTCCTAGATACTTATATGGAAAATTCATAGGATCAAATATTTTGGGTTCCTGAATCTTTTCCAAATGACATGGCATAAACTACGGGTTGCCACTTGATCACCAACTAGGTTTTAGATTTTAATCGTACATTAAGGTGTGATTTGGATAAGATTTAGGAGCGCAATCCCTAGCATCTTCATTTTGTAATCACAGAATTTGACATGTGAACTCAGACCATTTATTGTGTATTACATAATGGAACAGAATTACTATATTTTGTCCAAATGAAATTTCAGTTACATTTGGTGACAGAAATATAAATTCCAGCGGCTTCTTCGGTGGAATAAGTCGAATAATATTCAGAAATTCACTAATGATACATTCAGGACTTCACTAATGATGATGATCTAACCTGCATCATTTCTGGATCTCGTTATCAGTTTAACAAGCAGTCCATATAGTAGATTTTCTGTTTCTGTTCATTAATTATCTCCTTTTACCCCTTTTATGAGTTAGACAAAACAACATTGTGGAGCATCATTAGTTGCATGAATAATCAAAGAGAAAGAAATTAAAATTTCAATTAGAAAATAGTATATAATTAAATAATTTGCTGAATGAGTACAAAGTTAAATGAAATAAGCTGTTACATGCAAAGAAGTTAAAAAAATCTGTTACATGGGAAGACGAGGTGCCAATTCAAATTTACAATCAAATACATACAAACACAAAGCATTACAATAAAGACAGAAAAATATCATATTTAATTCACAAGGAAGAGGAACAAAAAATAATAATATAAAAAAAAAAAAAAAAAAAAAAAAAAAAGAGACAAGAGTTACTAATTGATGTTGACAAGAAAAAGGTTGAACAAAAAACACTACTTTTAAATCTTTTAAACATGTTAGTTTTTGAGATGGGATTATAAAGATAGTTTTTCAAGCTAGATACTACAAATTTAAACATGAAGTAACATATATTTACATCTCAAAGTTCTCTAGCAAATGTCATAACATTCATCCAAAAATATTCCTAGACCATTTAATGTTTATGAAAGACAAGGGTTGTTTTCTTTACAAAAGCTAAGAAAGCCAGAGTCATTTCTTAGCAGGAAATTAACAATTCACTTGGATCATGAAGCAAGGCCTATTATAGTAATATGTTGTTCAACTCGTTCACACTGTCATTCCCTCAGAACCATGATTCCCTCAAAATTTGAAGCTATGTTGTAGAAGATGAAAAGAGAAAAATGATAGTGAAAGAAAAAAAAATTCAATAAATCCTAGGGTTACAGAATCCTACAGGAGTTGAAAGAAAAACATTACACTGAGGGTGCATCGGCAAAGACCTCATTGAGCATTTCATCCTCGACACCCGCAGTGGCAAAGAGTTCTGCATCCTTTTCTTCTTCATTAGAGAGATCCCGTCTTTCAAGCTTCGCATGAGCTGCTATGAATATCATCTTCTGAGCCCTTTCCAGACCTACCCTTGAGTGTCTATGCACACAAAACCATTTCATGAATGACCAATTGCACTTAAATCCACACGAGGTTGCCTGAAGGAAAATAAGCCTAACAGCAACCTTCCCCAGGGATTTAAGCTCACTTAGGCAAGTTTCCCACACAAGTCTACTGCTCTGTGGGTTTGCAATTTTCATCTTTCCAGTTGCAGGATCTCGCTGTTTAACCTGAACTGCTCGAGCATAAAGTGGGTCCAGTCCTTCTGATCTCCATTTCATGAGCTCCATTAATGCAATATGAGCTTCTTCCCGGGTAACCAACCTTGTTATGAGTTTATCCACATCCTTTTCCTGCTCATGCGTCAAGCACTTGAATGGTGGAAGGTATTTCCCACTTGTATCCCTCATCAAGTAAAGTGGATCAAGGATAAATGCGGCCGCCCAAGCGGGGTGGTAGTTTTTTCTGAATCTCTTTTCAACTATTTTCTCGACAGGTCCTTCAGCAATGCTGAATTTGACACACCAGTCCTTGACTTTTGCTCTTAAGTCCTCCCAAAGAGGTAAGCATTGCCCAATTAATGGCCTCTCAGCTTCAATCTCCTGAGCCATTCCTCTGATCAGCTTCACAAGCGAATAAACTGCTTCCAATTCATTCCAAAAACTTTCAGTTTGAATCATCCCAGCAACTTCTCTCCCAGTTGGATCCTCCACGAACGTAGCTTTACATGAATCATCCAACACGACCATTTGAAGTATCCTTGAACAGCTCAAAACATCCTCCAACATAGCATAAACAGGTGCAAAGTTCTTCGAAGTATCGCATTTCGGAGAAGGAACACGGAGCAATCCAGCATACTCAAGCTCCTGTTCTTTGTACTTCAGAAAAACATTCCTAACCTGAGAATTCGTATTTACAAAGTTGGCAACTTTTAAGCAATTCTCATTGACAACCCTGAAGAGCTGAAACTCTTTGTTCAAATCCTTAAACAAACTAATGAACCCCTGAAGCTGACAGGAGAGATTCACCATCCAGTGGTTCTGAATCTCCAAATTCCTTAATGCCTTGGCCTTATATTTATCTGCAACAATTCCCACACAGCGCTGCACGCTATTCCCACACACACCTTGAATGGTATCCCACAAAACTTCCTCAGCATATTTGGATGAAACTGGCCCACCGGTAAACACAGCCTTCTGAAAAACACTAGTCCGGTTAGGAAGATTCAATGTGAACTTGACCAGATTTTCTTCTCCACAAGGGAACCCACAAAAATTCTTACTCTTCCACCCACTGGAAGCAACTTGAAAGAACATTGCGTCTCTAATCCTAGCTTCCGACTCTGCTTTGGCCTCTTCAAACTTAGCATCAAGTCGAGCACCCGAAAGCTCCCGTCGAGATATTGCTGGCAAACCCACCTGGTTGATGAAGGACCTGAACTTTGGGTGCTCGAGGCTCGATAGAGAGACCGACCCACATGACTCGTAGAACCACTCGGCAAGCAATTCAAGCGCGGAGTCAATCTGTTCCTTGCTTAGTGCAGGACTCGGAGAAGCTTTGGGACTCTTTAACTTCTTCACACTGTTTTCCAACATAGCCAACGCACCCAGATCATCTTTCCCACCCGACAACATCAAATGGTGCTGGTACAATCCAGTGGCGTTGCTCACCGTGTTAACGGCGTTCGGCGGCGGCGAGTAACCGAGTTCGCCGCAGTAACGGGACGACTCGATCATCGCCAGAGAATGAACCTCCAACGAATTCGAAGTGGTGAGAGGAGCGTGAGGAGTAGGAGGAGTACTGCACATTTGAGAGCTTCGCTTTCTGTGATTGTGCGAAGACGGCGAAGGCAACGAGGATATCGGTAATGGCGAAAACGACGAATTGGGTCTGAGAACGGCGCTGAAATTTGGACAAGTACCCCTTTTCAAATGCTCGGTAGCAGTCCTCGACGGGTTCGAAGCGGAGAAGACGGCGTCGCATAGAGAGCACTTGAGTTTGACGGCTTTCGGAAGGTTTGTGTTTGGATTGCGAATGAGAATGGGCTCCAAATGCACCCAGTACCAAGCTCCTTTACCCTTTATGGCTTTGGTTCGAACAGTAACCAAACCTTCGTAGCGCTTGCTCAAAGCTTTGGCCGCAATATCATCCACAGAGGGAGGTGGGTCGGTGGTGGTGGGTGTTGAATTTGTGGAAGCCATTGGAGTTAAAAAAAAAAAAAAAAAAAAAAAGAAAACGTTTAGTAAAAAAAAAAAAAAAGCACCAAAACTTTAACCAGTTTTTTTTTTTTTTCTTTTTTTCTTTTTTCCTTTTCTCTTTGGTGGTTCAAGAATAGAACCAGATATATGTTATTACATTATAGGGTTAAGCTTGGTCTAACATGGCGCCGGTGGTGCTTCGGAGCATCTATCGGGAAACAAATGATCGCCGGAAGGAAGAGAGATTTTGGGTTTAGCCGGAGCAGCATAACCGGAACCGACGATCATGGTCGGAGAAAGAAGAAGGGGTTTCCGGAGAGCGTCAAATGGAAAAGGATTGGAAGGTGTTTGTTAAATTGTCTAGCTCAGCTGCACGACGGAAGATTGGACAGACTAGACAGTGGAGGAAACAACAGGCAGATACACACTATACATATATAGAGAGTGAGCGCAGAAGAAAAAGAAGAGAGAGAGAGGGAAGCTGAACGACTGAATGCAAGTCTTTTTTTTTTTTTCTTTTTTTTTCTTTTTTTTTTAAACTTAAAAGGCTGTATTTGTTTGTTTTAACCAAAAACTCTTTTTTTTAAGTAATAATTGTCTAAGCAAAAAAATAATATTAAGAACAATGATTTTTTTTGCCCCCCCAAAAAAAGTAACAATTATATTTTCAAGATTTTTACAATATCGTAGAATCGTGAGTAATAATTATCTAAGTAAAAAAATAATATTAAGAACAATTTCCTCCCCACACCACCCCCCCAAAACAAAAACAAAAATTAAAAAAGTAACAATTATATTTTCAAGATTTTTACAATATCTTAGAATCGTGTTGGTGTTAATATTTCGGGTAAAATTAATATGCACTAATGTGCAGTTGAACAAAAATGGTTAAAAAAAAAAGAGAATAAAAACTAAAATTAAAATAATATATTCAATTTAAAATTTAATAGATTTAAAATGAATTATAGATTTTAAAGGATTTAATAGATTATTATAAAATTTTATAGACTTTATAAATAATTTATAAAAATTCAATAAAAATGTTTGATTTTATATTGATAATTTTTTTTTATAATTTTATTTTTAAAATCTTTTTAAATTCATCAATTTTTTAAAATCTTTCAAAAAAAAAATAATTTTTTGAATACTTATATATTTTTAAAAAAATTTACAAAGTCTTAATTGAATACGTTAATGAACTTTTATAAAATCTATTAAATTTTTAATTGAATATCATTAGATTTGTATGAACCTTTTTAAAATTTAAATCGAATAACTCTAAATTTTTAAAATCTTTCAAATTCTAAATTGAATACACATATTAGTATCAATATCAACTAAATGTTTTCTATTCCAAAAAATAAATAAATAAAAACTCTGATCCAAAATTCCCAGCATGAAAAAACTGTTCAAAATATATACAAACATTATCTATTATTAGTAATCTTACTTTTTAATTTATTATTTATTCATCATAGTAAAAGTAGGTAAAATTCAAATTTAACAGCATGCATTTTTATCAATTTTAGTTCTGTATTTATCAGTGATGTGTATTGCGAATTATTCTACAATTATATCTATTGATATATATCCTATAAAAAAAAAATTATATATACCTATTGATATTTAAAACTGATAAAAGAAAGATTGACGTTTTAGTTTTTGGTGCTTTTGGGACGGTCCAAATTGCAACGGCTATCATGATGGTTGATCAGGCTTGGTTTTAAAATTTCATTCTTTAATTTTTCAGACAAATAAATAAGTAAAATGAAGTTTTTTTTAAATGTAAAAATATGTATATATGGTAATATATGTAAAAAAAATATATATATATATATATATACATATATGTATATACAATATAATACATTTACATAGATACTATAAAAATATATAATAAAGGATTCATTCACCACCTAAATGTCTGGTTTTGTCAAAGCAAAAAAAAAAAAAAAAAGAAAAAAAAAAGGTTTGGTTTGGAGACATAAGTGTTCTCAATCTTACTTATTTTATTTATTTTTTATTATTACAGTTTGGGAAATGAGGGATTTTCATCCATATCAAAGGTTAAAAAAAAAACATTTTCTTTTTAAAATTGTTTTTGATGGTAACTAGTTCCATTTTCTGTAAGGAAAATATTTTTATTTAATTATTTATATGTTCTATAAATTGAGACTCCAAAGTTGTCCAATAAAAGACAACTAATAATCGCTAACTTATATATGTTTTTCTTTTTCATCATTATTAGGAATAAATTTACACAAAACTCATTAAAGTCTAATCATATGCTCTAACAAATTGAATAAACATATTAATATTATACTCATAAATAGTCAAAGCAGTTGCGCTTGAATCCGCATTTTCTATTTTCTTTTTCTTTTTTTAAATGAAACTTTTGATAAAATAATTCTTATATGTTGGTTAGGTGCATCGGTTTGCATGCAACATTGAAAGAAATAATAATGGGGAATGGATGTCAATCTTGCTTTTTATCATATAAGCTAAAATTATAAAATAATTAAATATTCATGAGCTTTAATTTACTTTTAAATGGATAATTAATTAACCTAATGTGAGCAAAATCTTCATTCTCTGTGAATAGTTATCGAATAAACTTTTTGGAAGATGTACAACTAGCTCCATGCCTATGTGAATTGGATTAAGTTAAAATTATTTTTATTTTCTTAACATTAGAAAACTTGATGAAGGAAGTTCAAAGTTTTAGTCTAGCTATGAACAAAAAGCAAAAAGACTAAGAGCTCTCTAAAGTCCAGTTGCTGGATTTAATTAGTAGCATAATTCATAATATATCAAACTATCAAAAGGACAAGGACGAACTATATAACTGTCTTATTATTATTATTATTATTATTATTATTAGTATTGTTGTTGTTGTTGTTTTGTCCTTAAAAATGCTTATCAATTGGTAATAGGCTAGTATTTCAACTTAACTACTGACATACACACTCCAACAAGTTCTTGGTTTTCTTGTTTTTGTTTTTACATAATATAGTTACTTTATGGAATGTGGTTGCCTGGCGGTGATTGTGAGCCCTAATTGGAAATTAAGGACATGGAAGCAATTCCCAGCTAGCAGTTAAACTTAACATATTACATCCCATATGGTGATGACTAAATGATGCTGAAATTTGAGAGAGAGAGAGAGAGAGAGAGAGAGAGGTTGGTGTGTAGTGGTTATAATTGTGACCCCATTACTGTATTTTATTATTATTATTATTTCACTTTGTGGTGAATCCCAACTAAGGAGGGAAAAAAGTTTAAAGAAAAAAAAAAAGACCTTGTTTAATGATTACCAAAATATTCTCTGTTTTTTCAAGAAGAATACATTAGATTTCGCTTACAAAACTTGAGAAATAGATATCAATCAAAATTTTGGTTGTGTGGAAAATTCTAAAGATTTTTTTTTTGGGTAAAAAAAATAAAAAAAAAAATCTAAAGAAAACCAAGTATGTGTATGTGTGAATATCCACGAGTATTGCCAACTGCCGACGGCCGACTAGTGGCGTTTTGTTAAAAATCCATAGGAAATAATTACTAGAGAGGAAAAGTAGGCAGGGTTTAGTGAATTATTAATGGGAATTAGTATGAAAGAGTGAATTATTAACGGGAATTAGTATGAAAGACTTTGGCAGATGATGATTTGTTATGATGTATGCATATGTTTTTACAATTAATTACCACACAGTAAAATCTCGCATCTAATCAACGTCAGGTCTATACACAGTCAGATCTGGTGGTATGGTTTTGTAACAAAGTTGAAAATTTTAAAGTGGGAAAATGAAATTATAAAAGAAGAGATAGAGTACCTTCTTCGTGCATGGTGTTAATCATATATATACAGGAGCTATGAAATGATTAGCTATAAGATAAGCTTTTTGTTTCAAATCTTTACTTTCATAATTCACAAGCCTCCATTGCTCGAAGTTTTTCATATTTCAAAAGAGAAGAGGATCCATATATATATATATATATATATATATATATATATATATATAATTTTCATTAATATCCCTTGTTTTATCCATATAATAATAATAATAACAATAATAATCATCATCATCATGCTTGTTATGACCTTTTTCCTTTCTACCCCATTTTTTTTGTCCAATTCAACCTAAAGTAATGTTAATTTAAAAAATAACCTATATATTTTTATCATATTATAATTATTAATCGAACAACAGAAATTTTTTTTTTTTCCATTATGGAATGAAATATTATTATTTTTACTTTCAAATAATAAAATGATTATTTATACGTATATAAATATCTATGTATACTAATTATTTAATGATTAAACTATCACTCTCCACGGACAGATTTTGTACCATAACAAGCTAGCGAGTTTGAGGATTTAATTACCACAATAAAAGAAAAAAAGAATCCATGATATTTGTAGAGGTGGTGTGCAAATATGATATTAAATATTAATTCAAAAAAAAAAAAAAAAACCAACTACAAAATGCATTTATGAGCAGTCTACATGTGGATGACATAAAAAGTCAAAAAAGTATCTTTATGTGGGAGAGAAGTGATGACATTTTCACCTAAAGCGTATGGTGCTTGTCTAACCTTAGACTTTACATAATATTAATATAAGGTACAATGTCTATTTCACCGAAATTAATGTATATATGGGACTAATTGATTTGTGAAATGAGTGAAAATAAGCTATCAATGAAATTCACATTGGATTTTGAATTTCGAACAATTGGATAGAGCCTCTAGGGACCCATTTCAAAACTTTTGTTTTTCTGATCATGATGATGGGGTAGAGATTATTCTAGGGTTTGTTCTACAGCTACTACCAATATTTCTTTTGTCCTTAATAATGCCATCCATATTTCCCTTTCCACAGGAAAACATAATAAAGATGAAAACCAATTTTAATTACAACCACATAAATTATCAGGTGTGAAATCAGGTCATCTTATTAGCAAGAGATTCAATGACATCTAACTCTCTTAGAAAAGAAACAAATTAGTCTTGCAGTTGGTAATTATGCTTGACCACCGTCATTATGAAAACATTACAAATATTTACTGACAAAATTTGGATAATTCAACATCAATGATCTCATTGAAGTAATATATAGGTTTTCTCTAATATTATTGTCAAACAGAACAATGTTTTTATTTATCTAATATATCTTTTTGGTAGAGTAGTAAATATGTTTGAAATAACAATGTTGATGAAATGCTATGATGACCTTATGTTATGTTATTTATTAAGGCTTAATATGGTATTATTGTAACTTTCAAAAAATTCAGCTTTAGTTGTGTTTAGAAAAAAAATCAAATAAGTATTTAGTAAATTATTATTTCATAATTATTAACTATTTAGTATTTGAATATTTGATAAATGATAATGTTTAATTGACATTATTATATATAATGATAGTAAATACATTACTTATTATTGCTTCTTTACTTGTAATCTTTTTCTTTATATAATTATTATATGTAACATATATTACTAAATATTTAAAACAATTTTAATTTTCATTATAATTATAGGAAATGTTGATAAAAACAAAATATTGCAAATGAAAAATAAATAAATAAAGAATACACAAAAGACGATCATACCTATTATTTTTGTGATTTGTCAATAGTCAACCAAAAAACAGAGGGAATATTATTATTTAACATTAATTCATTGGCATATCCAGTATAATAAATTAATAACTTTGTTTAGCAGATACAAATAGATCTAAAACAAAAATGATATTAACGTTTTGATAAATGTAATTATAGAATCTAAAACTAAAATCTTAAAACTAGTTCCTTACTCTTCAAAAAAAAGTGTCTGAGAATATAAATTATTTTTAAGCTTTACCAAACATTTAAAATAATTTTAAATATTTGATAATCAGTTTTAAAGTTTGAAAATCAATTTAAAACGGAGCCTAATTATTGATCTTCCGTAATATTGCCATACATTTTACCAATATTAATATAGAAGGTCTAATTTTACGAATCAAAACCAATAAATAATTACTAATTAATAAGAGAGTGAATTCATCAATTCATGTAATTATGGCATTATATATGGGAGAATATTTAATTTTAAAAAGTTTAAGATATGTGCAATAAGATATTCCATAGGGTACATTGCAAAAATATGATTTATAAAATAATTTATATTATTACAAAAATATAATTTATTTAAAAATCATCATTAATATTAAAAATTCGCATGCAGACTATCCCACATTATAAACAGATTCTAAATATATATATATATATATAGATATGTATTTTATCTTATATGACAAAAAGATTTTGTAAATAAAATGAATAAATATATAAATTGAAAGATGCAAATGTTTTATTCTCGTTAAAATAAAGGATTATGGATAGAGAACAAACTATAAAAATTTAAAAATTAAAAGAAAAAAAAGGTTATGAAAAATATGGTAGAAAGAGATTATCAAAGAATAAGAGGGTTTGCCCTTAAAAAAAAAATAAAAAATAAAAAGAATAAGAGGGAAAGTGGGTAAAAGTTGAGGGGTCGTTGGCGGCGGCTAATTAGTATTAGTTGGGTCTGTGAAGTTCTTGAAGAGTCCCAAACTGCAAAAAAAAGCAAAGCAAAAAGCAATATATAATGTATAATATAATATATATATATATATATATGTATGTATATAGTCGCAAGTTGGTAGTTGGTGGCTAGTAGTGCCTAGAATTGGCCAAGAACAATGTACCCCGTATTTTTCTTTCTTAGCTACAATATTTCACACAAGACTGGTAGAGACGGCAAATACTAATTATTTGTATTTCTTTTTATTATTATTTTAATAAAACGTTACTTTTAATTAATTAATTATTTTTTGTTTTGAGTAACAAATTGAAAATGAAGATTATTTAATAAGTGAAACAACCACTGGGGTTGACACCTTGACACCTCTCTATCCCCATTAAAAGTAGTGTGGGGTTGACATAATTTTGCATTATTAATATCGCATAATATATGTATATACATATGTATATTATATTTTACATATTTGTGCACGTGTTTCAAATGTGCTCTCCCTCTTTCTATTTTGTTTTTGTTTTCTTTTTAAAGCTTTGTTTGTAATTATGGTGGAATTCAGCCTCCCAATAACAAGGTTTATAATATTTGGACTATCTTCAACTCTACGTTACCAGATGAATTTTCTTCAGCTTTTATAGTAACCATCATTTTTGTTTATTATTCTTTTTTTTTTTTAATTTGTCTTTTTTCATTTTTTTTTTGGTTTAAGATTTTGAAATTAAGTTGTATCCTTAGGTTTGGTCCATAGTCAGAGTTCAAACCTTGTAATCAACACAAAACAAAAAGAAAAAAAGTATACTCCTAACAGGTGCTCAAATGGTAGAAGACTGGTAATCCAGCAGTATGCACTTTTATGAGAAGTAAAAAACAAATGTGAAGAGAAAAAATTCAACGATATATTATTAGCCTTTTGGATCTTAAACGAATGTATTTAAAATATAATAATAATTTTTTGAAAATGTTATTACATAAGCACCAGTCAAACAAGTCTGCATATTGGACCAACTTTGTCGAATTGGTTACTATCTCGCATTAATACTCGGTTTCCTTCCATGAGCCAAAACTTACCACACTTTTAGGCCCATTTCGGTACAAAAGAGACCATTATTTAATTCTTCTTCTTCCTTCTAATTTTTATTTTGAGGAAAGCCATTATATAATCATCCTTTCAAATATAAATTGAATTTTATTTTTGTTTATTGGAGATCCTTTTTTTTTTTTAATTCATTTTTTTGGGTTTCGAGTTCTTCCATGGTTGAAATGATGGTTTGATGTTATCCAATGAATGCCCAAATCCAACTAATAACTTTGTCAACAAGATTACTCTTTAATAATTTCTTTAGCAGCTCGTGGCTTAGTTGAACAGGATATAAGTGATTTATGATGAGTTTGAGAATTTGGATTTAATTATTAATAATTACTTAATTTATTTTTTCTAAAATATTTAATAAAAAAATTATAGACTGTTAACTTATATTCGTCATATTAAAAATATAGATAATCATTCAAATTAATATAAATGTAATTTAGAGAAAAATATTTATTCAGAATATAATTTTTTTGAAAAGAAAAAAATAAATTGATAGATATTTTCAGCTATTATTGTTATATTTAAACGGAAGTATTAAAATCGACTTTAAAATTAAATGTTTATACATTCATGAATCATAGATTGAAATATTTTTCAATTTTAACATAATATAGATTGTAATATATAAAATCATTAGAGATACTTTTATATTTTAACGACGTCTAAATTTGTCTTTTCCTTTTACATCCTATATCATTTAAGGAGGTGTAATCTATAGTTTGAAATATTTTAAAAATATTTAAAATTTTGAGATATTCGATTTAGATTTTAAAATAGTCTATACAAATCCAATAATATTTAATTTAGATTTTAATGGATTTTATAAAAGTCCATTAAAATTCAGGTGTATTCAATTAAGACTTTATAAAATTCTTTTGAAATCTAATGGTATTTAAAAAATCATTGATTTTAAAAAAATTTAAAAAATAATGGATTTCAAAAGAATTTTAACAGTGAAATTGTAAAGAAAATTGTTAATATGAAATCCAGTCTTAATCCTAAAGATTTCGTTGTATTCTTATAAACTTTTTATGAAATCTATGGAATTCCATTACAATCCATCAAATCTTTTAAAATTTTGCAGAATGTATTCAATTTAATGTTTGATGTATTTAAAATGAGTTATAGACTTTAAAGGATTTGATTGATTGTTATAGATTTTTACGAATTCCATAAAAAATTTATAAGAATCCAACGAAATCTTTGGATTTAAGGCTGAATTTTATATTGGCAATTTTCTTTATAATTTTACTGTTAAAATCCTTTCAAATCCATTATTTTTTAAAATTTTTAAAAATCAATGACTTTCTAAATACTATTAGATTTTAAAAGAAGTTTACAAAATCTTAATTGAATACACCTAGATTTTAATGGATTTTTATAAAATACATCAAAATTTGAATTGAATATCATTATACTTGTATGAACTCCTTTAAAATCTAAATCGAATACTTCTAAACTTTTGAAAACTTTTAAAATCTTTTAAATTTTAAATTAAATACAATCCCTATAACTCATTTCAAATCCATTAAACTTTAGATTGAATATATCCTTTTTAATTTCAAAAACTTACATTTTTGTCTAAATCTATTAAAAATCTAACAAATTCCATCAAAAATATACCACAAGATACTCACATGGCGCCCTTTTCTTTTTTTGTTTTTTTCCATCTTTTTTCAATTAATTTCGTTAAAAACAAAGTAAATAAAAAAAAAAAAAAAAAAAGATCAGACATGCAACAAAAGATTGCATCCTATTAGTCAAAATCGATCATGTTAAAAAAATAAAACAGGAAAGATTCAAAAATAGCATTGGTGATAGACAGAGGCATGCATGTACAGGCGGAGGTATACCATGGAGAAACATGGTTTTCTTTTTCCTTTTTTTTGTAGTTACTTTTTCTTGATTTCATTTCATTTATAATATTTTTATTTATTTGTTTTAGTTGTTTTAGATCTTCTTCTTCTTCTTCGATTTATCCATATTATTAAATTAGACTGAATTAGAAACCTTGGTCTTCTTATCCTTCTTCATATCTGGGCTTTTTTTATTTTTTTATTTTTATTTTTATATATTTTTTAATTATTTTTACAGAAAATAACTTAAAAAAAAAAAAAAAGTTAGCTCGTCTCCTTCTTAGATTTAACCATATCATTGAATCATATTGAATTAGAAATCTTGGTCATGTTCTTCTTCTTGTCTGGTTTCTCTTTAAATCCGGTTTTACGGAAATTAGTTACAGAAAATGAAAAAAAAAAAAAAAAAAACAATGAAACAATTTTGGGTATCACGTTGTCCTATTTTTGACAAAAATATGTTAGTTTTTAACAAATTTGAACAGAAAGGTAAGTTTTTAAAACTAAAGAATATCAGATGTAAAAAAAAAAAGAAAAAAATCAACAGACAAGTAAAGTATAAATTTTATTTATTTATTTATTTATTTTTTGAAAAATAATATTTTCAGGAAGAATGCAAACTTTAAAAAGTGGGCCGAATTGAAATTAATAATTTTCTCTTGGGGAATTTGGCCCAACACCCCTATTTTGAAGGCCCTGATAAAAATTACCCTTCCCGTTTCAAACTTTTTTTATTTACCCACCTCTTTTTCATTATTCCAACCATAGCCTTCTTTCTTCTCCTACTTCTGTTCACAGTCCACATTATTCCAACTAGACTCTGGTCCTCTTGCTTGCCCTCTTCCTCAGCCTCATCTTCCACCCAATCTCCATGATCGTCTTGTCTTCGTTGCCTGGCTCTTCCTCTATTTTTCCCGTGATTACCCTCTCATTCTACTCGGTTTCGCCATCGTCGACTGGATCATTGTGGTGGGGCTTGGGGTGGTCACCGTTGTGGCTCTTTTTGCTGATGGGAGTGTGGGTTAAGGATGAAAATAAAGCAGAGGTAGAGCAGAAGTTTTTTTTTTTTTTTTTTTAAACGAGATTGTGGGTTTTGTCGGGAAAAAATGATCGAACGAAAGCAGAGGTGTGGAAGGTTTTTTTCAATGGACTGTTGGCTTTCTAAAAAAACAAAAAAAAACAAAGTAATATTTTATTTTTATTGGGGGTAAAATTGGAACCAGAGGGAATATTAAAAAAATCTGGAAAGAAGAGGGTAAATTTCATTACCCAACTATTTGGATGGGTATTGGGTCACATTTCCCTTTTCTCTTTTGTATTTTTGCCTTTATTTCAGAAAGAATGTAAACTTTAAAAAGTGGGCCAAATTGTTCGAAGCCGTGCCAGTTAAGGCCCATAAGGCAAACCAAACCGAGCATTCGGCCGCCGAGCTGAAGTCTCAGAGTCACAGTCCAGCTGGACAGGCTCCTATAAAGCCGCGAGTGACATCGGGGCGCGGCTTGCAGTGTCATTTTCCAGATCAAAGGAGGGTTTTAAAAGCGGTCAGCGAGACTAGGGTTTTAGAGGAAGCATACAACTCTCTGTGACACTTTCTCAAGCTCAAAGTCTTTACCTGAAACCGAGCAATGGGCTTTTGGGGTCAGTTTTCTAATCAATTTTCAGTAGTTTTTTTTAAAAAATTTTTTAATTAATTTTAATTTCACCGTTTTATTGAATTTTATTCATTCTACTTGCTTGGAAGCTGAGAAAAATAGTAAGAATATTTTCAAGCTATGGTTTCTCAGCTTCCATTTTAATAATAATAATGGTATTTTTATTTGGGCAATTATTGGCGTTGTTTGGGATAAGATATGAAAAATATTAAGGCATAACGAAATATAGGAATTCAAATATTAGCATTGCAATGGAAGTTAACTTTTAATTTTATGCCTTCCATTAGCTCTCAAAAGGTGCATTATGTTCGTTTTTGTCATTGTTTCTTGACTAAGAAATTTGGGTTTTTCATGGATCACAGGAATTGAAGTGAAACCGGGTAAACCGTACCCTTATCACTCGGATAATGTGCGAGGAAGGCTTCACATTACTCAGGTCTGTTTATATCCAAGGCTCAAACAAACCCGAAGTATTTTGAGGCTTAACTATGTTCTGACTATAATATTGATGTATGAACATATTGTTTTTGTTACAAATGACAAGAAGAAGTACCTTTTTTGTGCTAAATATTTATATCCAAGCATTTTATTGTGTCCAAACTTTTTGGGTATATATCAAGAATGCAATACGCTTTTTATTATATGTTGCCTGACCGATGGTGATGGAAGGGTGCACAGTGTAATAAAAATAAAATTCATATATATGTACTTCTAATAAACTGAAACCAGATGGTGCATTTGACGAAAATGTGAGTATGAGTTGTACAATTTTAACCTTCGCTTTAAGATTCTCATTTTAGCACTATAGTGCAATTTTTTTTTTTTTTTTTTTATATTCTAGTTGATTAAGTGATTAAGAGGTTTAGTCAATTTGCATTTAGTATTTACACGAATCCAATGCTAAGCATCATTCCATTCAATGAAAATTTATTGCATCTCGGGTGTTGGTGTGTATGCGCATGTTGTGTCTAAACCATTTGAAAAAAAAAAAAAAAAATTGAATTTTTTTTTAATTATTACTTACAGTGCATTTAGGCTGATGCAGCTGATGTTATGTAAAAATAATCGTGGTTTTTCTGGTTTGAATTTCAATTTTTATGCTTTAAAATGTTTAAAGTTTCTGTAAACAAGGAGTTTAGATATATTGGAACCTTAGAAACCTTTCTGAATTGACTTTTGAATTATGTTCAATTTACTTATTTAATCTAGTTGTGTGGTTAATCAGGCAACTTTAGGTCTTGGCGAATCAAAGGAGAGGAGCATAGTTCAGTGTTCCCTTGGACATAAAAATCCAATCTTTCTATGTTCTTTATTACCGAATAAAAATGAATCATGCCCCTTGAATCTGGAATTTGAGGATGATGATTTGGTAGCCTTCTCGGTTATTGGCCCACGAAGCGTCCATCTCTCTGGTTTCTTTGTGGCTGATGAGGGAGATGTCATTAGAGATGACTATGAATCGTATCCTTTACCAAATTTTAAAGGTCAATTGATTTTAACTCTGTATTTTTCTGATTTTTCTATTAATTATTTGTTTATGTATTATGTATAGTATTGTTATTGTCATCATTATATTAAAACAAAATTATATTATTTGGTATTAATGTTTGTTTTACAAATTACAAGCACTTTGCATTTCTCTTACAACATTGTAAAGTGACTCTTTTGGAGAGGATATTGCTCATACAGAGTCAGACTCATCTGAATATGATACTGATGATGAATATGGCAATGAATTTACTGATGATGATGATGATGATGATGATCTGGAAATGTACCCTCCTTCACCTGTTCCAAATAGTGGAGGTAATTGCTACATAGAATATGCTTTTTGAATTTCACTATCATACAACATGAAGGTGCTTTTTGCATTCTATTACTCATATGATTATCAATGTATCTTGAATAACTTGATATATATCCTTGATATTGATGAGCATCTAATTTAAATTTTCATGTTAAAAGATCTTCAAGTCCAATGTAGATAGGCACTGTGGCTGCAGTATATTGCTTGACTAGGCTGTTTGAATTTCTTTTATTTATTTATTTATTTATTTTTTAGTTGTAATTGAGGAGATAGTGGACGATGAGAAGCCTACAAATGTAAATGGTCAATTTAAACAGCTAAAGAAGAAAAATCAACCCGGTAGCTTTGAGGACAACACAAACTCTCAACATCAAATTGTTGTTAGAGGCAATGCTAGTGTTCCTGTTTTGGAAAGTGAAGATGATGATGGTTTTCGAATTTCTGTGGAACATAAAAGACAATCAAGTCTTCAGAAGCCTGAAGCTGAAGCAGAAGAAGAAGAAAATAAAACAGCTGAGAAAACCAAGAAAAAGAAGGCACCAAATGCTGATGCTACTACTAATTTAAAAAGGAAGTCTGATAGTATTGAACAAGATGATCACCCAGAAAGGTAGGTTCAATAATAACTGATATTTTTCTCCATTGCTTCTGCATTGCAACTTTTTGGTTATTTCTATTAGAACTTCTGTTATTTTGCTCATGCTTTTTAAACATTTAATGGAAGGTGACAAGCAACTTGTTAATTTTTCCACTTGCTAGGCCAAAGAAGGAAAAGAATAAGAAGAAGAAGAAACAGCTTAAAGAACAGGCTGAAGAGGAAAATGCTGATAAAAAGTCTGATATTAAGACATGCAACGTGAAAGAAATTTCATCAAAGATTGATGAGCATGATCAAAAGCAATCTAATGATAAGTATGATCTGCTGTCTCTGTGTGTGTGTGTGTGTATAAATAATAGTTATAAGATAATATGGTATTCTTAGCAGATAATATTTTTTACTGAACGTGTCATTTCTCCCAGTACCAATGTGTGTTTTTTGGGCAACCATGAAATGATAATTTCTGCAACCTGTAAGATGTTTGTCTCAGTATGAATATGAATACTGATCCATTCTAATTAATAAGGGTTACTAAGTTCTGGGCTGGCTGTATAGAACGCACTTTTGCATTTAAAGCTATAGGTTTATATTATTTATCATGCATTGAAACGGCAATGCATGTCTAATCTTGCCTGGCCTCTTTGTCTTTTCATTACTTTCAAATTCCTGTGTAATGGTGATGTCTTTATTTCTACCAGACATGGCAAGGAGTTTACATACCTTGTGAACTTATTTTTTCTTTGCATTGTTATTATTACTCATGTATGTGAGTGTGCTAGTTTGCTTTCTCAAGCATTCTGTTTTTTTGAGCAATTTTCTGTATACATGCACAGGAGCCTTGACATTGAAACGGAACCTGTTCCTGGTGTAAATCACTTAGAGGAGAAAAAGAAGAAGAAAAAGAAGAACAAGAAGAAGACCCAGGAGAATGAAGTGGGAGCTGACAAGGATCAAACAGTTAAAGCTGGGGAAGATCAGAACAGATGTACTTCAGAGTTAGACCGGAACCAAACTGGATCCAAGTCATCTAAAGTCAGAACCTTTCCAAATGGATTAGTTATGGAGGAGTTAGCAATGGGCAAACCAGATGGCAAAAAAGCTACTTCAGGAAAGATGGTATGCTTGAATGGTTCATGTTTGTTAACTTCTTAATCAGTCAAGTTGCCCATCTAAGTGGATGCATTTAAATTAATGTCCTTGCAATATGAATGCAAAATAGGTATTATATTACTCTTCTATTTTCCATATTTAGGGTGTCTGCTCAAGTAAGATCACTTACGTAGTGGTAACCTCAGTTGACTAACCATGCAATAGATAATATATAATAGGTGTATTTTTCTATACTACATTTTAGTTGTTTAAAAGTAAGTATGAAGTGTTTGCAAATTGACATCACATGGAGTTGTCAATATATATGTTTACTTTTGTTGTTCAGGCTGTTCGTCAAAGGGTTATGAGTTACTTTTAAGTATGAAGCTTCTAAATGCACTAAATCCTAATGATTAGATGTTACATTCTTGTGTCTAATCTAGCATCCATTTATTTGAGGGTTTCTTCTGTCATCAAAAGTAAATTCTTTTATTCAGGTCAGCGTCCGCTATACCGGCAAGCTGCAGAAGAATGGGAAAATATTTGACTCAAATGTGGGAAGGGCACCTTTTAAATTCCGCCTAGGTACAACTGTGGTCATATAGAACAGATCAGGTAAATCTCTTTATTGTTTATCTAATATTATTTCCTTTTGGACTTGCAGGTGTAGGACAAGTTATTGCAGGATGGGATGTTGGTGTCTGTGGTAATTACCAAATTTAAAACTCCATCCCTATTATTGATTTATTTTTCCCATTTTTAAAAAAGCAGCTTCACATTTTTTGTGCATACAATTCCTTCCAGGCATGCGTGTGGGGGACAAAAGAAGACTTACTATTCCACCATCTATGGGGTATGCATGCATTTTTCGTTATTCTTTACCTAGTAAGTTCCTGTGTCGTTACTTTGTCAAGCTTATTTATTATGGAACTTTTTACGCAGTTATGGAGCTAAGGGTGCTGGTGGGACAATACCTCCAAATGCTTGGCTTTCATTTGATGTAGAGTTGGTTGATGTTCGTTGATTATCCTGGTTTTCGACAAGTTTTGGCCAGTGTGAGATGGATCTGCAAAAAAATTAGACCTTTTTGTTATATAGAAATGAAAGTTTGCTTTTCTGACTCAATGTCGAGACTAAGTACAGGTCCAGTCGATAACAAAATTTTGGGAAAATTGTGGAAATTAGCTTTTTCAATCAATTAAATGAATTACAGAATTGTGGTTTAGTTAATCAATTCATTCACCTTGCATACAGAATCAACAATAACAATTATTTATATCATGGTTATGAAGTTATGATGATCAATTGGGCAATTTTTTAAGTTATGAATTTATGATACATGCTAACCTTTCGACAATGACATCTAAATACCTTTATTCAGGTGCGAAATCATATATTTATTGCTCCTATATCAGTCTCAACTTTTTATTTGACCATCAAAACTTAAAATAGACGCCAAGGTTGTACCGACCACCCAGTAAAACGTGCCATTATCTAATGATGGAAAATAAATAAATTTACATTTTACATAAAGCCTAGCGAAAAGAAAACGTCACATTAATATTAAAAGCGTAAGGGGATGGAGTTGCAGGTGTCACTTTCTTGCCGTCGATAAAGAAAGCAGAATGAAACAGGCCCCAAAATATACAATTTGAATAAATATTATTGAAATAACGACCTAATTATTTTACTTCAGGTTTCACCCAAAGCCCAATTTTATGGAACATAATTTCTGTGTAACAAGAAAAATGCTCTAATATACCATGCGAAACTCATCAAGCTGACGCATAAGGCACTCTGAAATCGACATCTGAACATTAATAATAATAAGACTGAAGTCACTGAACCAACGTCATCTCCCAAAGGATAAAACAGAACAAAACAAACAACCCTCATTGTTCGCCCATCACTAGTTTTTTACCCTCACTAAACATACATTAAAGATCTACTGGTAAAGTAAATTGACTGGTTTTGCCAAAATTATATAAGAGGCTTATTATAAACTGTTTCATCACTCCATTAACGACATCAGTAAGGTTCAACTGGTGCCCTGAATTTTGATCCAGCATAAATTGCCGCAGATCCCAGCTCTTCTTCTATCCTAAGAAGCTGCAAAAATGCAGGGAAAGGAAAAGAGCTTATATCAGACTTTGAAACAGAGAAAGAGACGGACATTATCAAAAGCAAACGGCAGCGAGGCACATGACTAAACAAGAGACTTGCCTGGTTATATTTAGCAAGGCGCTCAGATCTGCATGGAGCACCGGTCTTGATCTGGCCCTGTATTTTAAGTCGACAACGTATGGAAACTAAGTTCAAAGAAGCTCTTAAATACATTAAAAGAAATGCACACAATTTATCAATAAATCCTCAAAATGTACTCAGTTACTTGGAAAAGTATTATTTCATTTTAATAACCAAAAAGCCAATGCCCTACAAAATATTTTAAAAACGTTTCAAATTCTCATTTCAGGAAAGACCACACAAGCCAATTTTGTGGTGAGATGGACCTTTAATGAATATCTTGCGTTCCAACAACAATTCCCAATGAAAAGACAAAAGAGTTGAAAAGTCCACAACGAGATAAACCATAAAAAGTAAAACACCCCAAACACATACCGTTGCCAACCCAACTGAAAGGTCTGCAATGAAAGTATCCTCAGTTTCACCACTACAGTTAAAATAAAAACATATACATGTCAGCAAGCAATATATTGATAGGAGATTTAAGAAACATAACAACGAGGAATATGCCATACCTCCTGTGACTTGCCATGACACCCCAGCCAGCTCGTTTAGACATTTTAACAGCTTCAATACTTTCAGTTACAGAACCAATTTGATTAACCTGACCAATTATAAATTAAGGAAATAGTTAAGGAAATGAGTGATTTAGCTCTAATGAATATGCCAATGCTAAGTGGAGGCATCAAAAACTACCTTCAGCAGAAGGGCACTGCAGCTCTTCTCCTTGATTGCTTTCTCCACTCGCTGCAGAAGACAGTGAACAAAGCGATGTCAGAAAACTGCCCTTTCTAGTATTTCAACCAATCATATATAACCAATAATAGCAGCTTGCCTTTGGATTTGTGACAAGGAGGTCATCACCAACAATCTGCACTTGCTCACCGATTTCACCAGTCAACTTTGAATAGTGCTCCCAATCATCTTGATCAAATGGATCTTCAATAGACACGATAGGATAATCAGACACAAATGACTTGTAGACATTCTTCAAACTATCTCCTGATATCTTTTGAGATCCATCATTGTTCTGCAGCACATCGACTAATTTATTCAGCTATCTAGCTAAAACAAAATAAAGAATTAACCATTCAATAAATGAATTATAACATATTTCAAACTGATGCACTCTTGTCTTGAGAGTGTACAAGATAAAATAGTACACACAAGAGCAACAATGACACTAACGTAAATGCCAATTGATTACCTCTTCCTTGAAGTTCAAGTCGTACGTCTTATCCTTGTTATCATAGAACTCCGAAGCAGCAACATCCATCCCAATTACAACCTGCCAAGAAAAAATTCTTTTAAATACCAAGTAAGATAACTGCATTACAGACACTATATAAAAAAAAAATTTAGGTACTATGTTAGATTATAACCTTTCCAGTATATCCAGCTTTTGCTATAGCTGTTTTCAACAGTTCAAGGCCCTCCTTGTTTTCCTGTAACCAAACATAAGATTTATTCACATGCCATAACATCTGACATCAGATTGATCACTTGCAGCGTAACTGCTTAAAGTTTTGCTATTGCTTAATACAAAGTTTCACCTACTTGCCAAGTTAAATTATTCTCCATTTGAAATAAAAAGACGTAGGTCAATCTTGCACCTTCATGGTGTACATAATAATATGCTTTCTAAGCTAAAAATATATTAGGAGCACTCATGGACCTGAATATTTGGAGCAAAGCCACCTTCATCACCAACATTTGTGGCATCTTGGCCATACTTCTTCTTAATTACAGCCTGGAAGAACAAACAAGTAGAAACATGATAAACCCTAACCATGTCATTTTACAATTAGAAAGCTGTTGAGGAAATATTAACATTAAAGCATGCCACAAGCTCACAAACATACCTTCAGGTGATGATATACTTCAACACCCATCTTCATAGCTTCTTTGAAAGAAGATGCCCCAACAGGGAGAATCATAAATTCCTATAAGAGGGAAACAAAATTAAGTTTCCAATGAACATGCAAAGACCACCTAGAATCAAGAATATTTAACACTAACATTACCTGCATGGCCAGCTTATTGCCAGCATGGGAACCTCCATTAATAACATTGAATGCAGGAACTGGAAGCACTAAGGTCTTGTTTCCAGCAAGTTTGGCAATGTGCTGCAATGTAAAGATAGGATAACAATGAACCTCTATAAATCCCTGACCTGGTAAGAACAGCAAGAAAACATTCTAAACAGCATTACCTTGTAAAGAGGAATCTTGTTCACAATAGCACCTGCTTTACAAACAGCAAGTGACACTGCCAGTATAGCATTTGCTCCAAGCTGAAATAATATGAGATAAAAAGTATCAGTTCTCCTACATCTCATCCTTTTTTTTTATTTTTTATTTTTCGATAGCCAAGAAAAGAACTTAAATAAATACCAACGAAAAAAAGTTCAGGATACCTTTTGCTTACACCAACCCCATTCATTAACAGTTCCATCAAGTTGCTGTACCATATAGTTGTCAATTTTGGCCTGCTCTGTTGGGTCCTTTTCATAAAAATAAAAAAATAAATTAAAAAAAAAAAAAAAAGAAGAAGAAGAAAAAGAAGAAAGAGTGCAAGAAATCTCAATCACATTATGAAATTGGAAAAATAATATAATAGAAAATCAAGATTCATGAGATTATGATACCTTGCCAACCAAAGCAGGTGCAATGATTGTATTCACATTCTCCACAGCCTACAGCATCAAAATGTTAGATCAATGATAAGTTTCAATCCACCACACAATAAAAATATGACCGAAAACAATCCAAATCTTCAAAGAAATATTCCACAAAACTTCAAGAAACAATTCTAAAACACCATAGTAAATGTCAACAGCAAAAGGTAAAAAATTAACCAAGTCGCAGACAGACAAGATTTCGTTGAAACTGAACATCATTTAAAGACTTGCAATTGATTAAAATATAACACCATTTACAGGCGACAACTATGAAACAAAAGTTACATGTTACAACTGACTCCAGTTTTGAACAAGAATTCCGAATGAAAAACAAGCATATAATGCATAATAGAAGTCAAATTTCATTAATTGAAGCAAGAATTAATGTTGACAACGGCATACCTTAAGGACACCCTTCCCGAGGTAATCTGATCCTCCATCTCTCAATTCCAGAGCCTCATAGATACCTTTATGGGAAAAAGAAAATTGGGACAATGAAGCTCCATAGTGCGTGTGTGTGTGTGTGTGTGAGAGAGAGAGAGAGAGAGAGAGAGAGAGAGAGAGATAGAGAGAGAGAGATGCAACAAAGTAGCAAAACAATACAGTAAGAATGTATAATGTTTTTTTGTTCTCAAATAGTTTTTTAATGGATAGAGTACTCTACACAAGTTAAGCAATAAACAGTCCTCATCTGTTTCTAACCCCATGGTCTGGGTTCAAACCATTACCCAATTATTATTATTATTATTTTTGGGTAATTACCATTACCCAATTATTGTTTAAATGATATCATTAAAACTAAATAAAACCATGCATGTATGGTTGAATTGTAAGAGGTACATTATGAATTTACCTGTGGAGGCTCCACTGGGCACAGCAGCTCTAGCCAAGGTTCCATCTGTGAGTATAACATCAACCTGAAATCACATCATCAACATTCACATATTATTATATCACTCACTTCCTCAACTTTAAACAAATAGATTGGTAGAACTTGCAAATTAAACAGTCATAATAAAATTGAAAATCTTCACTTTTTTTTTTAATATATATATATATATATATATATTTAATTTAAAGTAAGAAGCAATAAACCTTTTTACCCCCCACCCAAAGCAAAAATATATGCGATCACTGTTATACGTTCAGTTAAGTAAAGAACAAGTGGCTGTTTCAAATCTATAAAAGTTGATCCTAGTTTTTTATTATTATTATTATTATTATTTTATTTTCTCAGCAACCAAACAGAGAGGTAAAGCCGGAAAAAAAATATGGAGATCATAATGAAAGTGGAAAACATATACACATCGGACGGTTTAAATAAAAGAAAACTCACTTCGACGGTGGGATTTCCACGGCTATCGAAGATCTGACGGGCTTTAACGACCTTGATGGTAGAAGCCATTTTTCACTTCAATTACACTGAATAAAACTATCTCACCTTTTCTGTCTTTCTCGAATATTTTTCTTAGAAAATGACAATGAAAGTGGGCTCAAGAATATTTATATAAGGACTATCACGTGGTCGTCTACTAAAGGGTGAATAAATCACGACCGTTGAATGTGGCGAAGGTTCTGATTAACTGGTCGGCTATAAAATTGCTCCCTTGGTCATCACGGATTGTCTGACGGTTTTTACATTCTTTCACCTTTCTTTGGGGGCATGAAAAGGAATATGCGGTTGATCTCCTTGCTTGCCACGTATCGTATCTATTACCCAATTCTTACCAGAATGTGTCCACGTTTTAGTACAAAGAAAGGCCCAATGGGCTTATCTCTAGGCCCAAAAAATGGCCGGACTACGAAATCCATTTGTCATGTCCGAAATCCGAAACAAAAACCCTAGAAAAGCCCTAATTTACCTGCGCCATACTTCGCAACTCTGCAACAAATTGTTCTTTCCTTTCCGGGAGGAAACAACCCCACAATCTTCACTGGTTTCCTTCGTCAACCCTCTTGGCTTAATTTAAAGGTGAGCTTTTTCATATATATTATACATATATATATTAGAGAAGATGAAGATTTTTTTTTTTTTTTGGAAGTTCTTTTGGAACAGTTTGTGCTTTCCCTGTATAATTTCATGTTTACACTGTTGCTCTGCTACGTCTCTTGAAGTATAACATAGTTTATATTGGCAGTGGCATTGTTGGTTCTTCATAAACTGTTGGCTGTTCGATTAATATTATCGCTATATATGTATGTGTATTGTGGGAATCTTGGTCTAGATGTGTGGCTTTGAGAATTAGATGGGAAAAGCTGAAAAATAGAGCTTATAGGGTAGATTTGAGCGAAGAAATTCATTGAATTTGCTTGGAAGTTCCCTCATAATTAGTGGGCATGTGATACCATTGCTTTATGAATGGTTGCCAAATTATTTCGCCTACTTTGTTTGTTCACTGTGGTCAGATTAGCCTAACTTTGAAGCAATAAATTTTGTTGGTTTTATTTCTGGGTTTTTGCAGTAACTTACTTACTGCAATGATACTTGAATCAGCTATTTAAGTTTTTTTTCCCTTTATAAGACAAGAAATGTTATGAATGAGTTATTTGGTTTGTTTTGTATGGGTGAAACTGAATTGACAGTATTCCTAACGTGTTTTAAGCTTTTCGCTTGGTTGGTGAGCTTTAATTCTGATAAAGATTTTATGTTAGCTCTACTATTTCAGCTTATACATTTCAGTACAAAGCTATTGAGATTCAGTAACTTGTACTTATTCATTTGCATAAACAAAATGAAAAGAACCCTTATTCAAGAAGTGCAAGCTAACGATTTGTTGTAGCTAACTGATATGAAGTATATTTTTATCTTAACCATGCTAAAGTGTACTACTTTTTTGTTTGATAGGTTTAGTAAATGGGTGTACTCAATAAAAGAACTGCCTTACTAAAGGAGGATGCAGTGGAAGATGATGATTTGGTGGATGTCAGTGGTGATGAGTCTGAAACTGAATCTGAATCAGAACCAGAAGAAGGAGATGAAGATGTGAAATTGAGCGAACCATCAAAGAATGCAATTTACAACACTGATGGTCTCCTTGATAAACTTGGAGATATTAGCTGGCCAGATAATGTAGAATGGATACACAAGCTTTCCATTGATATTGATCAAGAGCAAGAAGTGGATGTGAATGACGACTTAGCAAGAGAGCTTGCCTTCTATACTCAGGCTCTGGAGGGAACGAGGCAGGCTTTTGAAAAGCTCCAGTCAATGGGTCTACCTTTCCTCAGGCCTGCTGACTACTATGCTGAAATGGTGAAGTCAGATACCCACATGGAGAAAGTGAAGGGTCAGCTATTGGCAGAGAAGAAGAAGATTGAGGAAGCTGAGGAACGAAGGAAGGGTAGAGAGGCCAAGAAATTAGCTAAAGAGATTCAGGCTCAGAAGCAGAAAGAGAGAGCTAAACAGAAAAAGGAGGACATTGAATCTGTTAAGAAGTGGAGGAAGCAGAGACAACAGAGTGGTTTTGCTGGTGGCGATAAAGATGCTGCGATGGAGTTGTCCCTTGAAGATGGGAAAGCATTTGAGAGGTCAAATAAGAAGAGGCCTGGTGTGGCTCCAGGAGACCGGTCTGGAGGGAAAGCAAGACAAGGTGGAATGGGAAAGAAACCAAAGAAGAGAGAAATCAGGAACTCCAAGTTTGGATCTGGAGGTAGGAAAGCTGGAAAGAAGCAGAACACAGCTGATACGATCAATGACTTGCGAGGGTTCAATAAGGACAATGCATCAGGAGATAAGAAAAGGAAGAGGTGACAACATCCTCTTTTGTTTTTATCTCAAGAGGGGATGTCAGTTACATGGACTAAGAATTAAATTTTCCTGGAAAGAGAGATTTGTACTTTTTATGCTTTGATCTAATGGCCTTTTGACCTTAAATTAACACTGATATTTCTTTACAATGTTCTAGTTGGGTAATTATAGTTTGAATTTGTGATATTACAGGTGCAAATTTGGTCATTCATACTTTCATAGTAAGTTTTTTTTGATAATATACTCACAGAGTCAATGTTATTTTTGAGTCAGATAGAGGCCAAGTATGGTGGTTTCGCATTCGTTTCATATCCTTGTGAATCCTGATATTTTCATGTCCGTGTGAAAATTTCCTTGCGTTGACAAAAGTTTTTTCATCGATTATCATGTTCAAGAGACACAACAAGTTATATGATTGGTATGGTATGGACTTGCATGGTTGTTAAGCCTTGTGTGGTTCACTGCATTCTTTGTTGTTTCCCTATTTTAAGCTTGATTATCCAAGTAGATATATTTTAAATGTATTTTGGCATTACTTCTTTTTTTATTTAATATTTTTTCCCCATTTTTTTGATTATCACCAAGTCAACTACAGGTAATCAGCAATCGTTGTTTTATCATGCTTCAATCATCAGCTTCTTTGTTTATGAACTTCAAATGCTTTACAACCATTTGAAGTTTCATGTGCCTTCCCTTGGAGTCTCCCGCACCCCACATTCTCTTTTAATATATATTTTTTTTTCAACAAATTATAGATGAAAAAAAAATTGTTCCATCGATGTATTTGCCTTAAGAAACCTGTAGGTTGCAGGAACTATTTCTATGGGCAAAGCCTTAAGATATAGCTAAAAATAAATTTAAAAAATGAAATGGAAAGGAAAAGAAAGGCTTTGTATTTCGCTAAACAAGATTATCACTGTTAAAAAGTCAATCAGAGCGGATTTGAAATCTCATTTCTATTATCTTCCGTTCTTGTTACCATTATTGGCGAGAACAGTGTAAACTAGTGGCATTTTCATGTCTTTCTTTTCATAGAATTTTACAACACTAACAATTATATGCTGGACTCCCTATACTACTTTGTTTTTGTTTTTGTTTTTTGTTTTTTGTTTTTTGTTTATTTTATTTTATTTTATTTTTTTCCATAAAGTTTGGACAGAAACCAGGACCTCTATGCGACACAGCAGTACCTGAGTAATTCCATTTTTTTTAATTCACAAAAAAAAAAAAAAAAAAATTCCAGTTGGTGATGTCAATTTGGTGACACTATAAAGGGCATAAGAAACTGAGAAGTAAGAAGGTCCCATGTGAGGATTCTTGCAAGGTACAATGGACTACATGATAAAATAATAAACAGAAACCACCCCCACCTCACACTTTTGGGAAGAAGCTTCCCAACTAAAATATTTGACATCAATCATTAAACAAAAATAAATAAAAATATGTCGTTTCTCATTTAGCTTTCACAACACACCTCATAATTTCCCTACCAAAAGCTTCTTCCTTAACACTTTTCTTTTTTCCCCTTTACAAAACACCCCTTTAAATACCTTTTTCCTTTCCATTTCTGCTCATGCACTATCCATTATCCTTCTTCTCCTTTTTTTTGTTTTTTTAATCTCTTTTTTGTTCATCAAATTTTCAAATTCTACAAACATGTTCGACTCCACATATGATTTGATCACTCAGACTGCCTCTAATTCTCTATTTGTCTTCTGTTTTTGCAATTTGATCATAGTCATTATCCTCGTTGGCTCGAAATCCACCACAAACTTTGATCAAGAAAGCCGAATTCCTCTCTCGGTTGCCACCAAAAGAAGCACAGATGATCGACAAGGTACAATTGATGCTAAACAAGTTCATGACGAGGTTGATGAAGTTTCAAATGCAAAGAAATCCCTTGGTAATCACAATGTAGGAAGCAATGAAGCCGAGAACGATGAGGAAGAAGAGAATGAAGATGATGATGAACTGAGAAGAAGAGTAGAAGAATTCATTGAAAAGGTCAATAGAGGATGGAAGGCAGAAATGTTGATAACTCGACAATTAGTTTCAATTTGAATATCTGTACAAGCTTTATTTGATAGATAAAGCTATAAACTTATTTTATTTTATTTTATTTTTTATCTAACTTAATAGAGGCTAAATGTTCTTAGAATTGTTGCTCTAGGATAGTAAAAAACTAGGATATTTTTATGTCAAAGTTTTGAATTGCTCTGTTAATGCTTTGATTAAAATTAAGATAAAGTTTTTTTTAAAAAAAATGTGTAAAAAAGCCTCTTTGGTACTCGCATTTTGATTCTCCTTCACATGGAAAAAGAGGGAAAACTGGAAGAAAAAGTCAGTAGAAAGGCCACGCTTGGAAGCAGCATGATATTAACTTATTAAGCTTCTCAACTTTTCTTATTGCTTACCCAACTTTTGAAGCAATAAATCATAAAAGTCTTCAGATTTTTAATTTTTTAATATACTATTTTTTTTTTTTTTTTTTTTTCCTTAGAGGTGGTTGCATAAGACTGGAAGTGGAGGGTAGTTGTTCTCTCTCCATCATACAATTGTTTAATTAATGGCTTGGATGGTTATGATTTGACCACTTAACCAAACGGTGGACCCCAAATTAACTGGTCTTTTGTTATCCCAGCAGGGCTGCCACACGGCCTCATCCCTATCTCATTTATCATCCCCGACTAGTTAAACACTTGACATTTTTTAAGAAATTATGAAATAAGCTACTTCTTATGGTCAACCATAAATTTAATTCCATAGAAAAAAAAAAACCATTAAATTTAATTAGGAAAAAAGAGCATATTGTTACCACACACACAAATAAATCATGTGAGGAATACTTCTTTTTTTTTTTTTTTTTTTTTTTGTGGGGGGGATGAATTTGGGAATCCAAACTTGAAATAGGAAAATCAAATAAAAGAATTTCACCAGCCATTCTTAAAATAAAAGAAAGTTTGATGTGCATTCAAGTGGGCACTAAAGACCACAAAATAGACATGGTATTGGCGATGTCAATTTGATGACGTAGAGAGGTAATTGAAATGTCTTAAGAGCGTTCCGCGTGTGGGCCTTTCTATAAGTGGAAACAAAAAAAACAAAATTTTTTTAATGAAATATGAATATGGACGACCCTACAATTCTGTTGACGAATAAGCTTTTCCAGAATACTCACAAACTGAAGAAACAAAAGCAAATTTTAATGTGAAATTTGTCATTAGCTTTCTCACCACCACATCACCTACATAAATGCTTATCCTCTTTCCTTTTGATTTCATATACCTCTCCAACTCATCCCCCTCTCTCAATCTCCTCCTAATACCTCTCTCTCTCACTCTCTCTCTCTCTCTCTCTCTCTCTCTCTCTCTCTCAATTTCCACAACTATGTTGGATTCAACATTGGAGTTGATCAGTCAAGCTGCTTCAAACTCTCTCCTGGTCTTCTGCTTCTGCAACTTGATCATAGTCATAATTCTTGTGGGCTTGAAACCCGTCTCCACTGCTCACCAACAAGTCAATAACAGAAATTCAAATCCCAGAGGAGGTGGTGAAGCTGCTCCTAAACAAGTCAAAAACAGCATGGTGAAAAATGACTTGATTGAAGGTGTACTTGAAGAGTCAAATGCCCAGAAAGCAGCAGAGGATGTGGATGATGAAGGACGGAACAGAAACAATGATAATGATGGCCATGGAAACGACCGGGACGAAAAAGAAGAAGATGATGATGATGATGAGTTGAGGAAAAAAGTTGAAGAATTTATTGAAAAGGTTAATGAAGGATGGAAGGCTGAAGTTTTGACAAGTCTAAAGACTTCTATATGAGTTTCAGAGTTTGCATAATTGTATTAGCATTTAACTTTTCCTCGCCAGGTAATTAAGCCAAAGTTTTCTATGTGCAACTGCCATGGGGTAAAAAAGGATTTATATATAAATAAAATATATGTATAAATATAAAAGTTGAGATCAAATCTATATTTCTGAAATGGGTGTTCTGCAATTGCTTCAAACTTGTATAACTTGCTTCTTATGTTTGAGACTCTAGTTCTGTAATTAATTTAAAGAAAAACCAGCATGTGGAATCAATGCTATGTAGTTTCAGATTTTATTTCTTTATTTTCGTTTCTTTAATCCAGTTTTAATTTCAATCATACGAAACATGGATAAAATGGTAATAAAGGTCTCTAATTTCTTTTTCTTCTTTTTTTGGTAAAATAATTTCTTTTTCTTCGGCCACGGAAGAAGTCGTTTATTTGAATATAGTATTTTTTCTGTTGAGACTAATTGGATTAATGGCTTGATTTTGACCACAGAACCAACATAGATTTTCTGGCTAAAAGTACTGTTTTTGGCATATAAATCTCAGTTTCCCATCAGATCATGTCGGCAGGAAAGGACTGAGATCTGAGTCTTCGAACAAAACTGGTCGCAGCTTCAGCAGCTTGTAAGCAAATCCCAATAAACAAAGAAATTATTTAAAGTTAAACAAATTTTTGCAGGTTTTAAAACTAAGCATAAAGCTAATAACAATGCTCTAATTCAGTTCTCTTTATTTTTATTTATTTATTTTTTTCATTTCACTAGAGCAAGTCACTCATAAAGAAAACAAGCATTCACTCAAATTCAACAGTTAAAGATACAAAGATTAGAATCAGACAAATGACTTATCTTGATTCATACATCCAAATGATACACCAATAAAAGCAACAACACTAGAATACATGATGACAACAGCCAGAAAATAAGTCCTAAACGATCAGAATTCTCTACCTAATTCCTAATAAGAAAAAGAGTACAACTCTGGGTTAAAAACCAACACGACGTAAGCCCTAGTTTAGCACCCATAACTACCAATGAGTGTATATATTTGGTGTCAGAAAGTTGACTAAGCCTAAATGTAATTGAGACTACAGAAAAACAATCGTAATACAACAAATCACACAGGGGTCAAACAAAGATCAACAAGAAACCTCACAGTTTGGCTGGCTAAGGCCTTTAGATTCCTCTTCTGCTAAAGAAGATTTATTCTCAGGGGTTGAATTGTTATAGCCCTGAATTGGGTGGTTCAGAGGAGTAGAAGTGTCTTTATTCTCAGGAGCTGTGTTCTTATAGCCCTGAATGGTGTTCACAGTAGAAGAATTGTCCGTGTGGAAGCCAGTAGATGTCAAGATTGGCTTTACGCCATAACCTCCTTTAATTTCTTCACAGGAGATAGTAGTGACAATGGGAAGACTAACAGCTGATACAGACTCAACTCTTTGCTTCTTGGGCTTTTGCTCTTGCTGGTGACCTGGTAGAAAACTGCCCACCACAACCTGATGCACTCGAAATAATTCAGAAAGAATTAATTAAATAACCCTTGGTAAATTTATCGGACTATTTCATATATTAGGAGTATTTAAGTAGAACGAAGGAAATAGTGTTACCTGCACAGGGCCAGCAGCTATCAACAGACCAGCAAGCCCTCCTCCCACCACTCTACCATCTGGACCCGCTAAAGAAACACTCATCCCACCAGATCTACTCTTTGTTCCCGCATTCTCAGTTGGCATAAATGATCCCGACAAGGAAAGTATCTCAAAACGACCCTGTTATAAAACCACCACATGAGCTTTATGTTTTTCTACTTGGTATTAAACATATTTATGCATGTAATAGATAAGGATTCTTCATTATTTGGTAAAGATCGATTGATGCCTCTGTAGGAGAAAAATATCAAAGCTACCAGTTCATTAAGCAAATTGTCAAGTCTGGAAGGCTCATTAAATTCCACAACATTGAAGCTAGAAAGGTCCAATTAAACTCCTTATTCCAACAAAAGATCCGTCTAGGTGCTTGAACAATACATATCAAAGTAACAGAAATGAGAAGCATTCCAGAATTAATGGGAGTGCATATTAGGTGCGTCCCCCACTTTCATCACAAGAAAATACAGATGAACCACCGTTTGTTTAGACAAGTCACAGGCGGATATATGGTAATGATAACATTTTATGGTCTCTCCAATGTTCTTTGAACTAGCAAAATCCCTTAAATTGAGTTACAATTTCAAGTCAGGTTACATGTTCATTACGCTAAAAGCTATTTTTCCAAGTAAGCTATATTTTTTGCATATTTTCAGTTTATACACTTTAGAATATTTTAATATTTTCTAATATAGCAATTAAAGTCACTTAAAAACATTTAAGGCCAAAGCAATGTGATATACAAATATATATATATATATATATATACAGGGTATAGCATGACCAAAAAGTTGCAAGGAAACCAATAATATAAAATCATTTCAGAGAAAGATGAAATGACAAACCTCATATGTTAATGTACCGCCAGAAGAAGTAGGCTGACGAAGGGTAACATTTGAAATGGTACCGTTCGCAGAAAGTATACAGATGGCTCGAGCTCCTTGTTGAGAGAATGACATAACCTTCATCGTAACATCCTATGCAAACAGAAGGAATGCATAAAAAAAAGTACTTTAGCTAAGTATGATACAGACCACTAAGTAACAGGATGATGCCAACTTGTCCTGTTAATTTTAGACCTTGACAATGAAAAGCAGTCCTTTCATTTGTGAAAAGGAAAAATAAATGAACTTCCAATACTCAAAAGTCAAAATTTTCACCATTATGAATGGTCTGCCTATTAAATTTCCAATTACAGAAAAATCAAATGAACTGTAGGAGAGGGAGAGTTTAAATTCATTGACTACAAGAAATAAATTTTAATTAACATCCATGTAATGGTTCTAACAATCAAATTGAAAAATTTTACCTCCCATAATCTAATTAATCGGTTGTATCAAGCTATGTGGTGAAAAGAATGGATAGATGTAGTTAACCCAATGTGATTGAAAGTAAAGACAAATTCCTTCAAAACATGTTTCCAAGTCATACCTCGCCAGCATTAACAGTGAGCACATGAGGTGTGAAGTTTGCACCAACAGAGTACGCAATTCTCTGACCTACAAAAGAATTTCAAGTGCTCAATTAAATACCAAATGATTTTTAATTATGAGTTACGAATCTAGTTGAAACTCTATAATTATGCCCCAGAAGCATAACAAACCAGAGTCAAAACTATAGAACTCAAATCTTGTTTACAAGTCTTTAGGTAAGTGAAACAAGTAAAAATATAAACAATGAAAAGAATTACATCTTGACCATATCTCTCTTTCGGGATGTCTTCAATATTAATTTGAACATATGACATGCACATCATTGGTAAGAAGTAAGATGTAAAAATGTATAAGTTTAAATTGACTGGATAAATAATATGGTATTTTACAAGATAGAAGCATGTTCTCCTCTGCCCCCCCCCCCCCCCCCCCCCCCACCCACAAAAAAAACCCCCACAAAAAAAAAAAAAATAAAATAAAATAAACCCAAAAAAAAAAAAAAAAAAATTATTCATATAGATATTAAACTATCTATATCATTTGCCTTCAATATGTATTTTAGCATGTGCTTTTCTCTTAAAAAAAAAAAAATTTAATATATCATTCATATAGATATTAGACCTATCTATATCATTTGCCTTACAATGTGTATTTTAGCATGTGCTTTTCTTAAATTTTCTCTTCTGTACCTCATGCCATTTGTCAAGTTTTCTCCACAGCAGGCTCAGCATGTTTAAGACATAACCACCAAATTAAGACCAGTCTAATCTAATCCAGTCACTGTCACCCAATCAGCAGAATCTAACAACTATTGAACAAGTTGGCACCAAACAGTCATTCTCACTCTGTTCCTTTGAAAGCTTATCTAGTCCTCAAATCCACAAAAGGCGAGGAATATAATTCTAGCTATTAAAGAAAAAAGAAAAAATAGAATTTTCTCTCATACTACAGCAAACCCAGGAAAATCCTTTTCTTTAACACGTTTATCATAAATTCCAGATCTGATAAGGAATCTGATGCAAGGGTCCACAATCACAGAGAATCTACAGACATTCGTTCAAAATCAGACTCAGTAAATCTAAAAATCCAAACTTTAAAAAGATCGAGTCGTACAGCGACAACAATTTCAGAACCAAAGCCCCCCCCCCCCCCCCCCAAGGCTCTATCTTTTTCCAACTACCAAACCAAGCATTAAAAAAACATCTGGCAATTATTAAGTAGAGTTTCCCTCGCTAAACCCATAACATAGATTTCTAAAACAGATCTTGAATCTTGATCTCAAATGAAACAGTAAAAAACAAAAAAAGTTTTCAGATAATTAACTAAAAATTTCAAAAAGCCTTTTTTCAAATTAACTAAAAATTGAAAGGTCACCCAAGTACCTGAATTCTCAAAAGTCTCGTATTTCTGCGATTTCTTGACTGATTCAATGGGCCTCGCTTTACCCCGTTGTTGTTTCCATGAGAAATCTCCGGTGAGTGGAATCGAAGAGGAAATGGGCATCGGAGACAATGCCAGCGACACAGTCCCGTCGCGACCGTACTTTCTGGGCCTACCCCTCTTCTTCTTTACTTGCGTACCAGTAGCCGCCGCGTTCGCCGGCGAATCCGTGGCCGTAACTGTTGCCGGAGGTACTGTAGGTCCATCTGATTGGCTAGGGTTTTCGTTTCTTGGTGCAACCCTGAAGCTCTCTGGGGCTTCTTCACCTCTCACTGCAACCCCAGAAGCCGAGCTCTCTTTCTCCTCCATATTTATTAATCTCCAACCAAAAAAAAAAAAAAAAAAAAAAAAACCAAAACCCTCAAAAGGCTTTAAACCTTAAACCCCTTAAACCCTAATACCAACCCATTAAAGATTCAAAAATTTTTGGAAACAAAAACACTCGAAAAAAATTTTGATCTTTACAAGTACGATATGTTAAGCTAAATGCAAAAAGCAAAGAGCCCAAAAAATTGAATTTATTTTAAAACTGGAAAAAAAAAAAACCAACTAAATGTTTCAAAACAGAATTAGCAACAGCGAAACACAGCAAAGCCCCTTTCTGAATCCTAAACTATCAAGAATCCATAGCTACAATTTTTGCTGCAGTTCCGTGAGCTCAAAAATCCACCATTTACAGAGCATGCACAGGAGCTTCAATGGCAGACACAGAATTTCACCAAAAAAAAATTATTAACAACTTCTAACAATAACAATGAAAAAATTAAAAATTTTTGCGTGTGATTTCAGAAATACTTTCATAAGATGTGAATTTAGGGTTTTGCAGGAAAAGGAGGAGAAATAAATAAAGTAGAAAATATGGAAAATTAAAATAAATCATTAGAAAATATTATTAAATATTGGCGAATTTAATTAACAATTAATATTTAATTGCAAAATTCAAAGTATAAAATTTGGTTAAGAAAATGGTTCACGTCCGTCTTGGAAATTTAATAAAAGTTGATTTAAATAATAAATGGGCAGGGATACTAAATTTGAATATTCGAAAACTGAAATTTGGGAAAACAAAAAAAAAAAGGGTTTTCTTTTTTTTTTTAAATTGTTATTTATTTATTTATTTAAAAGTTTATAAAAAAAATATATATTTCAAAGCTGTAAAGCTAACATTAGAGCCATACCAATTTTCCAACTACTGACAACTTCTTTGTCTTTTCGTTTTTTTTTTTTTTTTTTTTTTTTTTTTTTTGGCTACAATTCTTTGTCTTTTCAGTTAAATTAAAGTTGACCATACAAATTTAATTTAAATTAACTGCCCTCTTAGTTTGAGGTATCTACTGTTAATGCCACTGTAAACATAAAGCTCTTAATTTTTTTATTGGCCAAAAAAGAGCTCTAATTATTTTTTTATTTTTATTAAAAATAAAAAATAAAAACAAACAAACAAACAAAGGAAAACAAAAGGAAAAGCCTTGAAATCCCATGCTAGTGCTAGATTTCCAAAACAAGAATCTAGCAGAAAAAGAAAAAGCTTTAACGAGAAGAGGAAAATATATAATTAATAAGAACCACTTGTGCCAGGACTGTTATGCAATTATTTTTGATTGTATGTTCCAAAGGGCAATTGCATATGAAACAAGGAAAAGGAAAAAATTGCAATCTGGGCCAGATTCACGGATCAATCTTTCTTTTGTTCTTCCTTGTGCCAGGAAACCAAAATCAGCCTTTTTTTATTATTGGTTCACATTATCCATTTTCCATTTAAATTTCATATTTGACTTACAATTATAATTTAAAGTTTCAAGAGGTGTTGAAATTTGCTTTATATTGAACATAACAAAAAAGAAAGAGAAATTATTATATATTTAGTTGGTGATGGTTAAGCACCAATATTTTATTCATTTTGCTTTCAAGCTAAAAAATATATATATATTTTATTCATTTTGCTATAAAAAAAATATATATATACATATTATATTTGATCCATTCAAAATATTTTTAAAATAATTTAAATGAGAAGAAAAACTAGGTGCTACAAGCGAAAATAAAGAATTTTCCTTTTTTTCTTTTTTTTTCTTTTTTTCGTTCCACTGAGCGAAAAATAGAAAACAACAAAATCAGCAGCATATTTCATCAAAGAAACAAAAACAACAGCATATAACAAATAATTCACAAAGCATGTCCATTTTCCTCACCACCGACAAAACTACTCATTTTCCCATAAAGATCAAAGGAGGACTCAACTTTTCTCTTTTTCGAAGAAACCAGAAATTCAGGAACCAGAAAATGCTTGAAAAAAAAACCAAAAAAAAAAAAAAAACAAAACATATTAACGAAAGCCCGTCCTAACTCCTAACTTTACCCCCTTCCTCTAATTTCTCTTATCGTTTTTTTTCTTTTTTTTTTTTTTTTTTTGGGGGGTGTGTGGGTTAAAGAACTTGGCCCAGCAATCCTGAAAATACTATAAATAAGCAGTTTAAGACTAACAATCTAAAACCCTCGCTTTATAGAAGCCGTATCTCAGATAAACAAAAAACCTTATCTCAGATAAATTGAAACGAAAGCTAATTGGACAGTATAAGATCACATTGATCATGAGAGAACAGGTTCAGACATTTTAGTCCACGTTCAGTGATCGTAGACTATGTACACAATTCAGAGAAGCCAATTTACAAATTGACTTGAAAATTAGAAGATGTCAAAAAATAATGAAAAAATAACAATAAAATGCTCTCAAGTCCACAAAAGTAACCTACAAGTTCCCAGAAAGTCACACTATCATCATACTTGTATCATCGACTTCATATGTGTCTTGGGAAGCACAAAACCAGCTCTGATTTCCTCGAAAGAGTATTCAATCTGTTCAGGAACTTCTTCAACAATATTGGCAGCAAAAGGAATTGGAGGAGGAGCCGGAGTCATAGCCGTCTGCATTGGAACTGACAATGTTGATGGGGTAGCAGCCACAGGAATTGGCATTGCCTTTGGAGTCCTATTCTCATCATCCGTAGCATTAGTAGCAGTCTTCAATGGAGTTGTGAATGGCATATTGGTTGTAGGAAGTGCTTTCCGTACTGTCTCATTATGTGTTATGTTCTGATCTTCTGACAAGTTCGTAATGTTTGTCTTCGAAGACGCCGTGGAAGAAATTGGTGAGAAAGGTTTCCGCATCATGGGTGACTCTACTTCACGAGTGCCAAACGAGTGTTTCTTAAAGGGTAGACCAGGAACTTCCAAACCTCTACTGCCTACATTGGAAAATGATCAATAAAAATGATATTTTCTAATCATGGAATTGAAATTTAAGCTAGAAGATTTACCAGTGGATGAAGCTGTAAAACCTTCATCTGGGTTGCAATTTAATTGGTCAGTATGGTGGACTCTATCACTCTTCCTACCAGGACGTGAATGAGGAGTGGCTTTACTCGGATCAAGTTTAGGAGTCTGAAGCATTGTTCCTCCAAGGGAAAGTCTTCTATTATTACCTGCACCTCCGGTTGACATTCTAGGAGCCTTTTTAACACTTTGAGGCTTTGATGGACTTGGTTTCGATCCATAAAGTGCCTCTTGTTCTGCTATCAGCTGTCCCTGAAGTTTCTTCTGGTCCTGCAAATAAAGATTACAATGTGAACAGATCGTAAAATTAGAAACATGTTCACGAACAATAAAAAACCAATATTTGGATGTAATAACCAGGTGACCCAATAGAAGAACCATCCTTGTGCATGAATAAGTTGAATAAGAATTAAAATAACCAAATATCATGATCATATGCATTTTTCCACAACAAATATGACTTGGTGAATGAAAGGTCCATACCCGCTGCCTTCGACGTTCTTGCTCCTTCTCCTGCCTTAGTAAAGTATACTCTTCTAGCATTGAAAGAAGCCGGACCTGAGAGCATTAGTAGAAGGAAACATTTCAGAATTTCCACTTATGAACACAGAATAGACCTTGACTAGCAAGTTCCAAGATACCTCAGAGATATAAACTGAATACTCACACCATCATATGTGAACTCGATGCCTCTCTCCTTCTCCCATGCCATGGTTTTAGAAGCCAATGCATCCACCATCCCTGTGTTGAACCAAATATTTAGCATATCACATTTGGCAACAAACATTAATGCAGAATGGGGACTAAGAGAAGCTGAGCAAAATAAAGCTACCAGAAGGAGCATAGTTTACCAATGGAAAACTACCATGAAAAAAGATCAAGAACTTAAAACCATCAACAAAATTCCAAATTAACTAGCGTATTAAGTTTGGCTCTTGTACCAATTTAAACTATCAATCTGCATGCCACACTTTTTACCTGGAAGTTTATTAACCAAAGAACGAGCTTTCTCAGCACGCTTGAGAGTAAGATGAGCTCCTCTTCCAGCATTGTATCGGTTATCATCCTGAACAAACACAAAAGGCAACAATTAAAAAAATGGGTGTGCTGTGTGCATATGATGAAAACGATCAACATGCCAGAACAGTAGAAAAACTAACCCTGTTATACTCCTCAAGCCAGCACTCCTCATCACATGCACCCAACCACTTCTCAACCTTTTCAAGTATTTCTTTCCTGCTAAAAGCTTCCTCTTTCACTTTGGCAATTTGAAGCTCAATTTGTTCAAGGACATAAGCAGGGTCCACAGTTCCTGCATATGTAAGAAAGATGAGGACATTCAAAAACAAATGTTTGCCTGGTTTTACTATCATATTCCGTTGAGATAAATACCAGACTCTATAGCTTCAATGGCATATTCCATTGCACTATCTGCTTCAAGGACCATATGTGTCCTCCTACAAAACTCCTCCAGCTCAGACCTCTTCTTAAGAACGAGCTCTTTCATTTTGCTTGATTTTAACTCTTCCAACCGAGACACTTCTGCCTCAACCTGCATAGAATATTTATTATCATGTAAATCCTAAAAGAAGTCTATTCATCTATTTTAGAGCAACCATACATCAGGAGAAGCAAAGAAAATAACAGATAAATGAATTAGTCTCACGTAATTAATGAAGTCAATTGAAAGAGTGTTGGGCTCAGTTATTTCATGTTCTGAAGCAGCTATGTTACGGGTAACATTCTGAAACATCTGTTGCTCTTCTATTGGTGTATCCATTAAGTTCCAAAGCTCCAACATCGTAGTTGCAAGATCTTGTAGCTGCCAAGCAAAGGAGATAACTAAGATTAACTGAAAAAAATAATAAGTTCGATATAGATTGGAAACTAAAAACTGAGCAAATTCTTACCCTCTGCATTCTCTGTAGTTTAACCTCTCGTAGCTTTTGTATTGCAGCAGCCAACTTCTCAATTGTTTCGTTACTTATATTCTTAGATCCTTCAGAATCACTTAAACTGGGATGGACTTCTTTAACTGTCTGATTGAAATCCATACCAAGAACTGTGCAAATAGAGTTTAATGTACATAGGTGGTCCTGGACTTTCTTCATTCGATCACTCTGCAAAAAGGGAAAGATTAAATACACAAGGAAACAAAGAGTTAAAAAATATATCCTGAAATTTTTATATGAATAAGGAATTTTCATGATGTGAGAACAGAAGAAATGAAAATAAAATAGTTCAACCTTCTCTGTTTGGAGGGTGTGCAGCTGTCTGTGCAATTCTTCAAGCTTTCTCAAGGATAGATCGGTTTCATCAACTGTTTTGGATGAGATATATTCTAAAGTTCCTTGTATCTCATTTGAGATATTTCGTATCTCATCTAAGACCTCTAGGAATTGATTTTTCCTGTCAGATTTCCTTTTCCTCATTTCCTCCAGCTGTGGAACTATTTTTCTGAGCTCTTCCTTCAAGCTTCCAGCATTCTGATCAGACTGGGGAAATGAAACTTGTAAATACATAATGTGATAAAACAATAATCTCCAAAAATTTGACTTCAGCAAGGAATAGAACCTATATTTTCAGCTACCGAATCAACATCAAGAATTTAAATTTCCTGTATTAAACATTTTCACTTGTGTTTTTACCTGTCTCCATTTACTTTTTTCAATTTTATACCCTAATTTAATATCTAATAATGGATGTCTATGTTTTCATATGAGTACATACTGCATTTTCTTGCCAGTTACTTAATAAATTAAAGCACCCATCTAAATAAATCTATCCTTAATAGGCAATTGAATAACATTAGTTTATGTAACCTATGAAGGAAAAGGAGACATCATTTGTTTTGAAGGACATTTGAGAATTCAAAGTAATTCAGTGGCAATTGAAATTATATAGCGGTAGCTCCTAACCTGCCTGATATGTACCGGACGTTCCCCCATTGCAGAACAGATGGCTGCGAGTTCTGCTTCAGAATCTGCAATTGCTTGCCTTAGCTGAGCTCTACAACGGTTTGCTTTATCTACCTTTCTTCGGTAAACTTCTAGACACTCTTGTTCAAGCTCAAGAAGCATTCTATCTCTGTCAGTGTCTGACTCCCCTACCTCATCCCAAATTATCTAATTTTAGGAAATAAAAAAACAAAATATCAGTTTTGTTGACCAGATCAACATTCTATGTTGATCAGAAAAAAAACAAACATAGAACAACAACATGACAACTTTTATGGACACGATAAGATTAACAAGGACTAAAATGCAATTATAAAGCAAAGAAACTTGCCTGAAGCTCGTATAAAAGGGTTCCACATGTTGTTTCCACTTGCTGAAGCGGATCAACTTGCAGATTTGACATCTTCTACCTGCCAAACAAATCCATAAATTTAATTCAAGAAGAACATTGGATAAACACGGTATGTAATCTGCTTGGTCGTTATTTAGGAGCCAAGAAAGCATCATAAATATAGAGACAAAGAAATCTTAATACTCTAATTTCTATTCCTCCAAAGAAAAAAAAAAAAAAATTAATTCGAAAGAATTAATACAGGGAAAAATGAGCCATCATCCATGCGTCCAATTGATTAAAGACAAGTCAATAGCTCAATGATCTAAACTGACTGCCTCGAACAATCAGACTATGCCAAAGGCCTCTTTCCTCGTAAAATGAGAAATTGGCTTCTTTCTCGAAGATCTTAAACTAATGAACAAAATGCAATACTAGCGCACGAAAAGTAACCTCCTATACATCATCATTTGTACATTATATATACATTGAAGATCCCTTACAAAGAACTGTGAGCCTGACTCTCTGGTAGAAACTAGAAACCCTTCTACATCATAACGTCTTTCTATTCAGGCATTTAGTTTTCTACCATAAAATGTAAATCAATGAATTATACTGTCCAAGCCAAAATATTCATTCAATCCAAACAGAAAGATATTTTACACCAACACACGCCCATAAAAGGAAATAATAATAATAATAATAATATTATTATTATTATTAATTAATTGCTTAAATTAAATTAATAAAAAAATCGCATTAATAACAGGACAACCACAATAAAATTGGTTAAAATTCTAGGTTTATTCACTAAATTTGGAGAAAACGAGTATTTAAGTCCCAACTTGGGTTCGAGTTAACCCAAAATCTGAATCACACAAAACACTCATGCTCAGTGGTAAATCTATTTCTTTAAATCTGTTCTACTATTATTCAGCTTAATAAAACCAATCTTAGATATCACAATCCATGAAAAGTACTAAAAAATTTCTAAAAGCCAAAAAAAAAAAAAAAAAAAAAGAATAAGAATTCAGTGATCCAGAAGTACAAAACCCTCCTAAGATTAATCTAGGCTTTTGTTTTAATAGGAAAAAAAAAAAACAAATAAAAGACAAATTCTATAATTAGACACTTCGTTAATTCTGTTAATTTCTAGCATTTACTTCGCCAACCAAAAAATTGAAAGAAAAGGAGCAAAAAAACGAAAATAGAATGACCGATGAGTAAGGATTCGAAAACAAACCTGAAAGAGAAATGTGTCGAATAAGAACTTCGTTTTAGCCTAAGGAATTTTCTTGCTTAGCAGGGAGGTGAGCAATTCGGGATCTTCCCGAGAAAGAGAAAACGTGGGTTAGGTTTTTTTTGGAAACTGTGAGGAAAGTAGGAAATTTTTGGTTTTGAAATTTTGATGGAGAAATTGTTAAAGTGTGTATGTAAGTAACTTGAAAAGTTTTTAGAGAGAGAAAGAGAGAGGAGAGAGAAAGGAAAATAGCCGTTTGAAAGGGAAAGGGACCGTTGAAGAGCGCCTCTTAAGGATTTTAAGTTCTTTAATGATGTGAGAGTGGGGAAGATTGAGATTAGAGATTCCCACATGCGAACCCATAAGATTTGAATTTCATATTTACCCCAAAAAAAAAAAAAAAATTTGAATTTCAAATTCTGAGAGAGAGAATTGTATGCTGTGGATTCATCATTGGTGTTTTATGGTAGCCAATAGGATTTCGACATGTCGGAACTAGTGCCAAATAGGAGCCCCTTTGAAAAAAATTGAAAAATTGTGGAACACAGCGCGCTAGAACTTTTGCATACTACTTGGCTTCCCGTCGTTTATCCTTTAAACTTTCAAATATATATATATGTAAAAAGCTGTGAAAAAAAAATTAAATTCAAAATAAATTATATGTAAAAAAAACGTATATAAAACAGAAGTATAAAAATTTTCCTTTTTTTTTTTTTTTGTTTTTTGTTTTTTGGCCGGAAACAGCTCAGTGGAAATCTTGAATTTGAATACCCAGCTTTCCCATCCAAACATAAATATAGTAAACAATAAACAAATACAAAGAAAGTTTTATGCAATCATCCCTATTAATAATGATTTTTTTTTTTTTTGGTAATGATACGTATTAATAATTATTTGTTGTCACAAAGTAATGTTATTTTGGTAATACATTTGGATTTAATTTTGAGCTGTAAAAAAGGTAGTGCTTGGTGAATTTCCTTACAAATTTAAGCCGTAGTCTTAACTCGGACTTGCATATATTTTATAGACTTTTTTTTTTTTTTTTAAATTAATTCTGGGAAGTTATTTTGTAAAGTCGAGTAATAAACATTATGGATAGTTATGTATGGGAATGGTTGTTTTTCATTCAAAAAATAAATGCACCCTTTTTCTATTTTTTTGGGAAAAGAAGAAATTATTATTTTATTATAAACTTTTTGCTCAAATGAAATTAAATCTTCAAAAACTCATAAGAACCAATAGTTAACTTAGTATTTATCAGAATTAATGGTTGAAGCTGACTCACTTTCACACTCCAAATGGTGGATTTGAGTCGGTTTCTTCCTTTTTAAATTAGAAAATTGTAATCTAGATTAAAAATATATATATATTTATCATCTGATATTGCTCAATAAAAATTCCAACCAAATTAGTATCAGGGAAAATTTTACAGCTTTTGAAAATAACCAACCCGATATTGGAAAAATCTAGTCTATTTCCAGGCTTCAGCAAATCGAGCTTAGATAATTTTAACCCCCGCCAAAAAAAAAAGAAAAAAAATTGTTTGAATATGAGCCATAGTCCATTAAATCAGGACAAAAGGTAAAGACCGCAACTTCACAATGAAACTTCCTAAATGCAATCGTCACATGGGCCTCTTGTGATAGTAACCATTTCACATGTTACTAAAAACTAGAGCAAGAAACTACCTTTCAAGTCCTTGGAAGTTCTGCGCATAAGAGGGCTCATAGTGAACTTTCTTTCTTTCATCTCATCATCCCAGAGTGTCATTTGTAGATTTACCTCAACATATAGACAGCTCGGTGAATATAGAACTATCCTACTTATCATTGTTATTTGACCACCGAAATAGGGTAAAAATAAGAGAAAATTTTACATAAGTTAGCTCCAGAAGTTTCATCCGATTTTGAAAGCAGATATTTTTTAAAAATAGTCATTTGCCCAGTTAAAAATCGAAAAATAGCAAATTTTTCTTTTTAAAAAAAAAAAAAAAAACTAACCAATTGTGAACAAAAGTATCTTTAGTTAAATTGAAAATTACCAAACATGCTCCCTCTTTTCCTTTTTCCTCCTTTCTCAAAGAAACACACGTTTACCTGAAAAAAATTCCCATTCGAGCTTGTTCTCCTTGGCATATGCTCTTATTCTTCTTCTTTTTTTTTTTTTTTTTTTTCTCACTTTTGAAGCTAAATTCAGGTAAATTTTTGTTTTCTTTTTTCTTTCTCTTAAATTATACATAGAAATGTTAAATGAATTTGTATTTTTTAATAATTTTTTAATATGAGTATATAATAAATTAATTTATGTACTGTTATATTTGAATTTAGAGGTACTTAAATTACATATGGTATGAAAATGGAGGAAAATTTTTATAGATTTGAAAAATCACAAAAACCAGTAAAAGCATAAGAAATTTGATGAAAAAGATGAACTTCTGCCAATTTACCAATTTTTGCTAGTTTTCCGATAGTAGGAAAATATTATATTTGATTTTTTTAGACAGTTAATATGTTTGTTTAGTATTATTCATATTTTTATAAATTTATTAATTTAGTTTAATATTTTTTATTTAATTTTATAATGAAATAGAAGATGATGATATTGTAATTGCGATTTTATATGATGGAACATTGGTATGAAATGATGGTGGTCATTGGAAGTATCAAAACGGTGAAAATATAATGGTTTCTATCAGCAAAAGATGCACAAAAGCAAAGTTAGAGGATGAGATTTTCAATTCTTGAGATAGACTAAAATAAATATTTGCTAAAGCTAAAATGGATATATGGACGATGCATAGAAAAGTTGGATCCTACAGAAATATGCAATGATAGAGATGTGAAATGATTTCTTCAAGAAGTGAGGAATGGAGGGATGACAATGATTCGACCTCCATTGTATGTTGAGGTAATTTCAAAAATTGAACATGTATCTAGAACAGTTCATGAAACAATCTTTGTTTCGGATAGTGGGAGTAATCATCATCTTTTGCTCAATTGGTGTTCTTCTACTACAAGTTCCCGAGTTTAAATCTATTGAAGCTACATTTCATGACATTGTAATTCATGAAACTCAGTTTAGAGAGCAAGTTGATATATATGGATCCTGGACATCATTTAACATTCATAAAGGAGTTGATGTTGGAGGTGACTCTGCTAACGGTTTCCTAACCAAGAAAAATATGAGCAGTTGCATAATATTAATAATTATGAAAATTGCAATGCAGCAAGGGATATGTTAGTATTCAGTCGGATAATGTTGATAATAATGATGTAGATTTTGAATATGAATTGCCCAACAATAATAAGGATATGCATCCCGAAATGAACAATAAAAGATTTGATGCTATTATGGTTCATCATGCTACAAGTGACCACTTTTCATCGAGCAGAAATGGTTCTATGGCCATAGTTTCATCAAAGATCACAGGCTGTGAAAGCATTGTAGTTGGACAAATATTTGACAATAAATTTGAGTTACAGAATAAACTGAATATTTATTGCATGCGTAAAAATAAAGAGTTTAAGGTGACACGGTCAACTACACAATGATATGAAGTAGTGTGTTTGGAAAATACTTGTAAATGGTGACTGCGTGCGATCAAATTAAAAAAAGGAGAAATATTTGTTATAAGACTTTTGGATAACGTACACAGTTGCTTGTTAGATATCGTGCATCTAGAATATAAACAGGCGAATAGCCGAGTTATCGGGCAATGTATCAAAGCTAAATATAAAGGCATTGCACGTGTATACAAATCCAAAGAAATTCAACATGACTTTCTGCAACAATATGGGGTGAATATAAGTTATACTAAAGCATGGAGAGGTAGATAATATGTATTTAACAATGTTAGGAAATCTTTAAAAAAGAATTTTGCTAAGTTACCTACTTACTGTTATGAGTTAGTGTCGAAGAATCCTGAGATTCTGACAATTATCAAAACAGACGACAATAACCATTTTGTACATTTCTTTATGGCTATTGGAGCATGCATTAGGGGATTTATATCCCATATAAAATCCATGTTGGTTGTTGATGTGATTAATTTGAAAGGAAAATACAAAGGATACATGTATATTGCAGCGGGCATGGATGGCAATAAGCAAATATATTCTTTGGCTTTCGGCATTGGAGATAGAGAGAACGAGCAAGCATATACATGGTTTTTCCAAAACTTCAAGGATGCTATTGGAGATTTTCCAAATTTGATGTTTGTGAATGATAGACATCTAGCTATTGAAAATGCAATACGCAAAGTTTTTTCTAATGCATATCATACCCTGTGCACATACCACATAAGCAGAAATATTAAGGCTAATGGACATGCGAAAGATGATAGTACGACAATACAATGTTTCGTGTCTGCACCTAAGGCATCTTTGGTTCAAGATTTTGAGTTTTATATTGGGCAAATTGAGGCAAAAGACAGTACAACTACCCAATACATCCGAGCATGTGACCCTATAAGGTGGGCACGTTCTCTCTCTTTCTCCATGTAAAAGGTATACTATCATGACCACCAATACTGCAGAAAGCTTGAATGGTATTTTGTTAGATGCTACAAAAATGCCAATAGTAGCATTGATTGAGCACATACGAGATTTGCTGCAAAAGTAGTTTTATGAACGAAGAATTGTAGGTGCAAAATTGACGAAACCTGTGACTGACCATATGGAAGAGCAACTCAAATCCACAATTTGGAGTCTATTGGGCTGCGTATGAAGGCCATTAATATGTATGAGTTTCTTGTGGAAGGTGGGAATTTGAAGGACACAGTTAACCTCCAATAAAAAACATGCTCATGCAAAGTTTTCGATCTTGATCAATATCCTTGTGATCATTATATTGCTGCTTGTAAAGAACACAAAATTATTCCTCATGGCATGTGTTCTCATTACAATATTGCGGATGCATATTGGGCAGCTTATGTTGAGTCCATTTACCCTGTTTTAGATAAAAAACAGTGGCACGCTCCGGATGATGTGTCAAATCGTATTGTTCTTCCACCTAAATGGATGCGTAGGCAAGCGAGTAGGCAGAAGATGCAACACATACCATCTTAAAATAAAGATGTTATTGGACATAGATGTAACCGATGCGGTTGTGTTGAACATTATAGGCAAAGATATACGAATCCAATGTCTTTTTGTATCGAATTAGGAATTTTTAATTTAGCGTGTTATAGTTATGTATTTTAAATTTATGTCTTTTAACAATTATTTTATATCGTGAATATATAATCTACTAGATGATGATGCTTTTTTATGTCGTGATAATTGAGTAGTACGTATTTAGAAATTTTAGTTTAATAATTTAATTCTAAATTGAAAGAAACATTGTGGAAAAAACTACGAAAAAAGTAATTTTAATCATAAATGAAGCTGATTACAATAGATTTTTTGAAATGTCCAAATAATTTTGAAAAGAAAAACAAAATGTATCAATTTTTTTTTTTTAAGAAGAATAATTTATTAAAAGTTATAAACATAAAAATTGATTGATAATACACTAAACAAACTATAACAGTGTTAAATGTTAAAACTTTAAATAATTATATAATATTAGGGTAGATGGAAGCCTTCTCAGCTACACAAAACATCATTTTCTTATCTTTCTTTCTTTATTTTTTTTTTATATTTATTTACTTATCCATTTGAATTAACCTTTAATTGGTTAGTGATTTTAAAAGTTAAGATATTATTTATTAAATTCATCTTCATCTTAATAGTTAATTTTCAATATATATTTATAATGATAATTGAATTTAATATATATATATATATATATTATGTGATGAACTTTCATTTATTTAGTTCATGACATATTTTGTTTCCACTCTCATTTTTATTTTTATTTTTTTTACTCCAATATTAATTTGTTTATCTATTGGAAAATGATTTTTCAATTGGAGGAAATTGGTTTCTGACAGGAGAAAATTTTTTGGGACAAATGGAAAATTTTCCAGAGGCTGAACTAAGCTGGACTTAAAAGCTTTGTGCAAAAATGAATTTTAATAAAAATGTCACATTTTCTAAAAAAAAATTAGTTATCTTTACATCAAAATTCATCATTATCTTTGTTAAATAAATATCAAAATTTATCATTGCTGTTACATTTAAAAAGCTAATAGAAGAAAAAAAAATGCATCCATAAACATAATGACGTAACAAAAACAAAACAGTAAACAAAATATTATATTGCTCATAAATCCACCATCCAACTCATTTGTTTAGTTCTTTGTTGTAAACGTCATAAGCTACTATCCCCTACATGAGGAGAAAATAGTAACAGCAACACACAAGAATACTTCATAGCAAACCATGTCATATATAATACAGAATAAATAAATCAATCTGACAAAATTCTCAGCCGTTTTTAGAACTCTAGTCTACCAGAGCCTCTTTTAATGAATATATTGATCCCTCGAAAAGACAATAATTAGAAAATAACAAAAAAATTTCCAAATATATCATTAGAAGGTTAATAGTCAATCAAAAGCATACTCAATAATATGAAGGCTTTGACACTATTACTAATTTTCTAGGAAATGTGATTAGCATGAAGATCTCTCGGAAAAATATCATTAGTATTTATATTTCATCAGATCAATCAAGATAATAATGAAAACCAAGAATCAAATGAACAACTTACTTAAAACTCTACTAGTCTATATGTCCAGATGCGCAATTAAAGAGATTAGTTTGTATATGTTTTACCTACAAATCAAATGTATAGAATAGGCTCAATATTGACAATTCAAAACAACTAAATAATTAAAAGAATTTCCAATGGCTGAGAAATTTAACATCTAAATATTACTCTGCTGCAACAAGTTGATTCAGTAAATCATATATGGAATTTAACAACGAACTTTGTGAGTAGATTGATGACAACAAAACGATACAGAAAATTCAGAAATTTGAGAGATTCACTCTGTTGTAAATTGAGAGGTATTAAAGGAACTGGAAAAAGAATATTGAGTAAATATCAATTTTATAATTGAAAGTAAAAGAGCCGTTAAATACATAACTAGCTGCTAATTTTCCCATCTCTTACAATAAATTATATCTCCACAAGCTATAAAAAAATATATATATATGTATATATATATTGACCCTTTGCCCCCACTCTAAACATAAATTAAATCTTGCTAAACCACTTACTGTTTAATTTAGAGAGACACAACAATGAAGTTTAAAGCACAAAGAAGACAAAAATCTCATGATGAGAAATTCATGTTGCCTTCATGTTCTCTTCTTATGACTTCAAGCACAAGCTCATTCCATGTATCGACCGGACCAGGCATGCACCAGTGCAAGCAATCTTGTGGCGGGGGCCTTCCATCGGCACCACGTTTTGTTAGCTTATTTGGGTCTCGATTTCTATATGGACCGGGATGCCCATCATGACGGTATGCAAAGGCTTCAGTGATATCCATCAACTTCATCTTTGACTTGTTAGTCATCTTTGCAAGTGCACGGTTAAAACCATTGACCTGTTTTTCATGCATTATGTTTGTAAAGGCATTTTCTACAAGTTCACCAGCTGCAAGAGGCTTTTCTTTTCCAGTGCATGATCCCCCTGTATTCCATGCTCCACCCTCATAATGGTCTGGTGAATAGGAACGCAGAATGGTAAGCCCTGTATAATTTGGATGTGTACCAAGGGCAGTGAGAATTGTCTCCACAGATATTCCAAATGCATCAATATTGTTAACTTTCATAGGACGGGACTTGTCTGGCCACCACAACTGTCCTCCCACAATCTCATTGTTCAAGACATAGACAGACTGCTTGGCAAACCAATGGCCAGAAGAAAGAACAGTTACATCAAACTTTGGAATAATTTCCATCAAATGATCATCAGGAGCATCAAGGTGGAGCTTGGTAACACCTTCTGGAGCAAAATCCAATGGTTCATATGTTTGCTTGACAAGCCATGAAGACCAAATCCGTACAACCATTACATTTGCGGACTTAAAAAAGTATCGTTGCATATTTCGATTACCCCGGTTTTTTGGAACTTCTACCTGCAAGCACATAGGATATTTCTTAAACCAACAGTAACAATAATGAAATTCGATTTTCATATTTCTTAAAACCATAAGATAACATTAATAACAATGAAATTCAATTTTCATACAAATCAAAAGGAAAATTTGTGGAGTGAGAACCACTCTGTTGATAGCGACCACAAACATGTTGATCACCCTGGACCACAAGCATGTCAATCAGCCTGGACCACAAACGTATTAACCTTTACCAACAAGAATTCTAGTTTCAACAAAAGGAATTGTTAACATTATTCCTCAAAACTTAAGTTATAAGGAAATAGGGTTAACTCCGCATACAAAGCAAGACGGCATACAGTAGATAGCTTTAACACTCTCCCTCACATGCAGGCTTGCTCATTAAAATACAGAAGAAGAACATATGTTAGGCTTTGATACCATGCTAACAAGTGAGTCCAACCATGTACATCTATCTAGTCAATACACTAGACAGTAGATATAGTACAGAGTAGATAGTTTTACAGCATTGATAGACATTCTTAGTCCAAGACAAGTCTACAACATCATCTTCAAAGACACCAACTAGGCCTATAAAACAAGTTTATCAAACCATTTCATAACATTTGTGGCTGGGAACTAGTGCAATAGCCATTGATAACTCAAACCGAGCCTGGAATAGCCATTGATAACTCAAACCAAGCCTTACAGGCAAGTTGGAACTCTAAGTCAAACTAAGCCTATAGTTTTAATTCCAAACAAGAACAAGAGGCAACTAGCCTTTTAAACTAGTCTAGCAAACCATTGCATATCTAATGTGTTTGGCCAATCAGAGAAAATTGCTCCTTCTGAGAAAATTTTCTTTTGTGGCATTATTTAATCAAAGAACCATACGAATTACCTGCCAGAGAATGCACAGCATTGATTCCATCTGGTTTCGAGCAACCGAGTCACCAATGAAAGCTATTGTCTTCCCTCTCATCAAATCTAGAAATTTATGCACATCAAAACGGGGGAGATCGCATTGAGAAGGTTTCCATCGCCAATTCTCATAGTCTTTGTCAGGCCTTCCATTTCCCTGACAGTTCTGCATCTGTGTCAGAACTGGGCATGTATTGTTCGTATATAACGGTCCAGATGAATCATAAATCCAATTTCCGTGGTACAGATCACAGCCTACAAAAAAGCCATCAAACACAAACATCTTAGGAAGAAGAAATAAAGAGAAAAAACATAAAATTGAATTAGTTATAAAAAATGAATATCATAGGAAAATGGCTTTTATATGTAGAACGAAATGAACCACGTAAGTGATGTTAGGGATAGTTTTGGCAGGTTGAGATGAGAAACTCAGATTGGCGACATTGGAGGAGGTACAGTCCTTATAGTCAATGAAAAATGTGAGATATGATAAGAAATTGCTGGAAAAAAATTAGCTTGAGGAAAAGATGGGCTAGATATATCACATAACCTTCTGAAAAGCAATATTATTTTTCTGTGTTTTTCCATTTAGATTGCATGGATATGTTACATTAGCAGATAGGCTTGATTTATAGATAAAAATCATTAAACAGATAATGATGTTAGTTTATCAGATAAGCAGAAGAAACCATCAGATGATTGTATAAAGTAGATCAACCAGAGTCCAGTAGTTCAACAGAATAACAGATAATGCATGGAGTAAAATTTACAATAGCAAGTCACACTTTGTTTTTGGTTAATAATTGAACCAATTAGGGCTTGAAAAAGAGTGGATAAATCACACAGGGACAGCAAGTTAAACTAGTTAAACTAAAGAAAACAGATAAACATGATAAACCAAAGTCCAGAAAATAGTTAAATGCAAGGATTGGAAATTATATAAGCAAGTTTTACTTCTTTTTGTTTTTGGAAAATATTTGAACGTATTATTTAAACTAGAAAAAACAGATAAACATGATAAACCAATGTCCTGAAACTAGTTAAATGCAAGGATTGGAAATTATATAAGCAAGTTTTACTTCTTTTTGTTTTTGGAAAATATTTGAACGAATTATTTATTGGTCTTGAAAATAGAAGATAAATCACTGGATTGTCCTCCCTTATTTTATTTTATTTTTTTCAATCATTATAATATTTTTCCCCCACACCGATATTTTGAACCCATTACCCCCCATGACCTCCCAATCATACGGGTGTGTGGCTTACCAAGCAAACCAAACTCACTTGACAAGACGTTATAGTTAAGAAAACATAAACACGAGATAAACCAATATCCTTGTTTACTAAAAGAGGAAAAAGGAAAAAATTGAGGTAGAATAAGCGGAAGAATACCTGAATCAACTGAACCAGCGCTATGTACGTTGCTGGTATCAGAACCAGGAGAGATAGCTGGCCTAGCATCTGATTTGGAATCAGAGTAAGCTGGAGTAGTATTATTTGATCCCATATCTACAAAGTTAGAACCACTCAGAGATCCCTGAGAAACAAATTGTCCAACGACAGTCTCATTCTTCGTAACATTGGATGAAGCATCTTCTTGGGTTGAACCAGATGACGGCACCGAAACAGGTGCTGCCACATCTTTTATCCCCTCTTGAACAACAGATGGAATAGTGGAATTCACGGGCAGTTCTGAATTGGGTTTTTCAGATGGATTCTTACCAACTGCTTCAAAATTGTCACCGATCAACGAACCAGTTGAACTATTAACAGTCACTGCATTCTTATTGACTGCTTTTTCGTTGTCATCTTCTGGATTATTTTTCACCTTCTGGGTTTCAGGAGCAATCCCTGAATCTTTTGAACTCGTGGGCAAATTTGAATTCGTGGGCAATTTCTCATCTACTCCATCTTGGGATGAACTAGATTTCGGAGGAACTAGCGTACTAGAGTCAGATGACACATTGTTATGAACTACATCTAAATGGGTATCAATGGAAGTCTGATTAGCTTGCAAGACTGACAATTCCAATTTCTGAGAGCTATCAATGCTATAAAAATACTCGCCTATAGTGGAGCTAATTGGGTGTGAAACTAAAAAAGACACAGTTAGCAGCAAAGCCACCAAAATCACTGAAATTACAATCCGTGAAAGAGTCGTTGGATATGCAGAGGAACCCTTTGGCGATGCCCAAGTCATCGTTTTTCGAACGCCAGAAAGTTCTCTAAGATCCAGTGTGAATCATGGGGCTACCACACAAACTAAATTTTACCCCACTAACAGTCCCCCTGAGACAAAAACCTTTTTGTATATATACAAACAAAATTTAATAAAGAATCCCAAAACCTAATAAGTCTACTTAACTTTTCCAATTCAGAGAAAAAGCCAAAATGAATAAATTTCTAATGGCTGATAATTGGTGATCGAGCTCGAACTCTTTCGGCAAAATCCTGAAAACGCATTGAGAAACACCAAAGATTTTTTCACTGGGCGAAAAAAAAAAAAAAAAAAAAGTAAAGATATTTCTCCAAATTTACATAAAATAATAATAATAATAATAATAAATAAAAACAATGAAACCCACAAACGAAACTATTAACTAACATTGGCAAACACAAATTTGACGTTGAAAACGATTACCAACGTAAATCATTATGAAATCCACATTTTCAGAAAGTAACCACGAATCCTAACACTTTTTTCAACTGGATTTGTTTTGAAAAAATAAAATAAAATTTTGGAATTTTTGAATTTTACCTTTATGATATGGAAACCGGAAGCTCCTGAATTCCAAATGCCCATAAAAAGTCTTTCCTTTTACGTGTCTGTTGGTTTTGTTCCTTCTCTTTTCCCTGAGATCAATACCGTTGAGGATCGCAATGAACCTGAAATCTGGAATCTGATTGATATCCACGCAGACAAATCGAGAATTATCTCTCTCTCTCTCTCGTCGATGACTTTTTTGGATAATTATAATTTTACAAGAACATCTTGGATCAAGGAACTTCAATTATTATTAAAAAGAAACCGGTTAGCATAACTAGAAAATATAAATTCAAAAGCCAAAGAGAATTACTTCCGACACAATTTATTTTCTAAAAGAATGATATGCGGCGAATTCAGCAAATTTCGATCTTGTTTATATATATATATATATATATATATTTTTTTTTTCTTTGTTTTTTTTTTCAGGTAGACGTTGTGCTATGTGTCTGCTTAAAATTACTATAATGCCTCTCACTTATTAGTGGAAAGGGTTTTTGTGTTACATCAGGAGGGCCTATTCATTTATGACATTTCTGTCGTTGCGCTTCTAACTTTAGCTATTCATCTGTCGTTTCGCTCAACCAATAAATCATATAATTTTTTTTTTAAGAAATAAATAAATCATTTTACATTGTTGATAGGAATATAAGAAATAATTAAAATTTAAAACATCAAAATAATTTTCTTTTTCTTGTAGCCTTTCATTTATTGTCCCAGATCCTTCCAACTGAATTTAGTAAGATTTGGATTAATCAAAATAGATTTGGACAGATATTTGGGTAAATCCTATTTATTCCTTGAAATGATTTATGAAAAATGTAATTCTCAAAATTCAATTTTAAATTTATTTTGTGAATAAGAAACATTTAAATATTAGTAATTTTTTAAATCATTGAAAAAAATAATAAAAACGTTTGAATGAAGTTTCTATCAATATTATAAATTATTCATCCATTCTCTCTTTCTTCTTTATTTAGTTTTTTCGATGGAAGCGTTTTAATTAAAGAAAATAAAGATTGAAAGCAAGTTTACATCGAGGAATATATATGGGTTTTTAAGTGGCACATCATCAGCAATTATTTTAATTTTCCGTAACAAAATTTGATTTTTTTTTTTTCAGTGATGTTATCTTCGTTATTAAATATGCTGGTTTTAATGAAGAATATATATACTGTGAATCATTGCAGTTGTTTGTTCTAATCACAGTCTCCTGGTAATGGGAAGCTGTTTTATCGCATTTTAATTATTTTAATTTGTTTATTTACTTAGTATTTTGAAGTGAGACTTTTATTGTTGAAGAGGATGAAAATATAACATGAATATGGTAATTGATTTTTTTTTTTTAAAAAAAAAAATTTTAGGATTTATACTTGTTCATTTATTAGATATTTTATAGATGCACTCCCCGAATTAATTAGTTTAGGTTTGTGCTGATTGAATTTTACTCGTTTTTTCACTTAGGTTTAATTGAATACTTTAAATGATTGATTTTTAAAACTTACGCATTGCACCCCTACAAAAGCATAGTCTTATAAGTATAAATTATCAGTATCAATATGAATAGTAATTATTATTATTGTGGATTATAGAGTACTTCCCCAAATTGGATTCAAATTAAGGGAACATCTAAGAAGATTTTGTACACCTATCGTATTGATAAACCGCTTACCAACATGATTTCTAAACCCTTTGTTAATTTCAAATCTGATAAATTGTGAATTCAGTGAGGAAATGATTGAACAATTCTTTCATATTCATAGAGATGGAAAGGCCGTTCAAAAGAAGAATTAAATCCACAAACGCAACAACTGAAGAGAGGCCTATTAGTAACAGTGATAATATTATTTAAGAACAAACTTTAAGATAACTTTAGAAATAGAGTTCATCAAAAATTAAACAACACCTTTTTTTTTTTTTTTTTTTGTTCTTTCTTTGAAAATAATTAAACAACACCTTTGCAGAGTAAACTTATCGATATTCTATGTTTTGGACAATGAAACATGTCAATGTGGTGCGTACTTACAAGTGACACAATATTTTTTTGGATGGAGACAAAATTGATTTGCGATTTTATTTTTAAATAATATTAGAAATATCATATAAGTGTACAAAAATATATATAAAAATATCAGATATTAATATTTGACTGATTTGTATTTAACTTTTAAAATTTATTTATTCATAATTAGATTATAATAATATTTTAATTAAATAATATTAATATGTGTTATTTGGTATGAATTTTGGTACATTAATTTTACTCCTTTATGTCGTGTGTTTGCGTATTTAAGGACATTGAGAAGGATAGAATGTCGCACTAAATCTGGAAAATGAGATTTTCACAGGTTTATACATTTGAAGAATTTAATGTGTTTTGCTAATTTATAGCTTCAATTGTCATAACCTTTTTTTTATTTTTTATTCTTTTTTATTAATAGAGATATAAAAAGAAAACCACAATCACACTACCGACTAGGACACCATATTCATATGGGTCCTGCACCCATATCCTCCAATGTACAGAAAATAGGTAGGCAGTCACCACTAAACAATTTTTTTTTTTTTTTTTTTTTAATATGCTTATCCACTTAACAAAAACTTGACATATTTGATGCAAAATTTCTAATGGTTTAGTGGCAATTTTTAGGTAAGATTTTCTGTCCAATTGTAGTGCCTGTATCCTAATCAAAGTCATCATTACGAGAATCATTGTAATTTCGTGTCAGAGATCATTAATATTATCAAAATTAAAATATATGGATTTTAATTTATTCCTTTTTGATATTGCTTCATGCGAAATATGGATTTTAATTTTTAATATCCCACCAGATGTTAGATTATTTAATTATCTAAAAACTAATAAGGAGTTATTTTGGCAATATAATATATATATATATATATATTATTTTTTTTTTGCAATAAATAAAAAAAGATCATGTGTCGCTGATGTAATATTGGATCTGTGATCTGTACATGGGTTGGGCCATTACAAGCAGTGAAGTAGCCCACTTCAAGAAAATTGGACCCGGAGCAGGAGGCTTCGGTTTGGTGTACCTGGTGAGTCTTCTCTTGAAGCATTGGCTTTTACAGAGGGAGAGAGAGACTTCGTCCGCGACTTGTCCGGTGCTATCCATTTTCAACAAAAAGCTCGAAGACCCACCTACAGAACCTCTAGGGTTTCTCTGGGCTACAAACATGGCGTCCCACACGCTCTCAGCTCTCCCAATTACATCCTCTATATCGCAGACTTCTCACGGTAACTGTGGTGCTTCTTCTGCTATTCTCCCATGGCGTCTCAATCTTCATAACCTTTCGAGCTCTTTCGTTGGCTGTAAGCTCAAAATTGGACCCTCGAGTTCCAGCCATTTGGCTTCGAAGCATCGGCCTGCGGTGGCTACGGTACTGTTCAGCCTCCCTACTGCGTAAGTTTATAATGTATGTATTAATTTGCTGTTTGGTCTATGAGAAATTCAAGGGTTTCGGGGAAAATTGTTGGTCTGGAATTTTTTTTTTTTTGGTATTTTTGTATCCAGGAAACCAGAGAAAGATTCATCTGCGAAAATCACGAAGTGAGTTTTAGTTTTCTCTTCTTCTTTGGCTTGTGTATATGTGCCTTAGGTGGATGTGGTTTCTTTGCTATTGAGATTCTTTTTCACTTGTTTGTTTGGGTTTTGGGTAATGATAATTAGATGGTCTGCAAGGGCGATAAAGTCGTTTGCTATGGCGGAGTTGGAAGCAAGGAAGCTCAAGTACCCAAATACTGGGACTGAAGCTCTACTAATGGGGATATTGGTTGAAGGTTAGTGTAATTTTGGTATAATATTTCAAGGTTGTTTTATTTTCAATTATGTTGGTTAGAGGTTTAAGATTCTTACTTGTGGATGAGTTTGCTACACTGTCAAAATTGTTGTTTTATTTTCAATTATGTTGTTAGAGGCTTTAGATTCTTACTTGTGGATTAGTTTGCTACACAGTCAAAATTCTTGTAGTAGCCTGTCGTTTTACACATTTACCATATGAAGTTCTAAGTTCTTCTCTTTGTCATCTCTGCTTGATGTTAATTATTGTACACGAACATATTACACAAATTCTGTCCTATTTTGGACTTAAGCTGAACTGTACTCGCCTCTATTGAAACTCTGAAACATTTATCATTGCTTCAAGCAGCGATAAAATGTAAACTCAGTTCTTCTTAGTTTCTATTGATAAGTGTTGAAATTTTTGGTTTCATAATGGAAAAAAGCATAAAAGAAACACTATACAAGATAAAGTGGTTTGCTTGAAATGTCTTCTAATGTTTTTCTCCTGTAACATTTTGAACTGCCTTCATTTCCTGAATACATGTTGTGTTATTGCAGTTTAGATAAGCAAAAGGTGTCTAATTATGACAGGCCTATATGTTAAGTGCTTGTTATCCCTTATAAAATGGATTCTGAAAATTTGTCGGTGCAGTAATATAAACTCTTCATACTGTTCAAGTGTTATTTTAACTGTGATTTTGTTTGTATTTAATGATTTGTTATTTTTCAAATAATATGTCTTATTGATAGGATATGTACTTATGTTCTTCAAGAACTATTGCATGCTATTTTGGTAAGTAGAATCTTATTAAAAAGAGCATTTTCATGTTAAAACTCACTTGGTTCCTCATTTAACATTTGCCATGTGCTTTGCTATTCTGGCAGTGTTTGTAATGTTTAGACTTCTATGAAAATGCTCATGTTTTTTGAATTTACTTTTTTTCTCATTCAGGAACCAGCATAGCTGCAAAGTTTCTGAGAGCTAATGGAATCACCCTTTTCAAGGTGCGAGAAGAAACTGTTAACCTACTTGGAAAATCTGATATGTACTTTTTCAGCCCCGAGCATCCTCCATTGACTGAACCGGCCCAGAGAGCACTTGATTGGGCTGTTGATCAGAAACTAAAGTCAGGTTATTCTTAGTTTTGTGATTCCACCTTTGTATAATCATCTAGAATGCTTTTGTAAGTTGGTTTTGATTATGTGAACAGTAGTTTCTTTTGATACAATTTCCCTTTAAGTCACCTGTACAATTAGCTCATTGGCTTGGGCAATATACTGATATTCAGAAGTCTGTATTCATTTATTTATTTTTTAAAAAATTAGTGATTAGTTTAATATTATTAAATGTAACTCATATAGTCAAAATTATTCAAGTTTGGTACTTTGGTTATTAAACTTTGATCTCCTATAAATTCTGATCCCCCATATAAATTCTGCTACTAGTCATAATTCACCCACAACATCTCTCTAAAACTGAGCTGAGCATATGCTTAGTGACTGCAGTCCGGGCTTGGTCAGCCTTTGTTGCATCGTATATGTATCTTTGCGCCCTTTCATTGAGATGATAATGTCTTACTTCAGGTGAAGATGGGGAAGTAACAACAACGCATCTGCTTCTTGGGATTTGGTCGGAAGTAGAATCAGCTGGTCACAAGATCTTGGAATCTCTAGGTTTTGACGATGAGAAGGCCAAAGAACTTGGCAAATCTGTAAGATTTAATCTCTGATTTCCTATATTAGGTGTTTCCCTTTAACAGCCACTAATTTCATTCTACTAATTGAATTCTTACACTATGCAGATGGACAAAGATTATGTTTTTAATTTTAAGTAGGGAGGCCAAGGTGACCATCTTGGAGAATACTGGTGTGGTTCGTGTTCTTATGGAACCTTCTCGATACAATTCCTACAGGACATGTGCCATTCTTCGAACAAGGAAGATGTGCATCTTTTTCCATCTGAAATGTCCTTGCGCGGCCACTGGTTTCTGAAATGTAGTTTGTACTAGCATTGTTTTTTGGACACCAAGATTCATTTTAAAGAAAGAAATATTCTTGAACTTATAAAATGATTCTGGAGTAGAGTACTGGAGCTTGAGCATCAATTACACTTTTAGATTGTGAGTAGCAAGTGAAAAGTGGGAACCAAAAACCTGTATAAAAAGAGTGTGTTTTCCTTGTGATGGAATTTTCATACTTTTGTTTCAAGTCCGTAAAATGGTATAGCAAGTATCAACCACAGTTATTACGTATCACCTATTTCTTACAACCTGAACCGAATATCTCATGGATATATATATATATATATATATATTTTTTTTTTGTGAAAATCAGTACAAATGTTTTTATATATGGTAGAAATGTCACAAACTCACAGTTCTGTACATTTATGGAACGAAAGGCATATCAAACGTTCATTTTACAACCAAAAAAAAAAAAAAAAAAAACAAAACAAAAAAGCAACAGTCAAATAGAGATGGTTATTAGTACAATAATTATCATATTATACCATTGCCATTTTAATTTACAACTCTGATTATTATAAGAAAGTAATATATTTTTTTTGGTAAATAATTATCAGTAATAAATGACTAATGAAAAGAAAATATTTGATCAGACAAATTGAAAATTTTACCGTTGGAATTAGTTCCGACCTAGGAGACTGTTTATTCTATTTTTTTTCAAAAAAAAAAAAAAAAAAAAAAGAGAACGTAAAGAGCGACTCCAAAAACAGCAGCCTCCATCACCACCGGCTCGGGTTCTTTTGAAGTTAGTACCAAATATCCTTCCGCCAAACATAGAATCAGAATTCATACATCGCTCTCACACAGTCCGAGAGTGTTTTAGGTTTATGTTCTACTTCTCTCTCACTTTCACACGCTTCGAATTCTAAAACCCTAACCTCTTCTCTCACCTTTACAACAACCTCTAAAGACTGTCAGTTTTGTCTCTCACAATTGTCAAATTTGAAACCCTATTAGTAAACTAGTACTGGGGCATTGAAGAGTATATTCTGCCCAATAAAAAAAATGAGCTTCGCGGCCTTCAAGATGATGCACTGGCCGACGGGCATCGAGAACTGCGCCTCCGGTTTCATCACCCACTCACGTGCCGATTTCGTCCCTCGAATCCCTCCCATTCAGAACGACGACCTCGATTCCGACTGGTCCGCCTCCCGCCGCGAAATCGGTCCCATTCCCAACCTCGTCGTCACCGCCGGCAATGTCCTCGAAGTCTACGTTGTCAGAATTCAGGAAGAGAGCAACAGAAGTTCTAGGGCTTCAGGAGAATCCAGACGTGGTGGAGTCATGGACGGCCTCTCTGGGGCGTCCTTGGAACTCGTTTGCCATTACAGGTCCTGCCTTAGTTAAAGCCCTAGCTCTTTATAATTATAGTGATAGGACTCTTTATTTACAGGTTTTATATGTGCCCTTCAAAGTTAGTTTCAGATGTATTCTATGGATTTTATCAGACTTTTCAATTTCTTTTTCGTTCTGTTTTTGTAGATTGCACGGTAATGTGGAAACAATGGCAGTGCTATCTACTGGAGGCGGTGAAAGTTCTAGGAGAAGAGATTCTATTATCTTGTCATTTCAAGATGCAAAAATATCGGTTTTAGATTTTGATGATTCAACCCATGGACTTCGTACAAGGTGGGCAAAAGGTGATATTGGGAAATAAATAAACATATTGTCTTTCTTTATTGCTGCGCTCTCTTTTGTCTGCATTTATTTCTCCTCAAAACGTTTAATTATTGTATCATGTAACAACCATTTTTATTTTATTTTTATTTTGTTTTATTTTCTAATTGAGAAAAAAAAAAAAACCCACTCTTGAACAACATAGTTTCACACTTGGAAATGTGAATTCAGGGGTCGTAATTTTTACAATTCTCTTAGAATTTAATGGGTCGAACATTTCTAAAGTGTTCCTGTTAGTTATGCATATCCTCTTCCAGTATTTAACATGTCAGCTTTAACTTGGTTTTCATTATGTATTGAAGCAGCATAATGCTCGTGTACCACGAGTGTTCCCTAATTATTATTATTATTATCATTATTATAACTTTGTTTAGTTTGACTGGAATTTTTGTCACTTCTTGCTCAAAGATGCGTGAGAATTGAGACATGATGGTTTAAGATGAGCTTTATATTTGTTTCTTCTAGTTATTTCCTCATTACATGTTGAAAGATGATATTTACCCATTGATGCTATATTTCAGCTCTATGCACTGTTTTGAGGGTCCAAAGTGGCTACACTTGAAACGAGGTAGAGAATCGTTTGCAAGAGGTCCATTGGTAAAGGTTGATCCTCAGGGAAGATGTGGAGGTGTTCTTGTTTATGATTTTCAAATGATAATACTCAAGGCAGCTCAGGTATAATCTTCATCCACTTAAATTTGTAACATTATAATTCCAGATGTTCATCCACTTAAATTTGTAACATTATAATTCCAGAGGTATTATGGCATCTTATTTGAAATAGTATGTATAGCTTCAGATTATTGGTATCATCTTGTTTTCTTTCTCTCTCTCTCTTTTTTTTTTTTTATTTTTTATTTTTTTAAATCATCATAACCATTTCAACTTCTGGTTGTCAGGCTGGTTCTGGTTTGGTTGTGGATGAGGATACAAGTAGTTCTGGAGGTGCAGTTTCTGCTCACATCGAGTCCTCTTACATAATTAATCTGCGAGATTTGGATATGAAGCATATAAAAGACTTTATTTTTGTACATGGTGAGTGTTATCCTTGAACAGTTTTATATTTTTATTTGAAATTTTGAGATAGCAAGGACTTGTATATTATGTTCAACTGTTACTGAGGTATACTAGGTTATCGAGAGAAAAATACTAGGGTTATTGAGAGATAATCTATGTGCAGAATGTGTGTCTGTGTGTGATATGGGTTGATAGTACCTTTGAATTATGCTGAAATTCAAGTTTGGAAGAAAATTCTTTATGATGGATGGTGTTGTGAGAGGATTCTTTACGATGGATGGTGTTAATGGTAAGCGGCATTGACATAGCACATACTTGGTACTGGATTTTAAAATTAGGAGCAAAATTATAGTAAAGCAATTGATTTTGGGCATGTAGAAATGTTTATGATTGTTTGCTTACTGTAATTCCATTTTAATGAGAAAGAAAACATATGGGGATAATTTATTTATGGGGCACATATTATACCTTGGGCAAGTTAAATATATATTTCTGAGTTTCACAAATTGCAAAGCATTGAGTATTAGCCTATTCTGGCCACAATAACATTAGCATCCTTGTCGCCAGCTCCTATGTCTTTTGTTCTTTGGGCTTTCTGATAAAAATCTGGTTGATCACATAAAGGGGATTCTTTGCCTGTCTGAACTAGCAAACATTATGTGTTTCTACTTTCTCGATTGGACTTGTATGCAATTTTTTGCTTTTGAAAATAAAAAATAATGAGTATCTCTGAGTAGAGTGATTGAATTTGCATTAGTTGTTCTATATTAGACATGAAAGTATTACTTTACAAATTTCTGTTGCATTTGGGTCACTCTGTATGGTTTTATTGTTTTAATTGTTGCTACTTTGTACATATATCATTTAGGTTATATTGAGCCTGTGATGGTTATCCTTCACGAGAGGGAGCTTACTTGGGCTGGGCGTGTCGCATGGAAGCACCATACTTGTATGGTGTCAGCACTTAGTATTAGTACAACTTTGAAGCAACATCCTCTCATTTGGTCAGCTGCTGTAAGTGATGACTACATGTTCTTGTTGAAAAGTTAATTTTACGGTATCCCTTGATAATTTACTTCGTTTATTTGATTAATTTAGCCACTGGGAAAGGCATTTTGAGTTTGAATGAAACCATTTGATGTAGAGAACTTTGTGGTAAAGAGTTCAAGTCACTGATAATGTCTACAATTTTTCTATATTAGATCTTTGGGACTTATGATCATATGATTCATATATAAATTTAAATTTAATGTTTATAATACTTAAAAGGAATCCTGAGCCAAAAAGCTTTATGGTGGTCACTATGCTTTCTGTCTTCAGTTGCGTGTTAATTGAATGTTTTCTCTTTGCTCAAGTTATAGATAAAGCCAGTATTTCCATTTCTAATATTATAAATTAGTGTATGGCTTTTGCTCTCTCTATACTTTTTTGTCTGCAGGGGTATGGTAATTGGGGGTTATTGCAAATGTTAAAGATCAATTTGGTCTATGTAATAAATGTATATCAATTTGGTCTATGTAATAAATGTATAGTAATCATCCAAGAATTAAAATATAAAATAATTTATATGCTTTGACAATCCTTGTAAAAAGACATCTGTTTTCTGAAAATCTGCATTGTTCTGCGTAAGCATCGAAGTTAGTGTAAAGCTTCTTAAGAGTTGCATGACCAAGAAAGTTGTCAATATTGCTGATATTTGTAATGACTTTCCTACCTTCAAATTTTTTTTTTTGTCAGAATCTCCCACATGATGCTTACAAGCTTCTTGCTGTTCCTTCACCAATTGGTGGTGTGCTTGTAATTGGTGCAAATTCTATTCATTATCATAGCCAGGTAAACAAAGAAAATGAAGAGTGATTTATTAATACTTACTACTCGTTCTGATGGACATATTCCTGCTTTATGCAGTCAACTTCATGTGCTTTGGCTTTGAACAACTTTGCTGTTTCTGTTGATAGCAGGTCAAATCTCTCTCTCTCTCTCTCTCTCTCTCGCAGAAACTAACATAGAGGAGCTTTTTGCTGTTTTTAATCACTTCTGATCTAATATATCATCTTTATGTATTGTAATTTTATTTCCTTATGATCTTCAAAAGTTCATGTGTTAATCACTACCTTTATTGGTTAAAAACCTAGGTAGAACACAGATTTTATAGGATAGGGATTATTTCTGCCCCCTCTCCTTTGTTGGAGCTGTATCATTTTTATTTTTTAGTGGTTTGTTTTATCCATGGTAAATATTTTTAACCACCTAGTTGAGTTGATAGTCCAGTCAGTTCATACTCATGATTTCATGTATCTGTTTCATTCAGTCAAGAGATGCCAAGATCCTCTTTCAATGTGGAGCTTGATGCTGCCAATGCAACTTGGCTGTTAAATGACGTAGCCTTGCTGTCAACAAAGACTGGGGAGCTATTATTGCTGACCATTGTTTATGATGGAAGGTAACTGATTCCATCTTACCTGAAGTTGGTGAAAGTTACTTTTTTGCTGTTGTTTGTGCTAATGTTGTTTTATCATTGATTTTATGAGTTGAAGTAGATGAAAGTTACAAGTTCGCGCATATTTTTGGATTATATATAGATGTATTCACCTGTTTGAGACTTTCAGCTATATTCCTCTATTTGTTCATCTAGGTTATGCAATATTAGTATACTATGAAATAATTATCCTACTAATACAATCTGCAGGGTTGTGCAGAGACTTGACCTTTCTAAGTCTAAAGCTTCAGTGCTCACATCGGTTAGTCATGGATCTCAGAATTTCATGCTGACATACTTTTAGTTTTGTATATTGTGGTCCTTTAAATTTCCTAACCGTACTGCCAATGCTGAATTGTACTTGTGTCTGACAATCTTCTCTGTTTTCTATTTGTTTGGTTTTTGTTTATGTAGGGCATCACAACAATTGGGAATTCATTATTTTTTCTTGGAAGTAGATTGGGCGATAGTTTGCTTGTGCAGTTTACTTGTGGAGTTGGGTCCTCAATAATGTCATCTGCTCTAAAGGATGAGGTTTGTTTTGGAAGTCATCAACTTCACTTTGTCATTTAGTTGCAAAAGGTGTAAATAAATGTTGTTTCTCAGAGATGGAATTCTTTCTAAACTCTAGTTTATTTTCATTGGATTGGGTTTTTATTTGATGTTTAGTTGATTTAGACCATACCTCTGAATTCTTGGACTCAAAAATTTACATGGTAATGCATTTCCAACTAAAATTTTTTGAATTCTTGATTTGACCAAAATTTTACTTTCATTGTAGAAACTTTGTTTGTTTGTTTTTTTAATCGTTTGTTGAATGTTTATTTAGTTTTCTATGTTTTTCAATAAAATTGAAGAGATATGCTTGTGCTTTCTCCAACTGTATGGCTTACTTATTCAAATTTAGTGTTTTTTGCTGTTGAAATTTGAATCTTGGAGTTTACTTATAGATTAACTGCTAAACAAATTTTATTGCTTCTATTAACACAAATTTGAAAGTACAGTTGGATTTTTGGAATAACTTTTTTGTTTTTGACTTCCAGTAATTTTTGGAAGTATATAGCACGAAACTTTATTGATTGTTGCTGATTTCAATTTTACAGGTTGGAGATATTGAAGGAGATGCTCCTTCAGCAAAGCGACTGCGGAGATTATCTTCTGATGCATCACAAGATATGGCTAGTGGTGAGGAGCTCTCCTTGTATGGTTCTGCTCCAAATAACACAGAATCGGCACAGGTTCTTAATCATTTTGGGAATACCTTCTCGTAGTATTTTTCTGCAGAAATTGTTGAAATTGGAGACTTTTCTGTAAAAATAGTAAGAGAGGGAGTGATGATCACTATAAGTATAAGAAGGGCAACTAAAACTAAAAGTACCTATAGTACCCAACCTCTCAATCATCTAACAAAGGACCAAATTCTGGGGCCTTAAATCAGTGTCTATAAGAAAGAACTCAACAGTAGCCATTATTTTCCATGGAACTCAGAGCCAGAAAATTTATGTGGTTATATCTGTGTCCATCTCTGGTTTTTCTAACTTATGTATTTGAGATAGGCCTTTTGCTTCTGAAATATGCTAAATATGTTTATTGTTATGCATGGTTGTTGTCATAACTACTTCCTTGATGTTCCATACTAGCTTGTTTATTTCTTGTTTCAATTTCATGTAATGGTCTCCTTTAAATTTCTGGAAATCGAATGTGATGTGTGACAAAATCTGTTGTGCGATTGGTAAGGAAGTTGCTACTTTTTATGTTGCAAAGTTCTTTATTTTGATTTTAATATAGCATTGGCATGGAAAAAAGTTATTATTGTCAAAGTGTATTTTTGTGATTTATATACTATATTTAACATCACTTTAATGATCATATGCATGCAGAAGTCTTTCTCATTTGCAGTAAGGGATTCATTGATCAATGTTGGTCCTATAAAGGACTTTTCCTATGGTTTGAGGGTTAATGCAGATACAAATGCGACTGGAATTGCCAAACAGAGTAACTATGAACTGGTTAGTGTTGTCAGGTTACTCCATGTTCTACCTTGCATGATTACTCTAGCGTAGAAACTTTGCATATTTAGTTTGTGAATATCTCTGCCACTTAGCAATTTTGACCTAGGTTGTTTTGATGCAATCTTCTAGGACAATTTTTTTTTTGAAAAAATAAATTCTACTTTTTTATTGATGAAAATATGTAATAATTAATTTTAATGAGTTTATTTTGCTGCCTTTTTTTTGGGGTAAATTTTCAGGTTTGCTGCTCTGGTCATGGAAAAAATGGTGCCCTCTGTGTTCTTCGTCAGTCAATTCGGCCAGAAATGATTACTGAGGTCTGTGAAACTGTAGTCCTATTGAATTCTAATTGGAGATAATTTGAGTTCTTCCAAGTCTATATGTCATTCTGCTGGTATAAGTATTTCATGTTAAGTTATGTCTCAATTCATTTTACGTCGCATCCTGTGCTTATACCTATACCATAATCTTGTTTCCAAATAGCATACTTTTGTGCATTCCGGACCTTCCTTTTCTTAAGAAAACTTATTCACTTTCAACTTTGCAGGTTGAATTACCAGGTTGCAAAGGAATTTGGACAGTTTACCACAAAAGTACACGTGGTCATAATGTTGACTCCGCAAAAAGTGCTGCAGCTGATGATGAGTACCATGCATATCTAATTATAAGTTTAGAGGCTCGTACAATGGTAATTGGATTCCTTAATCGAGATGATAGTTGAAGTATGTCTTGTTCATAGAATCTCATTGTGATGGATTTTTTTCTTCCCTTGATGCAATTACGATAGTTCAAGGCAGGAAATGAGTGCGCTTCATTTTTTAAAATGTGAGCCATAGTTTGATAAAATGCGCACATTAGAGAGGAATACCTTTTGGAGGGGAATGGTGGATAGGGAGAACAGTGAGGGGTTTACTAGACTGGTGAGGATGGGGCTATCCTAATGGGTTGGGTAGTCTTTTTATTTTTTTATTTATTATTATTTTTTATTTTTATTTTGATTTTTGAAGTTTATTTGTTTTAGATTGTTAATGGCTTATTGTCTTGCTTGTTCTTTGTTGGCATAATATGTGGTGCTGTGAAGTCTGAGCGGCTAGTTATTTTGGCTATCAGCCATTTTTTTTTAGCATCTCTATTGAAATCTATCTCTCTGACTCTTTCTCATCTGTTTTTCCACATGTCCATTTTGGCAACTAGCACGGTTTGTTTATTTATTTATTTATTTTTTGTGGAAATGGTTCAAGATCTTCTTTGTGGTTCTCATCTAATATGGCATTCACATTTGATATGAGAGTCATGGAAATTGAATTTTGCATTGATTTGATCTTGGTAAGTTAATTAGGATATTACTACTTAACAATGGGTTATAGAGGTTTAACTTGTTTTTTAGGCTATAAGTAGTTGTATTCTTCATGCTTGTGCTATATTTATCTCTTCAAACACATAATATAGCATTTAGTCATGCAATTTTTTTGCATAATATTTCCTGTGCGTGTTGAGTTCTCTCTGTCAGCAACTTAGTGTTCTTGAATTCATTATTTCAGATTATGAAGTTGTTTTTCCTTTTATTTTGACTGTTTTTTCTAGGAATTTTCCTTTTTGAGTTGACAATGCTTTTCAAGGAAAGTTCAAGTTTTTCTTTGTCTATGTCAATGCAATTTATTCTATTCAGGGAAATGATTCTTTTGTTCTTCATTGGATAGGTACTTGAAACTGCAGATCTTTTGACTGAAGTTACTGAAAGTGTTGACTATTATGTTCAAGGAAGAACAATTGCAGCAGGGAATCTATTTGGAAGGTGAGTGTCTCTTTTGAGTTGTTTGTTACATTTCTTTTGTGTAGCCTGTAGTTTGTCTTCTTTTGTAATTTAGTTCCTATAGGAATTACTGATTTCTTTCCGTTGTGTTTCTGTAGTTAAGCTGGTCATTTTGTTTTGTGATGCATATAGATTCTATACAAGCAGAAAAATATGATGTTAGATATTTATATTTATTTATTAATCATTATTATTATTATTATTGTTATTAACTTTTTTGTAATTTTAATTTTCTTGTCATTATCTACCTTTGATCTTTTTGATTTTATAAGTTTGCTGCCCTCTATTTTGAGTATTAAATTCTCATGTGATGATAATGACTATCTGTTTATTGATTGTTCTATGTCAATTGAAGTTTCCTTCTGGTTTAGTTCACATGATGTGTTACTTTGTTGCTTATTATTTTTTTGAGCATCATGTTCCAATAGAATGGAAATTTCCATCAGTTCGCCGAATTATTAGTTCATTGTGTATCATATTATGGTTTTAGCATAAGTGTCTGGAATTTATTTGATCATTTCTTGGCTGGCTTTGTACTCTTTTGTTGTTTGACTTGCTATTTTTCCTACGCATGATTAAGTTTCTGCTTCCTGCATTTGCTATTATGCATTCTTTGTGTTTGGTTGATAAGGATGAGGGGTGGGGTGTTGAGTGTGTTCTCGTGTTGACAACCTTTTTATTGTTGGTGGGTATACTCCTGCTTTGTTGATGGTAATTGTATTTGTGTATTTTACTATCTGAATTGATATTAGAATGGACCAAGTCTGTACTTTATGCTTCGTACTTATGTATTCACCTTTTTTCTTTCTTAAAGGCGTCGAGTTGTGCAGGTCTATGAACGTGGTGCACGAATTCTAGATGGTTCTTTTATGACTCAGGATTTGAGCATCGTAGCTGCAAACTCTGAATCTGGTTCTGAGAGTGCCACTGTGCTGTCAGTTTCTATTGCTGATCCATATGTGGTATTGAGAATGACTGATGGAAGTATTAGGCTCCTTATTGGAGGTATGTTATGTCACTTATGTTAACATTGTTATTTGGGCTTTATGCTCATATATGTGGTAGCATTTTTTTTCTTTTTTTTTTGGGTGTATGTGTGTGTGTTTCATATATATATATATATATATATATGTATATCTACGTATGTAAGTATGTGCATTAAATCTTTTTGATTGCAACCATGTGATTCTCCTTTGGACTATTTTAATTTTAGAAAAATGTTAAGAAATTTGTAATAAACTCTTTGATATCCTAGCCTGGTACCAACCCAAGTTTAATTGGGTTCCTCGTTTAAATACCAAGAGCTATTCAAGCAACTTTTTTTTAAGCTGACAAAATTGCCTCGATGAGCTTTGATTGACTAAGTTAATCAGTTTCGTTTTTTTTTTTTTTGCCTAGCTCTATCCGCATTTTTGCTGATATATTTACATTTTCTTATGTTACATACTCTTGTTAGACATGCTTTGATTTCTCATTTATATCTGTTTTGGGTACAGATTTAATTTCCTGTTTCATTCTAGAAGTTCTTGGATAAACTCATTTGAACTTTGAATTGCAGATCCCTCTTCTTGCACTGTTTCTATAAGCACTCCTGCTGCCTTTGAGAGCTCAAAGAAATTAATATCTGCCTGTACGTTATACCATGATGACGGACCAGAGCCCTGGCTTCGCAAGACAAGTACCGATGCATGGCTTTCAACAGGAGTTGACGAGGCTGTTGATGGTGCTGACGGTTCATTACATGATCAGGGTGATATATATTGCGTTGTTTGTTATGAGAGTGGTTCCCTTGAAATATATGATGTGCCCAATTTTAACTGTGTTTTCTCTGTGGAGAAATTCATATCTGGAAAGATGAATCTACTTGATACATTGGTAGAAGAACAATCTAAGGATCCACAAAAGTTGATGAACAGAAGTTCTGAAGATGTGAGTGGCCAAGCAAGGAAAGAGAACGTACAGAATATGAAAATTGTTGAGTTAGCCATGCAGAGATGGTCAGGACAGCATAGCCGCCCTTTTCTCTTTGGCATACTGAGCGATGGAACAATTCTTTGTTACCATGCTTACCTGTTTGAAGGTCCAGAGAGTGCCTCTAAAACTGAAGATTCAGTTTCTGCTCAGAGTTTGTCTGGCTTAAGCAATAATAGTGCCTCTCGGCTCAGAAATTTGAGATTTGTTCGTGTTGCATTGGACACATATGCTAAGGAGGAGACACCAAATGCAACTTCATGCCAAAGGATTAGCATTTTCAAGAACATCGCTGGTTATCAGGGGTTATTCCTTTCTGGGTCAAGGCCAGCATGGTTTATGGTATTCAGAGAACGTCTTCGTGTTCACCCACAGGTCAGAAATCTACAGTCCTCCCCCCAACCCCCCAACTGTAACACAATGGTTGACAGCATGCTAGAGTAATTTACTGCATTTTGGTTTTTATATTTTATCAAGTTCAATTTCAAGTTCGTATATGATGAACTTGAGAGATGTTTACTTATTATAAGGCGATGTCAAAATTCATTAGAATTATTCTTGATTGTTAACCACTAATTTGAATATTGTATATGAGCAAGTGTTCTATCTTACGGTGTTCTCTCTCTCTCTCTCTCTCTCTCTCTCTCTCTCGTAGCTATGTGATGGTTCAATTGTTGCCTTCACTGTTCTTCACAATGTGAACTGCAATCATGGGCTCATATATGTTACATCACAGGTTTGAAAACAGTATGCTTACAATTTTAGACCATCATTTGCAGGACAGGGTGCATATGTTCTAGCTGATGCTTTCTGTATGTCTCTTTATTCTCTAGGGTATTTTAAAGATTTGCCAACTACCATCTATAACAAGTTATGACAGCTATTGGCCAGTGCAAAAGGTAAGCATATTTTCCTTCTTTCTCATTCAACTCTAGTCAATATGAAATTAATGAATGTTTGAGAATTTTGGCAGTGATTACTTGTGATTTTTTATTAGATTCCACTGAAAGGAACACCACATCAGGTCACTTACTTTGCTGAGAAGAATTTATATCCGCTAATAGTATCAGTTCCTGTAAGTATATATCTAAGTTTCAATCTCTATCCATGCTTCATACAACATTATACATACATCTTTGTTTGTAGTTACAAAAGTCAAGTTAGTGTAGATTGCATGCTGTAGGTATATCACATGCCAATGGTGCCTTAACTTTTGGAAGTTATATATTTTATTTTTGATGTTCAACTTGGCAAATGTTATATTTGCAGTATTTTGTTATCACTCTTTATGCCTATACTTTTTAAATGGGCATTCTCCTAGCACTAAGTTCCATTATCTGTCTCTGTAATATGTTCTCCTTCTTCATCGGTATACCAATTGAGCTCTTTTTAGGCTCATGAAATATCTCTAATCCAATCAGCGGTCAGCACACCTGCATGTGCATGTGACTGTACACACACACACACACACACACACACATGTATTTATTTATTTTAATGATAAGCAATTAGATGATTAGGCATTTTAAAAGTGACAAATCAGTTGTATCAAGCATTGTGTGAAATTTTATTTTTATTTTTATTCTTTCTTTTTGAACATATAGCTTACCCATATCTTTGTTTTATGAAACTTTATGTAATTGCACAACTGCACAACTCAGAAGCAGTAATTCCACTTCAATATGTTGTCTGTAGGTTCATAAGCCACTAAATCAAGTTATATCATCTTTGATTGATCAAGAAGTTGGCCATCAGGCTGAGAATCATAATTTGAGTTCTGATGATCTGCATCGGACTTATACTGTTGATGAATTTGAGGTTAGAATACTGGAGCCAGAAATATCCGGTGGCCCTTGGCAAACTAAGGCTACTATTCCAATGCAAACTTCTGAAAATGCTTTAACTGTGCGAGTGGTTACACTATTTGTAAGTCTGCCTGTCTAGTAATTTTGGCTTATGCTTTTTCCATTTTTGTTATTTTTTTCTCCAGCCATTTCTTGCCCCAATTTCTTATGGGAGAGAGGTACTAGGACTAGCAAAGGCAGACAGGGTCTGCTTAATCTCATTGTCTTCTTCATTTTATACGCAGAATACAACAACTAAGGAGAATGAAACACTTTTGGCGATTGGGACTGCTTATGTGCAAGGGGAGGATGTTGCTGCTAGAGGGCGGGTTCTTTTGTTCTCAATTGGAAATAATCCACAAAACTTGGTAAATTATTTGAATGTACAAAATTTTCTTCACCAGTAAGATTATTAGATAGATCTTCTACTGACAGGATTTATTATTGTACTTTTATTCATTTTCCTTTTTGTATTCTTCCTAATGTCCACATTTTGCAAGATTTTTTCATTCAATTCAATTTTCAGGTTTCAGAGGTTTACACCAAGGACTTGAAGGGTGCTATATCTGCTTTAGCCTCACTTCAAGGCCATTTGTTGATGGCTTCTGGTCCTAAAATTATTTTACACAAGTGGACTGGTGGCGAGTTGAATGCTGTTGCTTTTTTTGATGTTCCACCATTATATGTTGTGAGCTTAAATATTGTATGTGCTACTTACCAATTCTTACTGTCTCTTTAATTTTTTTTTTCTTGCTATGGTCAGCATGGATTCCAATCCCAAAATGATTGAATTTTTATACCAGAGTTTATGACGTGTTCTAAGCATTTTATGAGTCATTGTGTACAGAAAAGTAGAAGAAACTAAACTAAAAACTAATACACTACAAGATGAATTATTTATCTATTTTGTTTTTAAAAAAAAATAATAAACAAGATCTGGTTGATAGTTAATTCATGTTGTTGAATTTATTTGGGTTACTAAATTTCTCGTTTCCAACTGAAGTATTCAATGCCTGTGAACATTGCTGTAGGTCAAGAATTTTATCCTACTTGGTGACATTCACAAAAGCATATACTTCCTTAGTTGGAAGGAGCAAGGTGCTCAACTCAGTTTATTGGCCAAGGATTTTGGCTCCCTTGATTGTTTTGCAACAGAGTTTTTGATTGATGGAAGTACGTTGAGCCTTGTAGTTTCAGATAATCGAAAGAACATACAGGTTACTTCTTCTAAAACATAAAGTAAATTATCCTTTGCGTTCTGATTTCTATTTATTTATTTTCTTGGGAAATGAAGAATGATGAATAATGCAGTTTGTAGGACTAGTAGTTTCATGTTTCATTTTTGTTTAGCTTACTGTTTGATTGGAAAATAGATATTCTATTATGCGCCAAAGATGTCTGAGAGTTGGAAAGGGCAGAAACTTCTTTCAAGGGCTGAATTTCATGTTGGTGCTCATGTAACTAAGTTATTGCGGTTGCAAATGCTTTCTACCACATCTGATCGAACAGGGACAGCTTCAGTTTCTGATAAAACCAATCGCTTTGCATTGCTCTTCGGTACCTTGGATGGAAGTGTTGGCTGTATTGCACCACTTGATGAACTTACATTCCGTAGGCTTCAGTCATTGCAGAAAAAACTTGTCGATGCTGTTTCACATGTTGCAGGTTTAAATCCAAGATCTTTCCGCCAGTTCCGCTCAAATGGAAAGGCTCATCGCCCTGGTCCTGACAGCATAGTTGACTGCGAACTTCTTTGCCAGTAAGTTTTATTGTCCTTGTACACTCCTGGTACTTGAAAATACCATTTTCGATGTTTTAAGTATATATGGCTTTTTATTTTTCCAGTTATGAGATGCTTCCGTTGGAGGAACAGCTTGAAATTGCTCATCAGATAGGGACAACTCGTTCACAAATTCTTTCAAACTTAAACGATCTCTCTCTAGGAACAAGCTTCTTGTGAATGCAGCACCTTACAAGATTTACAATTTTATAATTGTAGGTGTAGGTTGTAACCCTTTTTTTATTTTGATTTTTGATTTTTTATAATTAATCCAACTGACTTGTAACATTTTAAATAATGTAATGAATTTCCGAACTCTTTAGCGTATGCTGTAATCTTGTTGGATAATATTTTTTTGTGTAATTTCTATATTTTGGCTGATCATTCTAGTAAAAAAGTCCATCATCCACAAAAAGAGAAGAAAAATGAGAAGGCCATATCCAACTAAGACATGCAAAACGGACCGTGTTTTTCATTGCCCTTCTCAGATATGTAGCGTTTTGATATATTATTGAAACGATTTATAATCTTCCAGTCATAATTGTATCATTAGTGGATTGGGACGATTTTTAGAGGTATTACTCCTAATAAATTGAGTCTATTGTTTTGCTGTTAGTTTTATTTTTCTGGGGGACAAATTCTATTGTTGTTAGTGATATAGACAAAAATATATTTTATTATAATGACTCTTCAAGATCCCTTAATTGATGATGAAACAAGCCAACAATGTTCCGGAAAAAGATGACAAATTCAATGAAGAAGAACTACATTAAATTTGCCATTGAATTTGTGATAAGCCTGATTGGTAGCAATTGAGTAAGATTGCAACATACACCAAGGGAACAGATGGCCTACCGAACAAGTTCCAGTATCTGAATCAAATGAGTGTCAAATACTCTAATTCCTGGTCGGTATTGAATCTATATAAGAGTACTAAACCTTACGAAATTTAAAAGCAATAAAAGTAGTCTTCTGGCATATTAAAGAATAGGAAAAAGGCACCAAAAAAAAATTCCTCGAAAGCAATTTGTATAAATCCTCTCAAAATGGGCCATCATAGGGTCGGTCCCATTTGCAGTGATGGGTCCGTCAATTCAGTCAAAACAAAGAGAAGAGAAAATGAAATGGTGCCTAGAAACGCTCAAGAAAAAAATTTAAAATCCTGAAAACCTGAATAAATTGGTTGTGAAATGACTGGAATAGACTGGAATACCATATCTTGTAAAGCTTCAAAAGTATTGCTGAGGAATGATTTAAGTGGGTCAGTTTGCGACTCATATTCTTCTTTTGCAATTTAGATCCTTTTTATTTTTTTTAATTTTTTTGGGCAGTATGAAAAATATTCACTGCTTGGCTATAAATCTATTTCTTCAGATACCTTTTAAGGAAGACCCAATTATGAAATGGCTTTGCCATGCATGGAGTAAAAAAGTTATAAAATGAGCAACTTTTTTTTTTTTTTTTTGGGGCTAAGTTTAAAAACAGGCAAGGAGTAGTGATTAGAATTTAAGGAGTAGGTATTGAAGCATCGGCGTCGGGAATATTTGAGACCCACTTTAGATGGGCATATAATTAGTGTCACTTTTTTAAGATAATGTAATTATTAAACATGGTCCTGCATGAAGAATCTGAAATAATGGTGGAACACTCCCACGTGTCCCCATGTATGACCTTTAATATCATCACTATTCACTACTACTTCAAAAATCCAAAAACTGTTACATTCCTATCAACACAGTTCACATGAAGAAGAAGAAGAAGAAGAATCATATGCCCTTTATCAGTTGTTACTTGTTACCATGAGACTGGATGTTGGTAAAACTGATAATTTTGTTATTTAGTAGGAACAAGAAATTATAATAACGAAGAAAAAATACTCAAAAGAGTAAGAAAGGTTTTATGAGATGAGGAACAAAAACAGTACAAAATAAACCTGCATATCATAAAAAAAATTATTTACTAAATGGTCCTGCATTATATATTTGTGTGGGTCTAAAAAGGGAAAGCAAAAGAGTGCATCCAATGCATGTAAGTTGTAAGAGAGTGTGGGTTAAAGTGTGAACATTGGGTGTAAGCAAACATGGTAGACTGTCTATCTCCAAGAGTGATTCAATTATTACAGTCACCACCAAAAGTCTACACAACACCCACATGCTAATACACACGCATAACCATCCAAATTACATTTTCCCATTTTTCCCCCTTTTTTTTTTTTTTTTTTTGCCTTGCGCGTGTGAGAGAGGTCTCCATGCACGTGCAAAGTGAGTGAATAATTGGGTCTACAATGATGATGACACACGTGCATATTATATGTTCATTTCTCTATGACCTGGGAGGGGTTTGCGGGGGGTCCAAATTGTCCCAATGCCCATAGGGTTAGGGAGTGAGTGAGTGAATGAGAAAAATGCCATTATATATGTTCTTAAGGGGATGTTTCTAAAGTCTGTGTTTGGGACCCTTTTCCTCTATAGAGTGTCTACCAATTCTCCAACATTTTTCCTTCATTTCTGATCATTCAGAGCCCATGGCTTTCTCCTACTTCTTCTCCTCCTTTTTTTTTTTGTGCTCTTTATTTTTCTAAAAGGGAAATAAAATAAGAAAAAAATGCGATATTTTTATTTACTGTGATGCTACAAAAACTCACTTTAGGGGCATTAATTTGGGAAAGCAGAAATTGGATAGTGGGATCCTAGTAATACACACTAACAAGTAGGTCTCTACCAAGCAAAATGAGTGAGCGGTTTGACATTAAAACATGGCCTTTCGTTTTTATTTATTTTAATTGTTTTTTATTTTTATCTAAATGCCACTTTTGAAATTCTCTTCCTTATTTAGTCAACTCGGCTTTTCCAATTCTGTGTCACCCCGGGACCAGATGCGTTTTTGGCTGAGTGGTGGGTCTTGTCCCACCAATATATGCAAGTTTATCTACCTTCTTCATTTTCTTTTCTTTCTCCATATTGCCTTTTGATTTTTTTGTTTGTCCCACACCTTGATATGGGTTTTCAATATTTGCTAACTACAAACCCAACAACGTCGTTTGGTGTACTCTTTGCAATATAACTATATTGTTTTGCTACAATGTCGTTTCTCTTCATAGCATGACGTTTCTCCATTCCTCGTTTTGGTGTGTGTAAAACGACAAGCTTTTACACCCAGGGTTTCAATGGAAAAAGAAAGTACGCCGCCCTTTCTCGGGATTGGCACAGAGGGTAACAAAGGGAAGAGGAAAATAATAAATAATAATTGTGGGTACATTAAGTGTGACATGACATCTATCTCCTTTGTCCTCCACCTCCACTGCTCTCTTTAGTCTTTACCAATCCAACAATCAATTCCTTCATTCTCAAGCTTCAACAAATTCTGTAATTTTCTATCAGATCGGTTCTGTATATATGTAGAGGGTTTATCCTCTAGGCAATCGTGGAAGGTAGCTAGTGGTAACAATCTCATTCTTTTTTAAATGCCACGAAAGACCAAGTAGTGGAGCTACCACTTCTTAAATTTCCCAACCGGTTTTCAAATATTGAACTCCAAAGATTGAATTACACACCATCAAAACCATATATATATATATATATATATATTTTTATATATACATGTCTGCATGTGTGTGGATGAAAAGGTTTTCACGTACTGTATAGTCCATCACAACCAGATATTAATTCTCTTCCAAATAATTAAGAAACACACAGTTACAATATCTGTTTGAACTTTAAGTAGTAGTGAGTTTAAACATTCAGATTCAGAGCAAAAAAGAAAAAAAAAGAAAAAAGAGAAGAGTTTTAACATTCAGATTAAATAGCGTTTAAGGTTAATATCTATTTTCAAATTCAGAAAAATTTCACTTAATTGTCAAAAAGAGTGTTGAGTTAATCCAGTTTGACCATAATTTTACATGCTGGTATGGATCATGACATGATTAAGTATGGTAACAAACAGTAAGTAATCATGATATTTAATATGATACATTTTTCTAAAAGAAGTTGAAGCTCACGTCATGGCTCATAAGTAGTGGTGTATCTTTGAATGGTTGGAGGAGCTTATATAGTGGGGGGCGTTTTAGAAGAGGAAGTGGGAAAGAGTATGTTGGAGAGCGGTGGTATATATGATGATCATCCATGATGACCCCCTTATATGGATGTTGCCATCATCCTCCAACCCACATATATAAATAAATATATATGGGATTTTTACATCAAGACCGATTTGATGGAAAGCTATAGGATGTTTTTTATTTTAATTTTTGAAATAATTTAAAAGTCAGATTTAAAGATACAAGTTCAAATAAAATTTATTTTTTTTTTTATAATTTTAATATTTCATTAAATTTATATAAATAATTCTAAGAGAAGAATAAATCTATATACATATAAGATTTTAATAGCTTAAAACTATAATTCCCATCTTATGTTAAAATTCAATAATAAAAATTATCATTTGTCAAATTAAATTTTTTAATATTAAATTATCAATTAAAAGGGATAATTTTTAATTGTTTAACATATAAAACATATTTCCATTTTACAATGGAAAATAGAACTTAATAGTAAGTATAATGAAAATGATGGCGTAGCATATTTCTGACTTCTGACTTCTGATCAACATCAAACTCGCCATTTTCATAATTTGTTATTGAGAGTGACGGGTATGTTTGGGTGGCATTATGGTAGCCACCCTTGGAATCGCATGGTGAAACACACTCGATTATTAACAATTTCAATTTTCATCCCCTTCGTTTTATTTAATTGCCACTTGCTATGGATTTGGAAACCCCGCTTCAACCTAGCTTTCATCCCAAACCACCCCAGACCTTTCTACTCAAAGTTGTCAATGGCATGAAAAACATTATTAATTAGTGGCCAAATTAACTTTTACCTTTCATTCGTTTTGAATGTAATTATAAATTCAACTATACTATTTTAAATTTTTTTTGATCAATTTAAAATAATCTAACTCGATCTAATACATTTAACACCCCAAATAAAAATATCTAACAGAATCAACTGTAGGGTTTGTATTCAAAATTCAATAGAGCTGTTTGAAAAAATCTAATTAAAACCACATACTTAGATCTAAAAAAGGGTATATGTATATATATAAGCAGGTTTCCCTAAACAAATTTAATTTCCAAGCATTAGAGCAAAGTGAATTAAATTAGTAATTAATTAATCAAAACACTTTCTTATTATTTTAAAGTTTTTTACAATATAACCATCATGAAACATGATAATATTGATAATTAGTTCAAGGTCAAAGGATCATTTTGGAAGAACAAAGTACAGCTGCTAGATTATAATATGTCGAAAATGTTGGCTTAAATATATATATATATATATATATATGATTCTAAATTTACTTAGTCGGTAGAGAATCTAATATCTTCTTCGAGCTTGTAGATTCGGTATGTGGTACATTGCATTCATAACTAAAAGACATGTCAAACTCATCGAATTCTCTTAATACACACTATATATATATATATATATATAGGCTTAACTATTTGACCAGCAACTAAATTAATCCTGCTTGAATTTAACAACAATATCTTATTCAGATTTACGATAGAGCTGCTTAAACAAAGTATCTCATCTGATTTGCATAGATATTTCATCAACTAGCCATTCACTATGTGACAATTGTTTCAATTTGAGCCTACCAATATAGGCATTCACACACAACTGGAGGGAGGCTTCCTTTTCCAACAATTCTTGAATCTCTCTCTTTCTTTGCAACTAGTATTCTTGTATCTCCTTAGTCAATTACTACAAATCCCGTCACTACAAATCCCGTTGCCTCTGGGATGTATATTACATATTTCCACAAAATTCATCTTATTTTTTAATAAGATTATTGGATACATTACGAATTACTAGATTAATTTCTTATTTTGTAGTATTCTACATACTATACCATATATAGTACTTCTTATTCAACATATGACTGCTTTCTACTCTAATCCCATGATAATAATTAGTTCCTAATTATGCCCAAATTCCATATTTATAAGAAATTAGATATTCTTATCTCGAATTGGTCTTTCTTTCTTTTTTTAATTTATTAATTTATTTATTTTTGGACAATAAAAAAGTGAATAGTAGTTATTTTATCTATTTGAAGAAGAAATGGACCCTAAAGAGACTTAAGTAACTCGATCCTCAAAACCTATATATGCATATATACTCAAAAGGTTGCTTTTAAAGGCTACTAAAACTATATATTATATAAAAAATTAATTACATATATATAAATATTATATGAGAAGTTTTTGAGTAACCCTTTGTATATCATATAAATTAATATTGTGTAGGAAGAAAAACATATATTTAATGGCGCAACTTGGATAACTAGCTACCTCTTTGTTTTTGACATTTACTACCAAAAAAAAACTCTATTTGTTTTTGACAGAAAAGAGAGAAGCATGCACTGGTATCAAGATATGGAGATGTAGGATGGGCTCATGGCTGCCTATTCATCCGCCGACAAGTAAACAGCCAGATCGTCACTGCCTTTCTATTGGTAGCCAAAAGCATAGGCAAAAGGTTTTTTAAACAAAACAACCTTTGGATACATATATCATTATATTTACATAGATTTAAAAAATATATATATATATATATATATATTGCATGCATGCTCCAAATTAATTTTAAATATTACAAATTAATAATGTCAAAATGTTTTGATTACCCTAAAAACACAGCAACCCAACAAGCACTCTTTGCCACTAACCATGTGATCTGATTGAGTAAGCTAATAAGCTGCTCTAGTAGTAGTGGTCCTTTTTTCATCTTTCTCTTTTTCTTTTTTCCTACGCTTTTTCTACCCTCCCAAACAATCTTTTTATTATCTCTCTATACTAGACATTGTGCTGCCACCATATATTATATATGTGACTATCTTTATTAATAATATGTTCGATCAATCTCAACCACATGTTTTAGAACTAAGTGATTCAACCTTTGATCCCCTGGTCAAACATAATGCAGTGCTCTTTGCCTTTTTTTTTTTTCAATGAATATTATTTGAACACAGCAAATTGTTGAAGGTTGTTCACCGTTGGATTAACACCACAGAAGCATACTACACATAAGATAGAGAAAGAAAAGTGATGGGTCAAACATCAAATACTGAAAAATATTGTCTACTTTGATTGCAACTTGATTTATAATAACAACATGACGTAAAGAACATTCTATACATTGTCACACTTACCCACTTCATGACTAGGAGATGTCGATGTTTTGAATCCACACTACTCAAAAGCCTTACACATTTAGTTTCTACCAAGTCAATACAATAATTATTCAACTTAACTAATAATTACTTCGGGAAATTACATGAAGCATATGTGTTCATAATTTATACGTATATGTAAAATACATACACTTTTTTTTTCATTATTATATATTTTAATTAAGTACTTAGACATCCTTTGATACACATTACAAAATATTTAAACTGTTTATAAGCATCCGATGAAACAACTTGGATTGTACATCATGAAAACGAAAAGATTTATTTTATATTATATTAATTAATTATTATGATATCTAAAAGGTTGTGTACAAAGTAAAAAAATACTCACTTACCTTTTATTTTTGTTGGGTTAATTTAGTAAGGAGGTCAAATCGACTCAAAAAGTATGCCAACTAATTAATTGGGATAGGAAATTGATTTGGTTTTTATCAAACCCACATGTGCTTTGGTTTGAGCAGATATATAGGATCACTAATCCTATATATATCAAAATATTGATAAAATTTATTTACTAAATAATATATATTAAAATATTATTAATTAATATATTTATATAATTTAAATTTAAAAAAATAAATTCTTAAATAAATATGTAAATTAAAAAAAAAGATCAATTTTTTGAATATTTACGAAGTTTTATAAACTCTTAATAAATACCATATATATTGAGTAGATTGTGTGTGTATATATTTTTTTAATATTATAAAGTTCTTTTGCAATTTAAACTTAACAAAATCAAAAAGAAGAAAGGTGTTAGCTCAGTATCATTTTATACATACATCGGTACAATTAATAAATCTGAAGGAAATATATAAACAAATTCATACATATTTATAATATATATATATATATATATACACGTATGATTGTCATTGAATATGGACTTTTTCCGTAACTAATTATAACAAATTTGGGCGTGGAGATCATTACAAGCTTGAATAGGAGCTTCTAATTTATGCTTAGTACGTACTTCCTGTACCTTACACACACCACTTTAATTTTTAATTAATAATCAATACAAAATATATATATATATATATATATTCCAATTTATGTGCCAAATCAATGTTTTTATTCAAAAAAAAAAAAAATCAAGGAAAAGGCCAATAACCGATATGGCCCTCCTCTTTTCATTTTAATTAGAAAAAAATAGCATCTAAGAAAAAAGTGTTTTCTTTTTTTCTTTTTTTATTTTTATTTTTTTATTTCCCTCTCTTTTTTCATTTCAAGAATTAACTCTGAAGTGAAAGGTTCTTCTACACTCTTTTTAAAAGCGTTTGAAGCTTCAACAGGAAAAGACAAGCAAATCCTTTAATTTCAAAATAGCCACGCGCGCTAACTGCAAGTGGGTAAAACAATTTCCTCAAAGACCTCTTTCTCTTTCTCTCTCTCTATCTGTCTGTCTTATTCTCTTCCCTCTCTGGTTTTTTCCTTATTAGACTATCTGTAACAGCTCAAAAACATCCCACGAGCTCTACACCTGCTGCATCTTCTACCTTCTCTTTTATCCTTATCTCTACTCTGCAACTTCCCACTCTTCAATTATTTCTCTCACCCATTTTCTTTGTTTTTAACTTTCCTCTCCATTTTTCTTTTTTCTTTCTCATCAAACAAACAGAATAAACTCTTCAAAATATACATATACATTTCATCAACTTTCTCTTATATCGATCTTTCTTTTAATAATAATAATAATAATAAGTTTTAAGAATCCTTTCTCTTGTTTTGTATATGGCGCTTGAAACATGGTTGATCAAGGTAAAGACTGCTATATCGAACAAGTTCGATGTGGTAGTAAAATCTTCCGCACCCCATCCAAAACCTAAAAGGAAATGCAGCAGCGTCGGCGTTTTAGCCTTCGAGATCGCCGGCCTAATGTCAAAGCTTCTCCATCTATGGCAATCCTTATCTGACAAAAACATGATTCGGCTCCGAAACGATTCGATCTCACTCGAAGGAGTCCGAAAGATCATCTCCAACGACGAAGCTTTCCTTCTCGGCCTCGCCTGCGCCGAAATGGTGGAGAACCTCCGACTCCTTGCTAAATCGGTCTCGCGGATAAGCAAACGCTGCGACGACCCGAACCTCCAGTGTTTCGGCCAATTGTTCGAGGAATTCGCCAACTCAGGCCGAGACCCTCACGGCTTGGTTCTGAGCTGGAAAGAGATGGAGACCAAGATCAAGAAAATGGACCGATACGTCACCGTTACGGCCACGCTGTATAGAGAGATGGACGAGCTCTCAGTCATGGAAAGCGCGTTGAGAAAAGTAGTCAACATCAACAACGAACACGACTCGACAAAAGAACAGAAAATCGTCGATCTTCAGCAGAAGATTTTTTGGCAGAAACAAGAAGTGAAGTATATGAAGGACAGATCTCTGTGGAATCGAAGCTTCGATACGGTCACTTCTGTACTTGCCAGATCTATTTTCACCATTTTAGCCAGGACGAAGCTGGTTTTCGGTATAGGACAGCAACAATACCATCCTTCATCTTTACCCAGAAGTCTCTCGGCCTCGGCTACCGTTTACCCTTCCGATCAAAACCCTTCCACTCCATATCATTTTGTGTCAGGTCCGTTAAATTCCGCGAAAACAGAAGAAAACAAAGAATCAGCCATGGCTGCTGACGACGATGATAGTGGTTTTTTCGAGTCGAATTCGAAGATTTTAAAGCCTCCTCCGACTACCTTAGGTGCTGCAGCTTTGGCAATTCACTATGCCAATTTAATCATAGTGATGGAGAAGATGATAAAGTCGCCGCAATTGGTGGGCGTGGATGCACGGGACGATCTTTATTCTATGCTGCCTAGCAGTGTTCGATCATCGCTGAGGGCTAGATTGAAAGGCGTTGGATTCTCGGCCAGCGATCCGGTGCTCGCCGGAGAGTGGAGAGAGGCTTTGGGAAGGATCTTAGGTTGGTTATCTCCATTGGCACATAATATGATTAAGTGGCAGAGCGAGAGAAGCTTTGAGCAGCAAAACTTGGTGCCCAAAACCAATGTGTTGCTTCTGCAGACATTATATTTTGCAAACAAAGAGAAAACTGAAGCCGCCATTACTGAGTTGCTAGTTGGATTGAATTATATTTGGAGGTTCGAGAGGGAGATGACTGCTAAGGCATTGTTTGAATGCAATAACTTGAATGGTTTGCTCAATTTGCAGAGTTCTAGCTAGCTTAAAAATTTCAATATCTAAGAGTTTCTGTTTTTAATTTTTAATTTTGTTTTCCTTTTGTTTTTTTGAGTTTTAATTTTGATTCTGAGATCTTTATCATGGTTGATTTTGAATCGAACTAAGTTTCAGGTCTTTGAGGGTTTATTTTGTATTTAACCCCGATATGTATATGGTAATCAAATATATGTAAATGATATGATTTTTGAGTTAATATATAAACTGTGATAAACCACCAATGTGGCAATGCATAGATTTCCAATTATAATTCCATATCATGTGAAAATATTCGTGAATAATATATAATTATTACTACTATATTTCTAATAACAAAAACAATAATAACATTAATGTTATTATTATTCTTAATACGTAATATATTAATAATTAAAATCATGCTATTGCTATTGTATGGTAGCCCCAAAGAATCCAGATTGAGTTGCTTAGCAGTACATGTGAGGTGGTATAGTTGATATTAATAATTTGAATTTTCAGATATAAACTAACAGAACCAGTCAAATATAGAACGGGGTGGGTCCTATATAATTTGCAAGATATAGAAATGGAATATTAATGCATATAACACTTTTTTAGTGACTAATAATTAGAGGGAATTAAGACCAACCGCTACTTTTTCCCCTGTAGACCATGCAAATGAGAAAATTAAGGAAACTATCGGAATAATTGAAATGAAAATCGTGTCCTATACCAATGATGGGGCTGCAATAAGGGAACTTTGAGCATATTTCTTTTTTTTGGGGAAAAAAAAAAAGATAGTTTGTTTAAAAGTTACAGAGAATTTTTCAGGAGCATATTAGAAACAGTTTTTCAAATCAACTTTGTCATGCATATGCAATTTAAAACCTATGAAAACCTTTGAATTTTTTTTTTCTTTTTTTTTCTTTTCTCCTTTCTTATGGATAAATGAAAGTTTTTTTGAATGGGTTTTCTTTAAATCTGTTCAAAAATTTTATCGACTAATCACTGAATATGTATCTATTACGCTTCCTAATAAAATATTAATTTTTTAAAACTATTTTGTTGATTTTAAGTTTTTTTTTATTTAAAATAATTTATATCTTTATTTTTAATGATTTATGAATAGCTTACCAATTAAATTAATATTATTTAATAATGAAAAAAAAAATTATTCAACTTATAGGAAGCAACTATACTCTGACTCACAATTATGTTTATTAATTTTTAAAAAATTTCAACATTGTCTCTCTTTCCAACCAAATAGTCAAGACGCTAACAAATAAAAAGTCAACACTCAACGGTTTTAACATAAATTTAAAAACTGTGTGTAAAAAGATGCAAATATATAAATTTTATTTTTACTCCCAAAAACATTCAACAATAACAATTGGTACCAAATAGAAACAACAAATGAGGTCTCTTATGTTTGTTTAAACGTTTTCATCTATCATACTTTCTTTTTATCTTTGTACACCCATCAATCATTAAACAGACCTTTGGAAAGATAGCAGAAAAGAGACGGTTTATACACAACAGAAAATGCTTTAAAATTTCTAAAGATCCATAGAGAAAAATAAATAAATACGAGAGGTTTTCCACATTCAACTGAATGTTAAATGTCTCAATTGGGCCCAGTAAGTTGAGGAAATAAAGTTTTTTTTTTTTTTGAAATGAGGAATTAAATTTATGATTGGCTTCTTTAAACTAATCTCTGCGACTAGGATGATTTAAGCAAAAATTAAAGTCTCTGACTAGGAGATGACTCCCTTATTTATAATTCATTCCTCATTATCTTTGCCACATTGGCTACTCATATGGGCATGTAAAGGAAGCCGTACCTATGGCCCAGGTTGAGGAGAGGAACTAAACACCAAATCAAAGGCATAGAAACTAAATCATAGCGATAGATAGAGAGATTGGCAGGTTAAAGGGATCTTCAAGGCCCATAAAAAGTGGGAATTTTTCAATGAATTAAATGGCTTTATATTATGTAGATCCTTTGCCTCTGCCCTACTCAATTAAGAAACCGAATATATAAGCAAGAAACTTTGAACTTAAACAAAGAAAATAATTGCTACTTTATGATTGTTGAGAATCAATACCATGGTAGTTAATAAATGCTCAACGACTGGTTGAGAATACTTACGCAAAAACTGTAAATTTCTAGGTGAGGAAGATCTTCATCCCCATTAGAAAACTAAAAGCAAATCATACTCAAAAATCTCTCCATGAGGAGATTTGGTCTCTGACCCCTGAATTCCTAAATTAAAGCTCAAAACCTGTATCCCACACGCCCAAGCAAAGTTGTGGATAATATATCCTCCACTTCAATAATAGTTTAATTTCCTCTACGATTGTTCAAGTTTTGGATGCTGGGACATCAACCATCTATTTCAGCTTTTAAATATGTGAAAACTGCTTTGAAGCTTGTCTTTTCTAAATGATGCTTTTATTATTATTATTATTATTATTATTATTATTATGATATGGGTCTAAGATGGATTGTGGAAACAGTAATGGAAAGCAACCAAGAACAAAGCCCCTTTTATTTTAAGAAACGGTGGATGTGGATCATTTAATACAGCGTAAAATTTGGCCAACAAGCTTTTAAGGATATTGTATTTGCATCACTAGTATTTATTTATAATTTTTTTTTTCTTTTAAAAAATTTGTTTGGTAGTTGAACAAATTAGATCTTTTAACATTTTTTGTACCTTTCTTTTTTAAATACAAAAGCATGGCGAAGTTCTAAAACAGCCTTGGAAAAAAAAAAAAAACATTATGTATTAACTTTTTTTATTGAATAAATTAGAAAAAAGAAGACTTTAGCACTAGATCTTGAATTCAGAATTTGAGATTATTATCCCTGAGATGTGTCCCAAAGGGACAATTGCATTAATATTTTTTTTTTCTTTTGCTATAATTACATTAATTGTTGTTGGAAACAATTGGTTTTTGATCATTTAAGCTTAAATTGATAGATCTATTTTTACATAATATCTTCTTCTATAAATAATTAGTTCACTTCAAATTTCCTCAGAAACATGAAAATACTTGAAACATTGTACCATTCATTTGGTATTGTACAAATATAATTTTCATTTAAAAATATATAGAACAGAGATTAAATGACATCCACTTAACAAGGAAATAATTTTTTTTCAAACCAAACATCTTTAATAAACTACTATATACAAAACAAAACAAGATAACTGTTTGTGAATAATATGTACAATAAACATAATTTAATTAATGTTATTTACATAAAAAAATATTTTTAATTAAGAGACCAAATCTGATAAAACAGATAAAAGTTGGTTGGCGACCCTGATCACACTACTCACTGGTCTCATTAAAAAAATAAAATAAAATAATCCTAAATTTAGGCTTCCAAGCTCAGTATCTAAATCAAATTCTCTGCAATTTATCGGCCTTGCAAACTGGATTGTTCTTGACCAGAAGATTTCGCTCTTTGGTCTTGTAATCAGCTTCACAAGAATGCTCTTCTGCATACCGGTGCTTCCCACAGAACAAACCACCGCACCGGCACCGGAAACCCATTAATCCAACCTTTCTGTTGCAGCTTTTGCACCTGTTTTTCACACAACTCGAAACTGATTCCGAACTTTGAGTAGTTTCAGTTTCAGAACTCAAAGATACACCAATGGCTGAAGCTAAATGAGAAGTAGAAATTGGCTGATTTGAGTCGGCAAGGGGTTGTTTGTCAATTGTAGCTTCTTCCTTGACTGATGAGTTAACGACGTTTTCTTTAAGATAATCCGAGTAGCACTTGGAACAGAGATTCCGATTGGCCATGGAACCGTAGAAGCCACAGCCATTTGCGCAGAGTGGAGGATCCATGTCAATGTGGGTTACCAACTTGGTTTCTTGAAATACAAGGAAGTAGAGTAAGGAGAGAATTTAGATAATGTTGACGACTTGGAAAGGTTATATATATTATTATATATACTTTTTTGAATGAATTGACGGTTTGGAAAGGTTATATAATAGAAGAGTATTGGATTTGTAGTAGTAGTCAATTTCCAAGAATAATTAGGGGTGAAGGATCTAGATCTTTTAGACTTTTATCCCTGTATTACTAGTGATACACTGCCACCTCATTAAATAATAATAATAATAATAACAAAGAGGAAAAATAAGCTAAAAAGCTTAAAAAGAAAAAAAAAATTATTTGGCAATTTCGTGGCTATCCAAAAAGATTTACTTTCCCAAATTAATATGTAATTAAATGCCATCAATTAAATTGCCACGTCAACAATGATCTCATTGATATTGAAAGTCATCTGATAAAAGTAACCGTTTTTTTGGATCTCCATCCAGGAGTGAAAGTCCAATTATAATAGCAAATTCAATTCTAATACTAATACCACTTTCAACTTTTACTCTTAGTCAAATAATAATAATAATAATAATAATAATCAAGAAGAAGGAAATAAAGAAACTTCTTCACACTTTTACACGGCATAGAACAACGACATTGCAATTCTCCATTCTATATATGGAATAAACTAAGGCTGAAGGTTTTTTTTCCCAGGTGTTCAAGTTACACCCAACAAAGAAAGAGATAGAGCAGGTTAGCCTAATCACTTTAAAGATGGAGCAGTTGGCATAAAAAAGAGTTAGTTGCAACTTCTCTGATCCACTTCCTTGCCCTCTTTATAAAGGAACGAATGACAGCAACAAAATTGCATCAAATCCAAAATGGTACTGAAGGCATTGATAGTAAACTCAAACAAGAAGCAGGTTAGAGAACCACCTTCAGTTCCATTTCTCTGGGAAGAAAAGCCGGGCATACCCAAAAAGGACTGGAAACCAGGAGTTTCTTCAGTAAGTTCAGTTCCAATCCCTCCAGTCAAGCTTATTGCCTCGGTCCCATTCGAATGGGAAGAAAAGCCAGGAACACCACTACCCATTTTCTCACAACAGCCATTTATATCAGTAGTGCCGCCACTGTCAAAGCCACCCCCTTTGCCTGCACCTCCAATGTACTATCAGAGCATGCATGAGAATGAGGACACTGATGGTGATGGTGACGATAAAGAAATATTTGGTAACGAAACAGAAGATTCATTTCGTTCAGCTCCTTCTCTCCTAGCAAATGGCCTTGTTTCATCAGTGGCAATTTCCACTGATGTTCCGGCAAAGAAAATTTCTTCAGCCGAAGAAAACAGTGGTCCTGTGGAAACGACACCATCCTCACCGGCATCAGAAACAGGCAGCAGCACAAGCAGCTATGCAACTGGAGTCTCCAGCCTGGTGGGGAGCTCCTTCTTGGAATGCCTCTTTCCATTGTTTCCACCCCAGTCAGGATTCCTTGAAAAGGTTGGGCATCCAGAGGGCTCTCTTACTCCACTAGAACAAAAGAGTAGACATTTTGAACAGGAAAACAATGGTATCACAGTGAGGAGGCCACCTACGTTAGGAGAGCTGATAATGATGAGCAGAAGGAGAAGTTACAGAAGAAAGGCCATTCAGATGAGAAAACAGAAACTAACAATGGTAAATTTCCATAACTAGCTTCTATAATCATTTCGATCAGAACCTATACTTGATTATGATTTTTTGCAGAACCACCAACACATTTATGTTTAAACAAAAATAAAATTATCCAAACCAAAAGTGGCTTTGTTTTGACAGAATGAGATTAGACAGATTTTAAATTAGTAATTGTTTGTTATTTTACACGAGGCAAACATAAAATAACTGTTAACCTGACTGAATGCAACAATAACAGGAAATCATGAAGAGTAGAGCTTTTGGATGCTGCATCTTTGGAACTGGCAGCAGGATTGTAGAAGAATTGCATAGAAAGAGGAAGGAGTTGGCAAGAATGAAACTACTGTAGTATTACAGAACTCCCTTGAGGTTGAACGACAAGTCTTTATTTAGCCCGTCTGCTGAACCATTTTTAGATTTTCAGGCTTTCTGTTGTAAACAATTGGCTATGTGATGTACCCGAATTTCAATTACATACTCCAATAGAGCTGCTACGCTTTGAAAATTATGCAGAAATTCAGTACAAAAGTTCGTAGCATCCACATTCCTCAACTCTAAATGCAGCAATATAAAATTGGCTTGAACACTCGGGAAAAAACAAGTAAATAAATAAACATAAAAATAAAAGTAATTCAGTTCTAGGATTCACTGGTTTCAGCTACTCTTCTAATCCGCTCTAGAACTATAGGAATATCCTCTTCAGTTAATGTAGTAAAACAACATCGGAACCATCCTGGTTTTATGCAGTGGCAAGCTGACCCAGGAGTTACATTGATCTTAGCAACATTCAACAGCTTCTCAAATAACTCAAGTTCCCCTTTCTCACTGTCAGATGGAATTAACCTGCTCATATCAGCCCAACAGTAAAAACCGGCACTGCTCTTTGCACACTTGATTCCTAATTGATTCATACCTGCCACAAATAAATCATACATATGCTCTATCCTCCTTTTGCTGGTCTCTATATATTCATCAACAAATTTTGTATCTTGAAGCATTGGTATTATAAGCTGCTGGGTTGGTGCAGAAATTGAAGAAAATCTAGTCAACTTTTTAGCAGCAGCTAAAACTTTTTCATTATGTGAGTATATAACCCCAACCCTAAACCCAGGAAGAGAGAGGTCTTTCGACAGGCCATATATTATATGAACCCTGTTCTTGTCATAATCCTCTGCCTCAATAATTTCAGCCACGCTCACAAACTCCTCACTCCCATACACAGACCCAGCAAATATTTCATCAGAAATAACATGTATGTTCTTCTCTTGGGCAAAATCTAAAATACTGCAGATTGTTTCCCTGGGCAGTAGATTGCCAACAGGATTTGCAGGGTTAGAAATGAGAACCCCACGCACTTTTAATCCTCGTTTTTTTGCCCGAGTGAATTCTTGGTCAAGAGCAGTGATGTTTAGAGCAAAGTTGTCTGCGCTATGACAATGGACGGGTAATAGCTCCACTCCTGGCCGCCATTTAACATCCCTATCAAAACTGCAGATTGTTTTCATCATTAACTGTTATATAAATCATAATGATAAAATCGTTTAGAAAAATTTGTTTCATCATTGACATAGTTTGACCAGATAGTGAAATTACCCAGGATAATAAGGTGTTGGAATGAGAAATGCATTTCCCTGGTCTGCTAAGCAAAAGCTTAAAATCTCAACTGCTGGAGTTGCACCAGATGTCAATACTATTTGTGATGGGTCAACCGACACAGATCCTCCCATGACCACCCTAGACATGAAATTCGCCATAGCCTACAAAGCCCAGAAAATAAATATATAAAATAAAATAAAAAGAGCAAAATAGTTAAAAATAAAATTCACACTACCAATAACAACACCACCCAAACCTCTATCCAATACCTAGTAAAAGAGCTTAAGAGCAAATACTAGTTCCACTTTAAGTTGGTATCCAAAATTTGGTGCCTACTATTATTGATAATCTAATTAAAAGCATTCAACAAGCACAAGAGAAAATACTGATTGTTGTACCAGCTTTAGGTGAATCAATCCATCAAACGGCTGGTACGAAGCAATGCCGCTAATATTCAAATTGCCACCATCAATTCCAAGTATTGAGTTGGTCACATTCTTAGAAACCCATTTCTCAATCAAATCAAAACAAAGCTGCATTAACACGGAATACCCTAAATTAGCATAAATTCACCATTTAAAGTGAAAAAAAAAATGAAAAAAAAAAAACCCACCCTGTTCTCCGATAAACCGAGCTGAATAATTCCATCTGGATTCTTTAACCTATCGTATTGATCATTCGCAACCTTTTCCAACCCTACATAATACGGCGAATCGCTCGGCTTCGCAAAGAAAGCCCCCCGAGAAGATAACTGGACCGCGCCTTTGGATGCACGGCTGGTCAAATTGGACCGCGACGACGATCCTTGGAGCTCGACGAGGTTCGACGAGGAATTGGACGGGGTCGGAGGGTTCGAGGAGGAGTTGGAAGGACGGCGTCGTTTGAGGTAGATTTGGAGGAAGTAGTAAAGAGCACAGGGAATGAGAGAGCCCAAGATGAGGCCTCCTCTACCCTGGACCACGCCTTGAAGAGGGACTACGAGCCTCATGGCTGTGGCTTCGGCGGAATTTCGGGTTCCGATTGGGTTTTTGAGTGGACTTAGGTCACGGGCGCGGGTTGACCCGACAGAATGTGGAGTCCGAGTCACTCAGCCGAATGGGGCTTGGTTGGTCGTTAGAGGAAGTGAGACCGGGTGGGGACGGGGACCGGTGAGTGGTCTGTACTCTGTAGTGCGCACCAATGTCAAGATGGTAATATCATATTTGCTATAGCAAAATTTCATTTACACCTTTCCATTTTTGTTTAATTATAATTGGATTTATATTTTTAAAAATTTATATTCAGAATAAATTTGTTATTTTTCTATTAAATTTTACAGTTAAAAATAATTAAATGTAATTATGAAAAGGATTAAAAAAAATTTATCCGATTTAGATTTAGTTGGTGGTGTGTAAAGAAAAAAATAATAATAATAATAATGCCAAACAATAAAGCAAAATCGGAAAGACTGGTTTAGTTTTTAACGCTAATTATTCTTTTTCTAATTTAAAATACACATTTAATGATGTATTTCTCAAGTGAAGACCAATATATTCTAATAAAAAGAAAAATTCAAGGTCAAACGCTGAAGTTGGTCCAGACATCCCACAATGTAGACATTATTATTATTAATTTTTTTAATAAATAATAACACTAGGAACATAAAAAAATTAGAGAAAAACTCATCCAAATTTTAAAGACGTTTCCCTTGAAACTTCCTCCTGTTGAAAGCGTCAAACAAGTAGTGCTCAAGCTAACCAAAAACAAGCACTAATTAAGACAAAAGCAAATTGGTTGGCAATGAATTACTGTGTCTAAGATTGAAGAATAAGACAAAGGCAGATTAAAGGCAGAAACAGCTGTATGCTTTCTGATCAACAAGTTACTTCAATTATCGCTAACCAAAGAAGTGAAACTGATAAGAGGCATACAAAAGGAAGTGGCAGATATCAGAGAAGAACTTGAGAGTATCTGTTCTTTCCTTAAGGATGCAGATGCAAAAGCAGCGTTAATACGAGAAGACATGGATGATGGAATCAAAACTTGGCTAAAACAAGTAAGGGAATCCGCATATCATATAGAAGATGTCATCGATATATACATGCTTCGTGTCGGTCAGCCTCGTCTACAGCACCATGGATACATTGGTTTTCTCCAAAAGGTAGCTTTCTTGGTCACCAAAATCAAGCCACGGCATGAGATTGCCTCCAAGATTCGAAGTATCAAACTTTCAATCATTGAAATAAAGGCAAGGAGTGAAAGATATGGGTTTAATTCCTATGAACGAGGGCCAAGCAATTACGGCAAGGATTTTACATGGCATGACCCTCGAGCTGCTGCCCTTTTCATCGAAGAAGATGAAGTTGTCGGTATTGAATCTGCTAGAGATGAGTTGATTGGTTGGCTGGTAGAGAAAGCAACCAAGCGCTCTGTAGTTTCTGTGGTGGGCATGGGAGGACTTGGTAAGACTACTCTGGCCAAAAAAGTGTTCGATAGTCAAAAGGTCAAGGCACATTTCGATTGTTATGCTTGGATCTCGGTGTCTCAATCATACAAGATTGAAGATCTACTAAGGATGATGATTAAACAATTCTGTAAAGCAGGAAAGGAGTATACACCCGAGAGAATTGACACAATGGATGGGAACTTGCTGCTGAGCAAATCCAGAGAGTATTTACAGCAGAAAAGGTATGTGGTTGTTTTTGATGATGTTTGGCAAGTAAATTTTTGGGGGCTTGTAGAGCATGCTTTACCAAATAACAGCAAAGGTGGGAGGGTGATTATCACCACAAGAAATCAAGATGTAGCTTATTTTTGCAAAAAATCTTCTTTTGTTCATGTTCACCACCTAAAACCTCTATCTGAAGAAAAGGCTTGGGAGCTTTTTTGTAGCAAGGCTTTCCAGTTTGACGATGGAGGCACTTGTCCTCCAGAGTTGGAAAAATTGTCTCTTGAAATTGTTAAAAGATGCAGAGGATTGCCTCTAGCCCTTGTATCTGTTACGGAATTGGGAGAAAAACAAATAGCAACGGAAACAAAGAAAACGAAGAACAAACACAAAATTAACGTGGAAACCCTTGATGGGAAAAACCACGGGCAGGGAGAACAAATCCAATATCGAAAGATTGGTACAAAAGGTGAGCCTGACTGCGCGATACCTTCTAACCCTAATTACAGCCGAAAACTAAATATATATATAGTACAGAGCCCCAAATTTTTCTCCAAAATTTAGTTTCACCAAATGGGTCGCACCGCGAGCTTTTCGGGTCGGGTCAATAAGAATTCGGGTCACAAACTCTAACAATCTCCACCTTGACACGAATTCCATATAAGGAATGAAAAACATACAAAACTCCAATCTTCGATAAAAGTTGCCATCCTCTTCCACAAAAGTCCCTAAAAGGCAAAGCTCAACAACAAACACCAACCAAGTCCAAGCAATGCTCAAACTTGGCTACTGGAAGTGCCTTGGTCATCATGTCAGCAGGATTATCATGAGTACTCACCTTGCTGACAACAATATCTCCACGAGCAATAACATCACGTACAAAATGATACCGAACATCTATATGTTTTGTCCTCTCGTGAAACATCTGATCCTTAGTGAGATAGATAGCACTCTGACTATCACAATTGATGACCGTACTCTCCTGCTCAGAGCTCAACTCACCTATCAACGCCCTTAACCAAATAGCTTCTTTCACCGCTTCAGCTATAGCCATATATTCAGCTTCTGTAGTTGATAGTGCAACTGTTGCTTGCAAAACAGACTTCCAACTGATAGAAGTATCTCCAAGAGTAAATACATAACCAGTAGTGGACCTCCTTCTATCAAGGTCCCCAGCAAAATCTGCATCAACATATCCACGTACACCCTCCTTACTTCCACCAAACTCTAAACAAGTGTTAGTAGTGCCTCTCAAGTACCTTAGAATCCATTTGACAGCTTGCCAGTGTTGTTTTCCAGGATTAACCATATACCGGCTCACAACACTAACAGCATGTGCAATGTCAAGACGGGTACACACCATAGCATACATCAAACTACCAACAGCACTAGAATAAGGAACATGTGACATATACTCAATATCTCTATCCGACTGTGGTGACATATCAGCAGACAATCTAAAATGAGTAGCTAATGGAGTACTTACAGGTTTAGCGTTCTTCATTCCAAAACGCTCCAGAACTTTCTCAACAAAAGATCTTTGAGTCAAGAAAAGTTTACCTGCAGATCTATCTCTCTCAATCTCCATACCAAGAATCTTCTTTGCCGCTCCCAAATCTTTCATCTCAAATTCACCACTCAATTCTGCTTTCAATCTGTTGATATCGGATTTCTTCTTGGCCACTATCAGCATATCATCAACATAAAGCAACAAATAGATAAATGAGCCATCTTCCAACTTCCTAAAATACACACAGCTATCATATTGGCTTCTAGAATAGCCATGGCTAAACATAAACCCATCAAACCGCTTGTACCACTGACGAGGGGATTGCTTCAAACCATACAAGGACCTTTTCAACAAACACACATGATCCTCTTTTCCTTCAACCTCGAAACCTTCGGGTTGCTGCATATAAATTGTCTCCTCAAGCTCACCATGCAAGAAAGCGGTCTTCACATCTAGTTGCTCCAACTCTAAATCATGCATAGCAACTAGCGCTAACAAAGCACGAATAGAAGTATGTTTAACGACAGGGGAAAATATATCATTAAAATCAACTCCTGTACCTGTGAATACCCCTTCGCTACTAAACGTGCTTTGTACCTCGCATCTTCAACACCAAGGATGCCTTCTTTCTTTTTGTAGACCCACTTGCATCCCACAATCTTCTTACCCTCTAGAGGTAATGCTAACTCCCAAGTGTGGTTCTTATGAAGCGACTCCACCTCTTCCTGCATAGCAATTAACCACTTTGCAGAATCCTCACATGAAATGGCTTCATGATAGTTGCAAGGATCACTGGGACTCTCGATCTCCTGTGCTGCAACACAAGCAAAAGTGACATAGTCTGCTAAACTAGAGGGCTTCTTGATCTCCCTGCGAGGTCTATCCTTGGCAATCGAATGCTCCTGCACCTCCTCAATTCTCTCTTCTTCCACATGAGTGGGTGTCTCAAATGGGCCTGAAACTGAACCATTCTGTGAAGTACTTACTTCCTCCACCCTAAACTCCACCTGCTTTGGCATACTGTCTGAAACAACGAGCTCCTTTTTCGGATGCAGCATTGCCATCTCATCAAACACAACATCCCTGCTAATCACAACCTTAGATGACTTTGGATCAGGAAGCCAAACTCTGTATCCTTTTACACCCTGCGGGTAACCAAGAAATATGCCCTTCTTCGATCTAGGCTCAAGCTTACCATCATTAACATGAACATAGGCAGGGCATCCAAACACCTTCAAATCTAAATAATTAGCAGGTTTTCCAGACCATACCTCTTCAGGAGTCTTGCAATCGATTGCTGCCGATGGAGAACGATTCACCAAGTAGCAAGCTGTAGCAGCTGCTTCTGCCCAAAAGTCCTGTGCTAACCCAGAATTCGACAGCATGCATCGGACTTTCTCCATAAGAGTTCTGTTCATCCGCTCAGCCACACCATTTTGCTGCGGAGTTCCTCTAACTGTGAGATGTCTAACGATCCCTTCGTTTCTACAAAACTCATTGAAAACACCATCACAGAACTCCAATCCATTATCTGTACGAAGGCGCTTCACCCTTCTTTCCGTCTGCTTCTCTACCAAAGCTTTCCATTGCTTGAAGATAGCAAATACGTCATTCTTGTGCTTCAAAAAATATACCCAGACCTTCCTGGAGAAATCATCAATGAAGGTCAACATATATCTGCCACCACCCTTAGAAGCAGTACGTGCGGGTCCCCAAAGATCTGAATGAATATAGTCTAGAGTACCTTTGGTTTTGTGAATTCCAGTACTGAAGCTAACTCTCTTCTGCTTCCCAAACACACAATGTTCACAAAACTCCAACTTCGAGATACTCCGATCACCAAGCAAACTCCGTTTGCTCAACATCGCCAAACCTTTCTCACTCATATGGCCCAATCTCATATGCCACAAACGAGTAACATCCGAATCTGACATGGACACTGAAACAGCAGCCGACCCCATTACCACAGAACCCTGTAGCCTGTATAATGTACCAACCAGGCTAGCTTTCATCACCACCAAAGCACCCTTCAGAACCCTCAAAACTCCACCTCCACCAGCAAAAGAACAACCAGACTTGTCCAAAGCAGATAAAGAAATTAAATTTTTAGACATATCTGGAACGTGACGTACCTCAGATAGTGTTCTAATAATTCCATCATGCATCTTCACCCTTACAGTTCCAATGCCAATGACACAGCAAGGATGATCATCTCCCATCAGCACAACACCTTTATCCACCGGAACATAAGAAGAGAACCAATCCCTATGGAGACAGATGTGAAACGAACAGGCTGAATCCAAAATCCATCCCTGCTTGCCCGAACTATCCTCAGTCACTGAATAAACATCTCCATCTTCAATTTCCTCATGTGCGACACTGGCTTCGGCATGTTCCTTACTCTTTTCATTATTTTTATTCTGAAGCTTACGACATTCAGTTTTGATGTGCCCCTTTTTCTTACAGTAGTGACAAATAAGGTTTCTGAACCTTGACTTCGATCTTGGCCGACTACCACCATTGTTATTTTGATCTCTAGATGATGTTCTACCTCTAACAATCAAACCCTCTCCTCCGGAACTCCCAAAATTATTGTTATCCGAACTGCTGGTCAACTCCTTATCAAACAACTCCTTAGAATATAAAGAAGCTTTCACATCCTCCAATTTTAGGGTTTTATTACTGTAAATCAAAGTCTCCCTAAAATTTTTATACGATGGAGGTAAGGAACGCAGTAGCATTAGGGCCTGATCTTCATCATCATATTTAATGTCCATGTTTGCCAGATCCAACAAAATAGTAGAGAAATCATCTATGTGTGTTTTAATAGATGTACCTTCAACCATAGAAAGGGTGTATAGACGGTGCTTCGCAATCAGTTTTGTTGTGAGATTCTTTGTGATGTACAAAGATTCCAACTTGTCCCATAAGTCCTTTGTTGTCTTCTGATCAAGGACCTCCCTCAAAACTTCATTGGACAAGCATAGCTGAATGGTGGATAGGGCACGCTCATCAACCTCGGCTTTCTTTTCGGCATCCCACGAAGACGGCATCTGCTCCTTGCCAACCAACGCCTTGTGTAAACCGTTCTGTGTCAAAATCGCCTTCATCTTGACTTGCCACATGGAGAAACTCATGTTGCGCTCAAATTTCTCAATGTTGAACTTTGTTGCCATGATCGAAAGAAAAAAAAATTCCCAAATAGATCGATGCGGCTCTGATACCACTTGTTACGGAATTGGGAGAAAAACAAATAGCAACGGAAACAAAGAAAACGAAGAACAAACACAAAATTAACGTGGAAACCCTTGATGGGAAAAACCACGGGCAGGGAGAACAAATCCAATATTGAAAGATTGGTACAAAAGGTGAGCCTGACTGCGCGATACCTTCTAACCCTAATTACAGCCGAAAAATAAATATATATATAGTACAGAGCCCCAAATTTTTCTCCAAAATTTAGTTTCACCAAATGGGTCGCACCGCGAGCTTTTCGGGTCGGGTCAATAAGAATTCGGGTCACAAACTCTAACAGTATCAATTGCTGGTCTTCTGTCAACCAAAGACAAGGTCATATCTGAATGGCGAAAGTTGCATAATAGTCTAAGATCGGAGTTGGAAAAAAACCCCCATCTTACTAGCATCACAAGAATTCTCTCTCTCAGTTACCATGATCTGCCTTACTATCTCAAATCCTGTTTCTTGTACTTTGGCATATTTCCGGAGGATTATTCTGTTAGTTGCGTAAGATTAGTTCGGCTTTGGATAGCTGAAGGCTTTATAAAACCGAGGGAAGGCACGACAATGGAAGAAGTTGCAGAGGAATACTTGACTGAGCTAATACATAGAAGCCTAATTCAAGTGCCACAAGTCAACATTGATGGAAAAGCTAGAAGCTGTCAAATCCATGATCTGTGGCGCGAGATTATCCTTCAAAAGATGGTGGATTTAAATTTTTGTCATGTTTTTTCAGCATTCGAAGCGCCTCCTAAACAAATAACTCGACGTTTATCGATAGATAAAACTTTGTATGAGGCTTCCGAGAGCATTGAATTTCCTCATGTACGTTCCATTTTCATTTTCAACCAAGAAGAAATGCCCAAGTCTTTTGTCTCCACATTCACTAAAAAATTCAAGCTTTTGAAAGTATTGGACTTCACAGATGCTCCACTTGATCACCTTCCCAATTATGTGGGGAATTTATTTCATTTAAGGTATTTAAGCTTGAGAAATACAAAAGTAAAATGGCTTCCAAAATCAATTGTTAGGCTGCAATATCTAGAGACTCTGGATCTAAAACAATCCCTGGTTTTTGAGATACCAGTTGAAGTCAATAAGCACCTCAAATTGCGCAATTTGTTAGCATGCTTCTGTAACTATGAAATCAGATTCTGTATGAGTTCTGAACGTGGAGTAAAAATCAAGGAAGGGATTGAATGTTTAACATCTTTGCAAAAGCTGTACCATGTGGAGGTAAATCATGGAGGAGTCCAATTAATCGAAGAGTTGGGAAAGTTGAAGCAGCTGAAGAAGTTAGGCCTAAAAAACTTGACAACTGAAAACTGCAGCACTTTATGCGCTTCTATAGAGAAGATGAAAAAGCTTGAATCTCTGGAAATTTGTTCAACAAGTGAAGATGAAACCCTTGATCTACAACATATTTCAACTCCACCTGAATTTCTTCGTCATCTCTACTTGAAAGGTCATTTAGAGAAGTTGCCAGATTGGATCATAAAGCTTCAACATTTAGTTAAGTTAAGGATTTTCTGGGCAGGTTTAAGACAGGAGCCACTGGGAGCTCTGAAAAATCTACAAAGTCTATTGGAGCTTGGGATTTCATACAAGGCGTACCATGCTGAGAAGCTGCATTTTGAAGCAGGAGGATTTCAGAAACTCAAATTGCTGAAATTCACAAAATTGGCGGGTTTGAATTCTTTGATTATAGACGAGGGAGCTTTGCCTCTTCTTGAAGAACTACAAATTAGTTCTTGCTTGCAACTCAAGGAAGTGCCCTTTGGTATACGACACCTCCGAAATATTAAAGTTGTTCGATTTGTGGACATGCCAAACGAATTGAGACTTGGTGTGGATCCAAGCACAGGCCACCATTATTGGAAACTTGAGCATGTTCCTACTGTCCTTTTTAGTTTCAAGGCTGGACCAAGGTCTGGTGTCTATGACACTTATACACTGCATGAACTTTGTAGCTGACTCTTGGAGTGGACAGCCACAGTGCTGCAAAGCTTCAAAAAGAACAAAAGGTGATAGAATGTTGTAACGCAATATTATTAGTTATTGTGTATATATATATATATATATATATGCATCCTGTGTTGTAATTTGTATCAGCATATTTGTATGTATCAGATAGTAAGGAGTAGTACTTATTTTCATAACGACTTATCTTGTAACGTGTATTTAATCACTGGTTTTTCTCATTATTAATATTAGAAGTTTTTCCCATTTATTTGCAACTTTATGAAAGGGAGCCTCCACTTCTTTGTAGGACAATAAATAGCAACTTAGATTGGTGCTTCTTTTAACGGTGCCTGTTCCAATAAAAGAAAAAGTCTATGTTCTCCTTTTCTCTATAGGAGAAAGCTCGCGAGGCTAACTGGGTCGTTTTTGGAAACATATATAGAATGGTTTTGGTGGTGAAATTTTCTTACACAACCCTTGGATCTAAGTAGTCAATGGTGGCTGGAGGAACAGCTCGAGCTTTCCTTTATTTCACCACGTTACAAAGATAAGTACTTTTACTGGCTGGATTTTGTCTTCTTATACACAAATTCTTTATGAGCAGAACAAAAGTATACTAAACTGTAGTGCATTAATGTGTGCTTGCTACTTTGTAGAGAAGATGAAGCAGCCTGAATGTCTGAAATTATGTTCAGCGCAATGAAATGGTTGATCTTTCTTCCATCTATTTCAACTCCACCAGACTTTCATCATCGTCTTCAGTCGATGGGACATTTTTAAAGAAATTGCAAGATTGGATACTAAAGTTTCAACATCTATAGCATGTTAAACAATTTTTTTGTGGGGCAGGAGACAGTAACCATTTGGAGCTCTCAATAGTGCAAAAAATTTAATGGAAAATTGGGATATCATACAAAGGCATATAGTTTAACTCTTTAAATCTGTCATAGAATTGAGCATAAAAGTCTATTTAATGGAAAATACATCTCATGCTAACTTTTTAATAAATAAGTCAATAGTAAATACTAACTTTTTTTTTTTTTTTTTTTTTTTTGGTAATTAGTTTATACTGTGTCTCAATGAAAGGGAAAGGAAAAAGAGTGACAGGAACAATAATAAGTTCATGATGACCACGATTACAAACTTTTTAACATCATCACAAATAAAACATATGACCAATTTTTACAAGTGAAGGATAATAATTATAATTATTCTTACTTGTGTTTTTTTTTGTTTTTTTTTCCTAATAGCTTCTTTTTTCTTATTTTTTCTGCACTATGTCTAATAGGTTTAAATTTTTAAAAGATTTCAAATTATTTATTCAAAATTTTAATCCAAAAAATTAAAAGGGTACTTTACACAAGTCAATTTCATTTGAATCATTTTATTATTATTTAAAAAAAAAAAATCTTGTCATTGCCAATTGGCTATTGCCATACAGATTCGTAGAATTTGAATTGCAGGAGCGTGCACCCTTCACTTCCTAATGCAAATGGACAAAACTCTTCTTTAGACAGGAACAAGAAAATGGGTTTCAAAAGGAATCGGTTGGATATCAGAAACTTGGTAAACAGCCCGAAATGCAGAACTTGGGTACTTATGGACAAAAACATCTTTAAAAAGTAGCTTGTTTATATCTCGAACAAACCAATTGTCTTTATCTCCCTATTCACTCTAAACTTTTTGATTTTTTTCTTTTTTTTTTCATTGGGTGAATCTCTCAAACAAATTAGGTATTTGAATTTGGCATCTTCTTATTATGGTAAGCGACAAGCACAAAACAATCTGTTACAAAATTCCCCACATTAATAAGATTAGCCTCAAATTTTTAGTAAAATTATTTTGGTAAATGAGGAACAAAAGGTTCTTCCAAAGGATGGTAGAAGAATTTTGTGAAGTTATATAATTTCAAAATTCGAAAATCTCATATGATTAGATTAGATTAGATAAGAAGGAACAATAAAAGCCTAATATAGTATCCCGATTGATATTTCAACCAAAAAAGTAAATCATAATTGGTATTAGTGGAATTAAATAAAAGGAAACAAAATGTTAGGTAAGTTTTCACATCGATGGTTTTTGGTTCAGAAATAATATACACTAAACAATTAGTATTATGCTAAAATTAAAAAATTGAGAATTAGCAATTAACTTTTCCTAGTGTGCAAAAAAACTAAATTATTTTTATCAAATTTGTAAAATAGTAATAAAATTTATTTTGTGTCCTATTTTACTTTAAAACAAGAGTATTTTTGTTCGTAATTATTATTACTAATTTTTTTTTTTTTGACATAATGGTATAATCGTCACATTAATTTTCCACGCTGCCACAGGAACAATGCCGGCAATGGGTCCCACAAGTTCAAAAAAATGGGAAGCATACGAGACTTCGGCGCTATAAATAAAGAGCAACCCCTGACTACTTCCCTCGTTTGTATTTGTCACTGAGTCACTTGTCTTCATGCCTTTCATTTCAGCGTCCTTATTTCCAACCGAAATTCTCGCCGTTGTTTTACTTTCATACGCAAAATCCAGAAACAAATATATCCTTTTTTTGCTTCACGAAATTAGTGTTTTTCTTTTTTTTTTCTTTTTTTCTTTTTTTTTAATATTCCTCCTGAACTTTCTCGATTTTTCCCTCTGTTTTTTTAATTTTCCGGGAACGTTTATCTTAGAGGGAGAATTTTTTTTTTTTTGGAAATATTGATGGAGATTTGAAGCATGAATGATATCTCTTTCTCTCTCTGTTTTCGAGAAAGAGAGAGAAAGTGACGGAAGATCGTGGATTCGGAAGAAATTCGTTTCTTTTTTCTTTTTTCTTTTTTTGGGATTATTTGTCAGTTAAGAAACAGAGCTTTTCAATCTCCATTTTCCGAGAAATTTCCCACACGAGGAAGAGAGATTTTTTTTTGTTTTCTGAAATAAATTCAAAGAATTTCGTAATGACGGTGATGTTCTGTTTTCTTGAAACGTGGTTTTAAAAGACCGCCATTGTAGAGACAGAGAGACCGAGAGAAATGGACGACGATTTGGAGGAGTTTGTCAGAGAATTTTACGACAATGATGAAATTGACATGGATTATGAGTTCGATGCGGCACGGTTCTACGACTTCACAAAACCTGAGACGGATTGGGAGGACAGAGAAGCCGAGCTCTGGTTTGAATCTTCGGGAAATTATTCTCCTTCTCGTGAGCATCTTTTAGAATTTGTTCCTTAAAGCATTCATGCATATTTTTGGAATCAGTTCGGGCTAATTTAATCGTTTTTAAAAAGATAATTGTTTGTTCTTTCTTTGTTTTTAACATCTTTTTGTTTTCGTTTGTACGGATTTCTATGACTTCGGTTAAAAAATTTTTTGAAATCAAGAAAAGGTTATTTTTTTATTGGTCTGGACTTATTGACGAATTTGTATTTGTATGATTAAAATAATGAAACATGTGTGGTTATTTGTATAATTTTAATTCATGTCAGACTCCAAACTGATCTATTTCAATTATTCATGCTTGGGAATCGTGATTACTTGAACGGTGATTGTACAAAGCTGATTTTTCATTTGAATTTTTCTGCTTATATTGATTTGTTTGTTTGTTTGTTTGGAATGTTTTTCTTGAATCATAAAACCATGTGCACGAATTTGGTTTCTAGCTTATATTATAAATTGTGGTGGTTGATTACCTTACAAAGTGTACCTCTTAACCTTTTTTTTTTTTTTTTTTTTAAACTTTAAATGAAACAATTTAAAAAACCATGTGCACGAATTTAGTTTCCAGTTTATATTATAAATTGTGGTGGTTGATTACTTTACAAAGTTTAACTCTTTAACTTTTTTTTTCTTTTTTTTAAATGAAACAATTTTTAGCTTTTATTGTAAAATTGAATTGGCTGAATGGCGTTTGTGACGAACTCGGAGATACTTGCGTTGATTCTGAAGATGGAGAAGACAGGAATGTGGATAGTCCCATGGAATCTAAAGTATCTTCAACTAGTGGCGATAACAGAGGTATCGGTTTAATTTTCTTTTGTTTATTTCAAATTGTTTGTGCCATCGGTTAATCATTTTGTTGAAATCTAAACACTGATGTCATAGTTTTAACAGATTCAGCCTCAAATTTTATCCATGTCGAACGTTTTGACAAATTCCATGCTCTAACCTAGTTATGTTAATATTATTATTTGATTAGGATTTGATGTTGGACCAAGAAGGAGATAATGAAAGAGAAATATAGTGCGAAAATGATATAAAGCATAACTATTAAATAGAATATCAAAATTGTAAGGCTATTACTTACTAGCACGTATAAAGAACAATGTAATCATTGATTCTCAATACAGAAAATGATATATGCAATCTCTGCTCTATGTATATCGTCAGCAAGCGTGCTATACATTCAAATACATTCTCTCTATTTATTTGTTGCGCCCTGATTATACATCATATCTTTCCAGGATTGATAACTTATAATCAAATTCCTCGATATATTTCAAAAGGTAAAACAAAGTTCCTTGTCAAGTCAACTCTATCAAAGAGCTCAACTCTGATGAAGCCAACAGCAAGTCACTTGGCCAAGCAAAATCAACTTCAACTTTCCCCACAATGTTTGAGGAGGTTGTTTCTCTCTCTCTCCTTCCTTTAGCACCATTGTTGGTTGAGCATATTGGTTGGTCTTCTTTCTTCAAATTACTTATTTATAGTCTTTATTTAAATAATGATTTTTCTAGGAATCAACTAACTTTTTGTAAAACAAAATTTGCTTTCAAGGTATTGTGATAAGTTGTTGAAGCATTTTTGTGTTGGTTTATTAACAGAACTTGTAAGATTTTAATAGTTTGAACTTGTAAAGCTTTTAATATAATTTATACTTCTTTTACTATTTTTGTAATATGCTCTTCATCTTTATTCCTATGATTATCAATGTTATAGATGCCAGCAGAAGTTTGGCAATATTGACGGGAAGACTTTGCCGAACTCTTCAGTTGATAATCTAGCTACTAAAAGACAGAAGTTGGAGGCTGGTTATTTATGCAAGGTGCACACAAAAATCCTGATAGTTTTTCATCTTTGATCAGTTTTGACCTGTTGTTGTATTATGCAGACATGGAAACGCCCATCTTTCTCCTAACTTTTGATCTTTAGTATATTATATTTCTTTTATGGAATAGATATTCTCCCATTCGGTGTTTACCATGAAAAGAGAAATCAGAACCTCTGAATATATGATCTTACATAATTGAGAAGATGTGCATGAAGCACACACATTGTGCATGCCATGCTCTGCTTGACATTTAATTAAACAAAATATTGATTTAAGTAAAGCATCATTACTTGGTAATAATTTTGTCCTGGATTAAGTTTGAAGATTTGCTGTCCCTAGAAGCAAGTCAGTCATTCTTTTAATTTAGAATACATTTTCTATTTCAATTGTGTGTTCATATGTTCTTAAACAAAATATTGATTTTAAGAAAAGCATCATTACTTGGTAATAATTTTGTCCTGGATTGAGTTTGAAGATTTGCTGTCCCTAGAAGCAGGTCAGTCATTCTTTTAATTTAGAATACATTTTCTATTTCAATTGTGTGTTCATATGTTCTTTTTACCATGATTAATGAGACTATTAAATGTAACTGAAATGATATTGTTCATATTTTATTTCCTTTTCACATTTATTTATTAGTTATACTTCAATGCAAAATGTTTTCAGCATTTCCTTGGCAAAATACAATAATATATGGTCTTTCTTTTTGTTACCTTCTTTCATTTTTTATTTTAATTTCATGGAGTTCTGTATATGATTTTGCTTATGTCCGGAATAATCTCGTGTGAAGCACTAAAATATTTTGTGACAGCAGGTTTCTCAACTGAAGCATCAGGCCATGTTATTACACAAAGTATCTAAAAAGGTAATTATGTACTGTAGGAAATGTACGCCCATTTACTGAATAGTTTAGTAAGAATATTAATAACGACACTGTTCACTTACATCCTAGCTTACGTGGACCCTTTTTATGTAACATTGTCATACCCATAGCTGTGTTGATACAGTAAGACACTTGTAACTATGTGATTGGAAACTCCAAATATTCAAAAAACTTGGGGAATAAATGAATATATTAATTGGATATGTACCTGTATCTGAAACCCTATACCCTAGTCCATGTGACATAGCCTTTATCTTCTTTACCACGTTATGGTTTATTACATTTTGTCACTGTAATCACAGTTAATGATATTGGTATTTTTTGTTATACAGGTGGGGGCTGATGTTAACTCAGTAAATGCTAGACCAAGAGTTACCATTCCTAGAGAACCTGATTTGGAGACAGCACACAGAGCAGAAAGACATAGGTAATTTTTTCCTTACTGAATTACGTAAAATCATTTCTACGTTGCATCTTGTCTTTAGTATAAAACTCCGGATGAGCTGTTGGTCTATGTTTTGTGTTTCCACTTCAGATGTAAGATTATTGCAGAATCAGGTAAACAAGCAAAGTCAAATTCCTGCATCTTCAAAGCACGCCCCTTGAACAGAAAAGTTTGTACTTGCAGTTAATATTTCTATTTGGATTTTGTTAGTTAACTTCATAGAAAGTAAGGCTTGCCATGATAACCTCCCTATGTTCACCTTGGGCTTTGCAGATTCTTAAAGCTCCTTCGTTGCCCCTCCTAAAGAGGAGCAAACCACAGCAACCGGAGTTTCAAGTAATGAATGCATTCTTTGAATATTTTAACAAAATTAACTGGCAAAATATGCACCGTTCATCAGATCTATTTTTTAAGCATGGTTCCTTTCTTTTTTCAATTGATTTTCAGGTGTTTAACCTGAAAACATCAGAGAGAGCTATGCAACATGCACTTAATAGTGTAGGTCTCTCAAATATACGTCTTTTTCTGTCATTTCTCAACATGAAAAATTAGCAGTTAAATACTTTTATTATTCTGAAACTAAATTATTTTTCTATTAAAAGAAGTAAAAGTTTCTGTTCATACCATTTACTCATCTTAACCAAATAATAGTTATTTAGTTATCTTATCCTTTTACTTTCCCATTGTTAAGCTAATAATCCCATCATTGCAGGCGAAAAATATACCTAATTCTGGTTCTATTTTAGAAAATGAAACACTAGAAGATAAACGGTAATTACCTCCGATTTTTCGGCCTCTAAAACTGTAAATCGTATCATCCTATGTTCCAATTTCGTGCAATTTTCTCCATTCATGAAGATATGTAAACGTTTTACTCACATACGCAGATCAAACAATGCCAATGCCTGGAAGCAAGTGAAAAGCAAAACAGTTGATATCGGCAAAGTCGGTGGACCCCTCCTCAACAAAAAGGTTCCATAATTGTTAGCATATGCAGGCTTTTGTACTTAGTTTTGCATTATCACTGATAACATGTTGTGGGAACCGTCCTCCTCAACAAAAGGGTTCCATAATTGTTAGCATATGCAGGCTTTTGTACTTAGTTTTGCATTATCACTGATAACATGTTGTGGGAACCATATTGTGCCTGATGCAGACACTTTCTATTGAAGGAGAAAAATGTATATTTCGAAGTATAGAGCCAGAAACCATTGTCACAAGGGTAACTTATTTAGTGACCTGTTATGATTTAATTTAAAAGTTTCTTTATTAGCAGTTTCTTTTTCCCTTTCTGTTTTTTTAATCCCATCCTTTTACTCTTAGGTAATTGAATTTCCAACTGATAAAAAGGTACAAGATGAGCCACCAATAGATTCATTTAGCAAGGTATGATATGATCAAATGTCAAGTTTACTGCGATAGTGTTATTTTTTTTTTTTTTTTCTGGAGTTAGTTCTACTCTACCGGTCAAGGGCATTTTTAATTTTTCGCAGAGCCGGCTTCGTTTTTTGTGGATATATGTTTTCTCTTCTTTTTCTCCTAATTCTAGGCATGGTGATTTTCAGCTTTCTCTAACATCAGAAACCCCGAATAATGGAAAACCTTCGTTGAAAACCCCGCTGCCTGCAAAGGTTCGTGTTCAACCATTTGTTTTGAGAAAGGTTAGAAGCTTTAATGTGTGATCTGTATCCTCACTAATTCATCTGTACTTCCATAATTTGAATTTAAAGGGGATGGACGAGAACACACCCAGTTCCTTTAATCAAGAACTTGAGGTATAACATTATAACTCACTATTTTTGTAACCAAAGGCATTCAGTAGTGTACTAGGATTTTGAGAACCCTACTTTTTCCTCAGTACTCCTTTTGATGCAATTGCTCATGGTCGTTTGTAAGTTGTAGATGATCAGTATATTCAAAGAAAGAATGCAAAGGTTTGATGGGAAAGACTACAAGTGTGGCAGTAACAGGAGGATCTCTGGACGACAATTCTTCTTTTACAGGTAAGAGCAGATTCAAATACAGTATGGTTTGAACTTGGTTCTTCTTTCTGTTAGCTGCTTGCGGTTGTGTGATAAAATTCTCTTCGTTCTGAGATATCAGTATGTTTTAGAATTCAACTTTTTTATAGGACTCTTAATTACTAACCCACTACCCATTTCATGTAAAAAAAAAAAATTCCCCCCCCTCCCTTTTCTTTTGTTTTCCCCACTCTTTAATTCTCTTGAGCATTTAGTGTTAATACATTTATCAATTTTATTATTTCATTTTTTTTTTCTTTTTTCTTTGTGTCAATGACACAGGAGTCTGGACATGCGCTAACAACCAGAGCGTATAGATAATGTTTTTATTACTACATGGGCGCACCAGGTGGAGGTTCATTCAATTGGGATGAAATCCCAATTTTACAGATCAGGGGGTATGTGCTTGAGAGCTTGTTTTGCCTACATCAATTCCAACAACTACTTTCGAAAGGAACAAATATTTGAGAAATCATTTTTCGCAATGGTATTTCTTCATTAAACTTGTACAAACCATGTACAGCCATTTTTCCCCAAGATCACCACGCAATAAAAATAAAACAAAAATTATCTTTCATTCGCTGCTTGCAAGCTGAAGTTTCCGTTACCCATTGGAGTTCGAAGAATTTTTTTTGTTCTCTAAAACTATAAAACAGTTTTCCAAAGCTTTAGCGTAGGGCATCGGTATTTTACAAAATCATCCATCAGACCCTAGATAAAAATGTCAGATACCTCTTACGACCGATCAATCAACAATCAACCCCAATTCTGAAATTTATATAGTGCAGATAAATCTATTATTACTCGCGGTCCACTGCATCACAGCTGGCAGATTTGGAACCCTTTATGAAAATAATAAGACTAATATGGCATTAACTGAAAGTTCGTATAAAAGTTAATAAACATTACCATTCCTAGCCAAGTTGTGCAACCCAATCGGCTACTATTACCGACTCTTGAAAAGCTTGTACAAAATAGTTACAAAATGAACACTACATCACTAGCGGGGTTATAGATTCTTCCTACCATATATTTCAGTCTAAATATCACTTGCGCAAAGAACACAGAGATAATCATTCCACTTATGGGGCAGAAACTAAACCTTGTGAAGCAAAAACCACGGGATTTTCCCCAGCTTTAAAACATCAAACCCCATATTTCACCTACACACTATAAAACGATGGAAAAACTAGTGGCCAAATGGACGTTCAATGTGTGTTCTTAGATATAACCTCACCGAATCGAACAAACCACTGAGCATCAGATGAATTATTCTCCTGCTGAACAATCTGCTGCGTTGGTTGTGGTTGTGGTTGCCCTTTCTCTATCACAAATTTTGCATAATCTATCGGCTTTGGAGAAGAACTAGGCTTTAGTGGAGTTGTTGCTGGGAGGAGGGAGACCAAAACTCTCGCAACCTGATGCATGGTCGGTCTTTCCATAGGATTCCGCTTCGTGCAGAGAAGAGCAAGTTGAAAGGTCTTCCTGACATGTGTCATATCCATACACGTAACAGAAACCTCATGGTCAACAGCCTCCATAACTGTATTATTATCAGCCTTGGACATTATCTGGGACATCAAAAACAAACATGTTAAAAATGGCATATGGTACCATGAACTGCAGCTCTTACAGGACCAAGTTCTCAAAATACTATACGCGATAAGATGTAAGAAAGTACCAGTTGATGCAAATTAGACTCATTGTCCACAGCTTTCTTTCCCGTTAATAGCTCCAGAAGCACAATACCAAAGCTATAAACATCAGATTTTTCATTAATCCGAGAAGTCCGGGCATATTCTGGGTCAATGTAGCCAATTGTTCCAAGAACATAAGTTGAAGCATGTGTCTTTGCAGTCGGGATAGATTTGGCAATCCCAAAATCAGAAAGATGAGCCACAAAATTCTCATCCAGCAGAATATTTGAAGACTTAACGTCCCTGTGAATAATTCGGGGGTTGCAATCATGGTGAAGATAAGCAAGTCCTTGGGCAGCATCAACAGCTATCTTCAAGCGTGTTTCCCAATCAAGTTTCATCTCCTTCTTTGATGTTCCTGGAAAAAAAAAAAAAAAACATGGTCAATCATATATGCCCAAACAAATCTAGATGTTTTAAGGCTTCACATTATAATTCAGACTTGTCTTACAGAAAAAAGCTTAATACACAAACATGCAACAGGCCTTCTGCATTATATACTATTTAGTACGAAATCATTCTACTAGAAGCCTCAAGGTACCACTCAACAGCTAAAAGCCTGTTCACTAACCATGAAGCAAATCCCATAGAGATCCATTCTCCATATAGTCATAGAAGAGGAGATTTCCAAAGGGAGACAATGAATACCCATGTAAACTGACAAGATTTCTATGTCTGATACTGCCTATAGTTTCAAGTTCAGTCTCAAACTCGCGCAAGTTGTGTGGATGCTGAGTGTAGAGCCGCTTAATTGCAATTGGTCGGGAATTTTTCAGTACACATTTGTATACAGTGCTGGAAGCACCATATCCAATTATGTATTTCTCACTTAAATTCTCAGTGATCCTCATTATATCATCAAAGGTGTGAATTGCCATGTCCATGTGCAGAATAACAAGCTTGGGAGGGCCTGGAGGTAAAAGTACCACATTATCAAAATACAATGATACAAAATACAAGCGGCTTCACAAATCCAAGAAAACAAATAACAATGGAAAAGACATGCCTTGCAATGTTTTACTAGACCCTATCTTCAATTCATTTTGCTGGTTTGACTTGTAAACTGCAACTATTATCATCGATAACAAAGTGATGAAACCCAATGTCATACATACAACTGCAGCTCTGGAGAACATTGCTGAAGTAGACATAAAAAAGATGGCTAGTCAACATAAGAAAAATAAAGACAAGCTAATTACCAAAAACCAGTGATCTTAGAGCATTTAAGTTTATGATCATGCAACAGCAATCGATATGATACCTCTAGATTTTGGTGCATAGGGTCTGCATATCGATCCCAACCAATTGCCACACAACAATGGATTTCCAATAAAGCTAACACGAAACACACCACGAGTCAGTATAAATGCAGATTTCTCAACCATTTACCATAGTTTCATGTCATACCTGTTGGGTGAAAAGCGAGTGAAGTTTCTCATAGGAGGCACAATCCCTGAGAGGTTGTTGTATGAAACATTCCTGAGACACAAAAAGTAGCACTTACAAAGACTTCCACGCGGGCAAGAGCTAACACTAAAAACATTCAAGGAGTCAAACTTACAAAGTGCTTAGACTAAAACAATTTGATAGCTGATCAGGTATCCTCCCATGCAAGTTGTTATTATTCAATATCCTTTGCAAAAAGACCCAATTATAATATCAAATTAAGATAACATTGTAAGTATCCCAAAATAAAAAGAAAGTTGAAAAACAAAATGTAAACCATAAGCATTGCACTTACAACGATTCAATGTTCTGTAACTGACCCAGCTCCACAGGAATACAACCAGACAGATTGTTGAATGACATGTCACTGGGAAAGTGGAAATTCAAATTATTCCCACCAAATATAAAGAAAACAACAGGCAGACAAATTCAACATATAACCACTCACATAATCTGTATACTTCTAAGATTTCCAAATTCTGCTGGCAATTTACCATCAATTAGATTGAAACTCAAATTCCTGCAACCAATTGTTCCTCCTATAAGTTTATAACATTTATACAGATGTAATGCTGCATTACACAACATACATAAAGAATAACTTACAAAGTAAGAAGGTGCTCCAAATCACCAATTGAAGATGGAACCGGCCCAGAGAATTTATTGCTGGACAGATCCCTGAATAAAATGGAAATCAAATGAATACTACAAAATCATAACAGACACTATAACAAAAAATTAACTATACAGGTTCTCACAATGTATCCAGGTTAATGATATGTCCCAATTCCACCGGTATAGTTCCTTTGAAATTGTTTGCAGAGAGATTTCTGCAGATTCAATCAATATCATTATATCAAACTTATGGACTCATTTTTGTAAATTGAAACATAGATGACAAACTTCAACACAGCAAAACTTACAGATAAGTCAAACTTTCAAGATTCCGAAAACCCAAAGGGATTGATCCGCTTAGGCGATTGCCATGCACATTGCTAAAAGAAACTAATTTAAAATCATAGCTAACTAAAACAGTGCTCAAAACAAGAAATTACATCCAAACTTGAAGAGTAGATTAAAAGATCGTCATCTTACAACTGATTTAAGGCTGTGCAAGAACTAATATTGTGTGGAATCGTCCCATCAAGATCATTGTTGGCCAGATTTCTAAAACAAAAGAGAGTAATTGCAATACTAGTATTAGGATCAAAATCCTGACCAACAAAATTGTTACCATAAAAAAACAACACGGACAATAGTACGCAACACTCACAACTCAAACAATTGCTCCAGTTTCCCAAGTTCTGCAGGAATCTTGCCGACTAATTGGTTGTCATTCAGTTGCCTAACAAAAATTTCCCTCAGCAACCTTCTAAAACAATTTCTATGTGCATCGAAAATCTACCTTAGAAGAAACTTACAGGTAGCTAAGTTTTGACATATTGCCAAGCTCAGGAGGAATTTGCCCAGTTAACTTGTTGCCATGAAGGTATCTAGAAGAACAAATAAACGAACATGCATCAATCCAGAGACTGAAATTTATAATTTGAAAACAATTTCTACAAAAATTCAGAGACTTACAATTTGCCTGTGTAGGATAAATTTCCAAGTATTGCAGGAATTGGTCCGACTAACTCATTTTCACTCAAATCACTGCAAAATAGAGATAAGAGAAGCACTTGCTAAAGAAAATTTCAGAGACTGAAAGCGTGATTTTCTAATTCCAGAAACAATTTCACTTACAGAACAGCAAGGGCCTGCATTAGACCAATCACTTCCGGAATTTTTCCAGTCAACCTATTTCCTTGAAGTGATCTACAATTTTAGAGTTGAAAAAAATTATCAAAAACAAATCCAAGGGTGTTTAAGAATAAACTGCATAGTTCCAGGCAACCAGGCTTACAGAGTAGCCACTTGTAAAAATCCGATATTATATGGAATTTCACCAGTGATTTGATTGTAAGATATGTCCCTAAAATTATAGAAATATCAAAATATTAGAGAAAAACAAAGATAAATACATAAACAGAATAATATTTTGAAGTAAAGAATCTTACAGTATTTCGAAACTCGTACAGTTACCAATGTTCTCCGGGATTGGACCACTGAGATTATTGCCTCTAACATCGCTGTAATAAAGAAACAAATCCAAGTTCAAAATAGTAATTAAAACACATTATGTAAAAGTAATTTAGTGCTATTAAGTATGAGACTTGCAAAATTTACCCAAAAAGAAGTATGAGTACTTACAAATACCATAAACCAGTTAATTGGCACATATCAGGTGACAGTGTTCCGGACAGCGAGTTGCCACGTAACCCACTGAAAAAGCCAAAAAGATTAAACCAATTAAATTATTTAAAGTCCAAATTATATACACTGAATAGTGTTTAAACTGATTAGTCTTTACATATTGCAACTAATATTCAGTCTTTTATATAATACGACCACTTAAACTGTCGAGCTAGGTAATCTCATTGTATGTAGCAAAGTTTCAAGCACTTACAGGTACTGCAGTACTTCATTCCAGTACAATAATCTTGGTATCTCACCAGTGAGTTGGTTTCGAGCAAGATCACTTACAATTTCGGTAGAAAGCAGGTAACGTCAATGGACATAAACAAAAATAAGATACAATCAATTATATAGTAACATAAAGATCACCACAATATGTTTGGTGCGGGTGCATATCACAAACGCTTACTAATTGCGACAAGTAACTTACAGAGTTTTTAGGTTCGGAATTTGGGTTAGCGTTGACGGAATAGGACCAGTCAACTGATTGTTTTTCAAATTCCTGCATCAATAGCGAAAGTTTTAACTTCAAAGTCCAATAAATTAAGAAAACCCAGCTTCTTATACAAATAAACCACAGGGTGTGTAAACCTACAAAAACTCAAGCTGCTTGAGTCTTGATATGGAAAAGGGTATATCTCCATAGAGCAAATTACCAGACAACTCCCTGCATTTCCAACACAAAATACATTTATGCAAGGTTGCTCATACGAACGAAGTCATAACAAATATAAAATGGATAATATTGATGGAAGATATTACAGATGAACAAGAAAGGCACAGTTTCCAATCTCATCCGGTATTTGACCTGTCAACTTGTTCCCCTGCAAGTCTCTGGCAGTTTTTGAAAACATAAAATAAAATAAAAAACAAAAACACAAACTCAGCACTTAATAAACCAGTTATATCCCACAAGAAAGGAAAAAAGAAATTCAAGAAATGGAGTAATACATGGACTGCAAGTTCTTCAAATCTCCGATAGCTGGTGAAATCTCCCCGCCCAGGTTTAAGTTTGATAAATTCCTTCAAAACCGAAAAAAGAAAACCAAAAAGAAATGAGACAAATAGAAAGATGCTCGCCAAGCATATTTTGAGAGAAGAAAATGAAAAGCAGGCCATCATATTAAACAGTGAAAGAGAAGAGGTAGAGAAAACCTACAATGAAGCAACAGACAGGCTGATATTGTCACAGATTACCCCACGCCATGAACAAAAATCGCTGTCGTGGTCTTCATTCCAGTCAAGTAAGACATTAGCTACGTTGCTAAACGACGCTTTAATCGACATCAACGCTTTTCCTGTTAAAAGCCCATTTCAGTAATACTGCACTTTACTTAAAACACATGTAAATTCAAACAACACTAGCTCCAAAAACACTAAAACATTATGCTAGAAACCCAACACGACAGAGTCAATTCCAAACCAGTACAATAATCGAACAAACAAACAAAACTAGTTCCAAAAACACTAAAACATTATGCTAGAAACCCAACACGACAGAGTCAATTCCAAACCAGTACAATAATCGAACAACTTTCGTCTTAAAACAAACAGTGCAAGCCCAAAAAAGTTTCTGGCTTACTTTTTTAAGTCTTCCAAGCGTTGAAAAGACACAAGAAAACAGAGCAACAGAAGATTCTGTTTTATCGAACAGCTAAACGGAAAGTTCACAGAACACTAAAAGTGTGTTAATGAAAATTCTTACACGCTTTAGGCTACCAAAACTTGCACGAAAATGGGTTTTAAGGTTAGAACCAAAAACCACTGAACAAAAATTATAAATCACCGCAGGAGAAATCACAAGAAAAAATAAAACACGGTGTGAAGAACAGCAAAGCAGAAAGAGAGAAGAAAAGAAAACCTTCTTCATCGTTGAGAGGTGAAGCAAGGGGCAAGACAAGCACAAGCACGGCCAGAACATAACAAAAGACGAGCTCTTTCTTCTCCTTCCTCCAATGCAAGACTCCGTTCAACTCCATTTTCTCCCAGACCAAGGAAACGGAGATAGAACAAAGAACCATGGAAAATACAGTAGAAAAACTAGAAGAAGGGGTGCATTTTTCTGAGTCACATAGAGAGAGAAGAGAGAAGATAGAGAGACAGACAGAGCAGGCGTTTGGCGTGAACTGTAAGGCAAACAACTGAGCAAGTGTTATGAAGAGAGAGAACAAACCACAGTACGGCAGGCAAAAGCGAAGTTATAGAGAGAGAGTGAGATAATAAACGGCGGTGAAGCGACGTTAGTTGGTGACTGAAAGAGAAGGGGAGAGAGAGAGTGTGTGTGATGTAATTCAGCGGCCGTCATTTGTACTTGCTTTTTTCCCAGGTCCCTCCATGTTTTGACACCTCATCATTTTTATTTTTTGTGTTTTTCCAATGGACATAAGCATGATTTTATATTATTATTTTTGCGACTCTAATAATTCGAATATTTTCTCTTCGAAAGGAATTTTTAATTTTACGAATTTAAGTGCTATTTGCTAATCTTTTCTGTTTTTAATTTTTAAAATATTATTAATGTTTAGAAATAGTTTTCAAAATTAAAAAATAAAAAATATATATTTTCTAAATTTTAATTTTTTAATTTTTTTAATTAATGATTAAACAGATAATTTTTTATTTTAGAAGCTGTTTAATCTAATGGCCAAACAGTTTAAAATTTTTCAAACGAGTTCCATTTTTATTTTTTTTATTTGATGAAAATGAGTTGGAAAGTTAATGTGCTTTTCTTTGACCGTTGATATTTAAGTGGGTGGACGAAAAGAAAAAGTAGAAAACTGGTATTTCTCCATTTAGGGAAGGAGTGAAAGGGAAATATGGAAGGGTAAAAGAATAATTTCCACTTCAGTACGTGGGCAGGGAAATGCACGCTCGGGAATAGCGCGTGGAGTGTGAATGGTCGTACATGAACGGCAGGAGGAGGAGAGGGGTGTGCTATAAGGAAGGCCAAGCCTACGTGGTTTCACTGTGGTTCGTAAGATAAAAAGACATTAATGCCACTCTCACAAAATTTTGCACTTTTGAAGAAATAGTTCTTTGTTTTTTTTTTATTTATTTTTTTTTTTTGGTACTTTTCCTAATTGATAATTTTTTATTTTCTTTTTTAGTTGTGGTCTTTTTTTTCTTTTCTTTTTTTTCTTTTTTTAGTTTTTCCAAGTGATGAAAGTATGCTCTTCCCATTGCCCAAACACAAAAGACTTATTATACCAAGTTGCCAAAAGGGTCATGGTAAATCCATTTTGATACTTTTTTCTCTCTCCCTGCAACTGACTATAAAAAGATGATCGATGCCTTCCTTTCCAAGAAAAACTCCAATTTTGCTGCATCCTACACCTCAGTCAAACAAAACTCCAATTTTGCTGCATCCTACTTCTCGGTCAAACAGTCCCTAACTCAATAAATCATGTAACAACAATTAAAAAAAAAAAAAAAGTAAAGAAAAGAAAAAAAAAAGTGTGGGAAAAAAAAAAACCATCATACAATTTTCAGCTACTGTATTAACTTTTTACCAAACGATGTTGTAATTTTTTTTTTTTTTGAAAATTCATATCAATATAATTCAATAATAAAAGTTCAATATATCTATTAAATCATTTAATTTATTGGTACCCGGCATCATCGTTATTGTATTTGGTTTCGTTGCAGCTCTATTCTTCCATACATGACTACGTGAAAAGTACATTGAAACGATGAAAGCGGCATGTGAACCAATCAAATGGCATTTTTACAAGGATTTCTTAAAAAAAAAAAAAAAAAAAAAACAGAACATCTTTTAAATATGGATATTTAAAGGAAAATTAATAAACATATAAGAGGGTTAGAGAAAGTGCATGCAGCAGTGTCTGCAAAGAGCGGCAGAAGCAGAGCATTCAAACACTAGCAGGGGATCAGAAGCAGGTTTTTTCTACGTATAAAGCTGGTCATGTTTCTCCTTCCCTCTTTTTTTTTCTTTTTTATTTTTAGTCCAAATTCAACTTCATAAGTGATTTTGTTGTTTTGTTTTTGTTTATTTCGTTGTGGTGGCACTATCTGATCCCATTGTATTTGTTGGGATCACAACCTCTTTCTATTATCCTGTTCAAGATCCCAAATGTCACCCTAGCCGTTGGATCATCATTTTGTTGGTTTCCAAACCAAACTCTAGCGGATGTCTGTTGAGTTCGGTAACCAAAAATGAGACTGTAGTTATAGCGACCCAAACCAAATACCACTCTTTTGTTCTGCCATTTTTGGTTTTCTCTCTTGCTTCTTCTTCTTTTTTCTTTCCTTTATATTTTTCTTTTGCTGATCTTAGGCTTTCTCTTGATATACTAATATTTAAAATGGAAATTTTCATTTATCTTGACAAATCATCTATCAATTTTTACAGTTTAATTTTAATAGCTAAAAAGTTAAAATTATATTTTTATAACATCATTTAATTATAAAATATTAATTTTTTTTAACTTTTTTAGTGTTTAACTGTGTTAATATTAACTATTAATAATTATGAAAACTAAAATGAAATTAATAACAACTTTTAAAAAAAATGTAAAATATAAATGTAAGTATAATAAAGCTGAAAAGGGTTTAAATCAAATTTGCTCTAATTGTAGGGACTCATTTGTTTAAGGTGTTAATTTAGTAACATATTGGTTTTATTTTCCTACCTTCGCTTCATCGTTTGACAATGTTAATCAGAAGTTATTTAAAGGTTTTTTTTGTAATTTTATTTTTGTTGTAATAGTTAAAGTTGTTAGTCATTTTTATCAACTATAGATTCGAAGGAAAAAAAAAAGCATCAATTTGAAAACCACTTAAAAGTATTTGATTAAATGTTTTTTTTTATTTTTTTCTCTTTTAAATTTTTTTTATCGTTTATAATAATTTTTCTTCTGAATATTAATGGCATATTAATTGAATTAACTTTTAACTTTTTCAAGTTGAATAAATTTAATTACTACTAATAATATTAATACGCATTTTAAGCAAATAAAGCCTAGTTTATTAACTGAAAAAAAAAAAACTATTTGGTATCTTTTTTTATCTATGGCTTAAAAAAACATTTTTATTATTTCTTTTTTAACTTCAAATGAAAAATTTTCATTATCGTTTGTTTCATTGATTATTTATTTATTGTTAGTCTAAATCAACTTAAAATTTAAACAGATTAGCTGCTCTTATCACTATCATTTCTCACATTTTCAATATTAAAGAAATCACCAGCACAAATACAAATGTAATTACTAATGTGAATAGTTGGAATAGTCGTTAAAAACTTTGCACAAATGGATTTTTTCCATTTAAAAAACAAGTCTATGAATATAGTGCAAATAAGAAGTTCTTTTTTTTTTTTTTAACTTTTTAAAATCTGTCATGATAATTGTTCCTTTTATGTAAATGAATAACTTCGGATCTTTTTATTTTTTATTTTTTTTCCCTTTTTGCAATCTACTATAAAAAGCTTTTAATCTTGACTTTGGTTTTGTTTTTCTCTTTTATCCTTTTCCTAAGATATAAATGAGTAAATTTTATATCTGGTTTTATGGTTTCCTAAAATTTTAAAAAATGCAATGTTGATTTTGTTTGTGAAATTTAAATTTTGGGTTCTGCATAATACTTTTTAAAAGAACTCATAGATACTTGATTTGAATTAAATTTTTATAATTTTAATCAAATATGTATATGGTGTAGTTTCTTTTTGTGTCTTGGATTGCACCATTTGTATACTAATTCATAATGTTGGCTTGATGTGTTTCATTTTCTTTATAATCTTGTTTTATATAATTATTGTTGTGGACTATGTTATTAAAGGATATCTAAATTACACAAAATTATGTAGAAAAAACAAAACTAAATTAAACCAATGCACCACCAAATGACACTTAACATTTATTTGTTTGTTTTTTTGAGATTAACATTATGTAAATGGTAAATGATTACTATAACTCATTTATTATGTAAAAAATAAAAATGTTTATTCAAAGCAAAATATATATCTATATATATATGTGTATGCTTATAGAAATGAGTTCATTCCACAAACACTTTGAAATTGTTTTCATATTTTTTATTTGTTCCTAATAGATTTGTAGCTAGTGAAAAAGCTTGACTATCATTTAAAGCATAACACCAATATACACAATTTATGTACAACCCTTAACTCAAAATTGAGACTGTAAAATCAAAACATAAATGTTAGCAAGGCACTAGTTAACATAGTCATTTGGTTTTAAAAAATAAATGTAAATGTACATGGATTTGAAACATAGGGTCAGGCAAACTGGGCTTTGAAACAAGAATTAAACCTCAAATCGTTTTTTTTTTTTTTTTTTTCCCCACTATCAAGTTTAATGCTCAATAACAGCGCGCTCATATAAAGTGCCACCAGATCGTTCAAAAAAAATTAGAAAATGCAACCAGATTTTCAATAGATGGATGAAATATTCGGTTGATTTCACAAGGAAAATCAATGAAGATGCAAATGATGGAGATGACTTTATTGCACAAATATACAGAAAATCGAAAAAGGTGTAGTTTTTTTTTTTTTTTTTCTTTCGTTTTTGGATAGAAGATGTGGCTTTTAATTAAAAAGAAATGTAATAATATATAAAAAATATAATAATAAAAAGGCAAAAAGGGGAATTTAATTAGGCAGAAGTATCAAATTTAATTTCTTTTTTACCAAAGGGAAAAAAGAATTGAAAAAAAAGAAAAAAGAACACTTTGATCGAGAACTGTGCACGTGGCAAAAAAAGAGGGCAGGTACCCCTGATAGCCTAACAATTTCTAGCATTAAAAAAAAAGTGACAGCTAAGTTGCTGCAGGGTAGGGTAGGGAGGGGCCAGGCCCAGACTCTGCATCAGATCAGACCTCCACCTCCTTTCCATTTATACACAAAAAAAGACACCGCCGGCGGTTTATACGCCGGTAATCGCCGTCAGCGCTTGTACTGCCGGCGTGACCTTATATTGGGTCCCACTCCTTTTTTTTTTTTTTTAACCAAAACCAAAACCTAAACCCTCCCTTACTCTATATAATAGCACCTGTATAATGTAAATTCACTCCGTACTCTTTAACTTTTTACCTCTACAATAATAGAGATTAATTAAATTTATTAAATTTAAATTTTCATTATAATGTTCTCCGTACTCGAAAAAGACGGCCTTGTAATGATTGTATTAGATTCTTCTACTCCCTCTTCTATTATTATCTGCCGACCACTACTTAACAAAAAAATAAAAAAAAAATAAAAAAAATTTGCTAACCACATTTTTACCAAAATATGTTTATGTATATTTGCTGACCACGTAACTTTGTAAATTATATATAATTTTCTTTACAAGTTAACACTTAGTTATGTACAATTTGATTCCAACCCTGAAGGGTTTTTATTTTTTTTTATTTTATAGATATATATGTGTGTGTGTGTGTGTGTGTGTGTGAAATGAACTACAACCTTGAAGGTATGTTTAAAGGTGTGGGTGCCAGAAATAACACTAAACTAACCTATATTTTCCAAAATACACTAAACTAACCTCATTTATTATTTATATACAAATATTTTTTGGAACTAATTTATGTTTTATTGGCAAGAGACTTCTAAATGTAATTATTTCTGGGATGGATTTTTAAATTTAATTATTTTGATGTAAACCAATTTTTTATATGTATAAAAAAATATTAGTCAACAAAACTTATAATTTATTTGTATGTATAGAAAAATAAATATCCTTATAAATGGAACTGGCCAAAGTACACCTCACCAGACGGTTATGACAGTCGACGATCAAGCTTAATTTATTATTTCTACCTCGGGGATTAGACTGAGAGCGAGAAGAAATGTGGGTGGGGTTTATATTTTATACTCAAAGCAATTAAATCTGCGATCATTTTGTTTAAATTTTTTTATGAGCCACATATTGAATAATGAATATGATTGCTATTTTAAAGAAAAGAGAAAAAAAAAATGTATGTTTATTGATAAAAAAAAATAGTAGTTTTTTGATAAGGAAAAAAAAAAAAAAAGTAGTCTGCTTACAAAAGAGAAGGGAGTCAAAGTAGTCAAAGAGAAAGAAAGAGAAGTATTTAAACAGGTGTGAGAAAGGAGGAGTGGGACCCAAAGATCTGGTTGGGTTATAAAGATGAGATTGATTCTATCCATCATAAAACCCGTGACGCCCCTATTCCCAACCATTACTATGAATCCATAATCTTTACTCTTTTTCTACTTTTTTTTTTTTTTTTTCTCTCTCTCTCTCTCTGTGCAAATGAATATATTCAAGTAGAGCTTTATATGTGAAATTTTTTATGATACTAATGATGAACCGGGCCAGATTTTCTTAAAATTTATTGCAATTTTATAGAACCGAAGGTTTTTGGGCTCATATTCCCATGAACGGCGTGTGCTACGTTGGCACGATAAGACACCATTAGATTTTATCTCATCGTTTTCGTACCTTTTCACTCGTTTTTTAAATTTTCTAAAAGTTACGACAGCCATTTAGTTTGTTAATTTTTTATTTTTAGAAATAATATTTAATATTGACAATTTAAAAAGTTTAAATTATAAGGGTCATTGGGAAAGAGGAAATAGAGATGAGGCCCAGAACCCCACATTTACAGAGAAAAGACATCCCATTAGACAAGTTGAGAAGCGCTTTAGGAGTCTATCAAGGACCATAACTAATCGGTATTTTGGTTTGGTTTCTTCAGTTGCTCGAAAAATGTGTCTAATTATTTATTTATGAAAGATGACATTAATAATTATTAATATAACAATTTAGTTAATTATCATAGAAAAATTATTTTTAAAATTTGATCCTAAAAATAATAACATTAAATATTTCCCGTCAAAAATTCATATCAAAAAAATTAAAAAGTACAATTTTAAAAAATTGGGATAAAAAATTATAAAATTAAATACTTTTCCATTAAAAATTATCGCCTATTTGGTGAGAAATAACAAAAAATATTCTTTATTTACGTATTTTATTCGGACGACTAGTTGCCATTATAGTTACCACACGAAAAGGTAATCTGGGCCAATGTTAAGCCCAAGAAACAAAAGAGTCCATTCTTCCGGCCATCAAAAACCCATGATACACTTAACAAGCCCATTACATGCACATTATTATAATTGCAGCTTCCACGAGCCTTATTTGTCCAAAATTTTCCTTGATAATCAATCATACAACAAAGACAAAGTTATACATTTGTTGGGGCAAACAATTAAAAAAAGAAAAAAGAAAAAAAGAAGAAGTTTCACTGGTCTCGAAAAAAGACAACAACAACAAATGCATTAATTGCAGTGATCCCGGTTTCAAATTAACCCATCCCCAATATCAAAAAAGCAAAAGAGAAGCTGCATTAGTCCGGGAAATAAAGTGAAAATTAAATAAAAAAGAAATAGATATTCTTCTTCCCTTGTTGTTCAAGATTCTGCATCAGCATTGTGCCATCCTTTGGTGCAAGGAGGAATGTCAATGAACTCATCGAATTCCTTTACGTGAATGTCACAGCACTTCCACTGCAATTTTACATGCCCAAAGAACAAAAAAAAAAAAAAAAAAGGCATTATTTTCAAGCTTTTTATAACCAGCAAAAATTCTCCCAAGGTTATGTTCAAACTTCATCAAATTTAATGATATAATATACATAATACCCCTCTCATCCGGTCGTGGAAAACAGCAGGCCCTGGATGGTAATTGCAGGCATTCTCATGATTATCCTTTTCTTTGAACGTTTGCCCACATCCTTTATTTCTACACACCTGGGGCTCATTTATATCGACAATCTTTTTCTTTGGAGCAGCTATGCCTTCAACTTGTACATTGTTTTCAGCTGCAGGAGTTGTGATGGTGTTCTCAGTCTTCGCATTTATTTCTTTGGCTTGAGAACCTGACAACAAAGAGTTGCTTTAAAGGAATATGAATTACCAGAAATTTGAGAAAGCTGTGCAACATGGAGCTGTTGAACAATGAGAGCAGCAAGATGAATACGTAAATGGGGCCGGGATAAAGTATTATTAAGGCACTTGCATATTGCTAAATTAATACTTTACGAATGCAAATTTCACACTTTTCTATATCAATGGAAAGATTAAAACCTCATTACAAATTCAAAAGGCACCACACAGCTTACTTAAGCTTTGCATTCATTGATCCCAATTCATGAAAACATATAATTAAAATTTTCTCCCTCCTCTGTTTCTCAGCGGTGTGACAAAGTATCAAGATTATAGCATTCCAATGATTTGATAAGTTGGTAAATGTTTTTATGGCATTCCTATTCCTAAAAAAACATAAATATGATGGATACTTCCTAATACTTCATGAGATAACAAAGCTAACAAGATAGAAGTGGACACGACGGATTGACAATTATTCAAAAGTTTAAAGAACAAAGTATGCTATTAAGATATACCATGATCTGCGCAGAAAAATCCTTGTCGGCATCTAGAGCAAGAATCTTTTGATGGTGAATTAGTTACTTGTGTTGGGGACTGAGAGACAACCTTTGGATTAGCTGCGGGCTTTGCCAGCACTGGTTTCTCTGTAGTGTGCTTACCCTTCTTACATCTTAACCAAAATACGCAATTGGGAAATTGTCAGAGACAAGAATTAAATACACAATCAATCTTAGAGGCTTCTCATGATCACAAGTAAATTTATCAGGGCAATGAGCACCTAAGTTACTAGGATCTTCACATACATACTTATGCATTATGTAAGTGGAATTCATTCCCATCTCACGGATGAGTATGAGAAAACAGCTGGTTTTCAACTAAGTTTTTAGTTTTATTGTTACTAGATCTAATGCTAATGCTAGACCATAACAAAATCAAAGTGGTAATATTTCAAATGAGAGACAGAAAAAACGAAAAACAAAAATAAATAAATAAATAATAAAAATATAAATTTAGGACTACCCTGGAATTTCTAAAAATAAACTGAAATCATGACTCCTTTTCTTGCAACAGCTCCATTCTTTCATCCCATCATGAAATATAGGCTGTCAAGAAAAAAAAAAAAAAAAAATTACAGAGAGTAACTGTCAAATTATTAGAAGGAAAAAAAAAAAATATATATATATATATATATATATTTTTTCTTTGTGAAAAATGAAAAATTGTTAAAGATAAACTTACTCCCTAAACAAATTGTAGATTAGATGCCACACACGTAGTCCAACCAAGCCCACCATGACAAGGCACAAAAACATTTAACGTCAGCGAACAGCAAAAACTTTCATATAATTTTGACAAGAATAAATAAACAAAACATGAAAGAAAAAGTCTCAGTGAACGTGTTTGTGCAACAAAATATATATATATATATATATATATATATATGCGGTGGAATTGCTCGTCTTAGTAATAGCTAATAACACTGAAAGAAAATTACTAATAATTCAACTTTCAAAACCAAAATTCTTTATGAGGCAGCATCAATTTCGGTGTATTATTTACATTTATCAAAATTAAGCATGGGCGCCCAAAAAAAAAAAAAAGTCTTTTGATTTGGTTAGCAAGAGAGCTAATAAACCAACAAAAAATATATACATAATTTTGTCTTCCTATTACTTAATTTATTTGTTCATCAAACCCAGAGCCCAAAAAGATCATATTTTTAAGGATGAGAGGGAGAGAGAAAGAGAAAAAGTACCGCATCATGGTATTGACAGGAACCTTCAGGATTGTCATCCTCCGAGAACATTGCGTTGCACCCAATTCGCTGGCATCGAACCCTAGCAGACTGCTGGCCCTCCATTCTTTCTCTCTCTTTCTCTCTTTTTTTTCGGAGGAGGAAGAAGAAGAAGAAGACTTTGAAGTTGCCAAACAAAAATGCTTTCCCTTCTCTAGAAAAAAGCGCACGTGGTCTATGTTACTTGCTTTACTTCATCATTCTAGGAGGTTTCCTTAGCCCATTTAAGAAATAGATAGCAAATCTAGTTTTCGGGCCGGGCTGAGGTCGAAGATTCCAGAACTTTGCTTTTAAATTCACTTAGTACGCAAGTGTACATTCATGAATAATGTTAAAATTTACTGCCCCAAAAAAACAAAGAATAATGTTATAATTATTAAAAATATATACAAAATGAAAACTTTACTTGTGCCTTTAGGTGGATAACTTTGAAAGTAAGAAAACACAAGGTTAAAAGGAAAAGGATTAAATAACCAATACGCCTTGCCAACTTGTATAAGGATTTTGATTTTTCCCTTTTTTCCCTTGTGTATTTACCCAAAAGAGAAGGTCCAGTGTCCTAGTAAGTCTAAATTTGGATCCTCCACCGCCACATCATAAAAAATAAATAAATAAAATATCAAATTTTTTTGCTGCGTGTTAAACAGTTTTCCGTGTCGAAAATTTAAACATTATTATTTGTTAGCGTTAGATGGGCCTTCAATTGTTGTGCACGCACGCTGAAGAAATAGACTTTGGGATTTTCATTTTTACCTTTTTGTTTTTTTCCCAAAAGACTTTAGGACTTAGGACTTATAATAATTTATTATTTTAGATGAAGAATAATATTTACATACCAAAAAATTTATAAAACGACGTTGTTTTATCGGATAAAAAATTAATACAACTTATGAATCAATAAAATAATGATGTTTTATCAATAAATAATCATCTTAGTAGATTGTTTAGTACCCTTAGCATTTTTCTTTGGATGAATGTACATAACTTTCTATCTAATATTTATAAAACTGCCACTGTATAATCATCAAGGTCAACAATCGAAGTATCCACAGTCCACACTCTCAACATATTAGCAATATTCTTACCAAAAAAACAAACATATTAGCAAAATTTATATTCATTTTTTAAATAAAAAAAGGAAAGAATCAATTCATAGAGGGTTAAAAACGTAAAAGGACACCTGCTAGTACGTTTGAAGGGCGGTAGTACAGCCTCCCGGTTCAACAGTGTTGCCAACTGCTTTGTTTCAGATACCTGAACGGGCCATATTCTACACAGCAGGCGGGGGTCAGATAGTGGATACAGATACACAACCGTTCAAGTACCCGAAATCCAGTCAGGCCTCAAATCTTACCATTTTTTTATGGTTTTTTTTTTTTTTTTGGGGTAATAGCCTCACATCTTACTATCAAAGGCAAAGTACTAGCGTTATATGCAACTCAACTGAGACAAATTTTGGAACTGAATCTCATTTAAGCCCAAAAAATGCTTCACAAATCCATCTTCTCGGTATTTCTACAATTTCTATAATCTACGGTATCCGCAGTAACTTCGTGACAGGAACATGAATATCGAATTCGTTACATCAGCGTTAATATGTAAGAGGCCCTAAAAATTCCTATTTACAATAATCAGTGAATAATGAATGATCTAAGTAACATCGCTAAGCTTATATCGAGCAATACTGACAAGATACTCCATGTAAGAATGTGTTCATAGCATGTGAGAATAGGGAAGAAGATAAAAGTTAGAAGACATGTCGGCTTGCTCAACATAAACTTAATAATGTTGCTTAGGATTAGGAGATTATTCCTGATGAAAGAATATAATAACATATATATATATATATATATTATGTACAGAAGAACTCCAAGCTAAGTTTGAATGGAACTGAAGATGCCGAGGTGTCATTGGTAACCTCAAAGATGATGGCATTGGCAGGATATAGACCCTCAAATGAACCAAGACTAAATACATAAAGCGTCACAACATTCTGTTATGCGCTTCTACCAAAGAAGCTTTCTCCTGTAAAAATTAGAAAGAAAATAAAATATTTAAATAGTTTGAGACAGGAGTTCGAAAACTGTAAACAAAACATGGATAACAAAATTCTCCGATTCAAAAAAAAATCGAGACAGCTTGTGCATGTGTTTGTGTGTGTGAGAGAGAGAGAGAGAAAGAGAGAGAGAAGAGAGAGAGAGAGAGAGAGAGAGAGGAGACCTCATTCTGTGTGTTATTCTCAGCGGGGAACCAGTGCATGAGAACACCCAAGTTCATCACAGCAGGGATCAACTTAAACAAGAGAGGAGTTGTTACCTGTAAATCATCATTTACTACGGTAAGAAATTTGCAGAAAGAAAAAGGAAGCTATAGATATAATAAATAGAAGGCCACTTCAATAAACAAAAACAACTTACCAGACTAAGAGCGGTTGTTCCAAGAAGAAGAAGATACATCTTCCCCTATAAAGCCAAATTTAAGCAACAGAAAGGGAGAAAAAAAAAATCAGGAAGGTTATAAGTCAAATACTATGTTGTGCCTGTGACAACTAACAGACCAAATGATAATAGCTGGCTTTTAACAGTTGGTGTTGTACATATTGCAAACTCCAATTTTAACATTTCAGGTTTCACTGGATATTCAGTGTGTGCAATTTATATGTTTAAAACACCAATAAAGCAATGTGATGATTTTCATTTAGAGCATTTTGCTCCATTTCAAATTTCTTAATCTACCCAAAAAAAAAAAAAAAAAAAAAAAATGAACATCAAATACTAAATTTGTTTTGTTAAATTTTGACAACCTTAAATGGAAACCAGTGCAGATGCTACTGAATAAGTTGTGTCCTTAATATTTACCAATTATAAAGAGAGAGAGAGAGAGAGAGTTTCACCTCAACAAGATGAAGATTCGAGGCACGACTTAGAAGAACAAAAGCAAACTCTCCTATTTGAGCTAGTAGGACTCCAACCTATAAAAGTGACAAAATCTCGAAGATTAATTATTATTAATAATAATAATGTTGTTTATCAATTATAAGATATGGGAAATTGAGATAATATACTTACAAGGAATGATGTCCGGATATTATATCCAAAGGCCCTAGTAACAATGGTAACAACAGCAGTCTTAACAACTATAACCAAAATAACAGAAGCTAGAAGTATATCTACATGGATCCAGAGGAAATGCACGTGTATAAGCATCCCAATACTTGAAAGGAAGAGAGCTGCAAATAGGTTACGAATTGGTTCCACCTACGATGAAGGAAAGCAAGACATTTTTGGATATGATTCCTGGTAGTTATATGAAAGCAGAAACATATATCTTAATTGTAAATCACAGTTATATAGCCACTTTCTAACAACTCAACCTTAACAAATCTACAGATACATATTAACTCTACACTAGTATGACTACTCACTTTAGAGAAGTTTTCATGAGATTACTTACAGATATAGGTATCAGAGGCTTTAGGGTACTAGGAGCAAGGACAACCACTGCTATTAGGCACAAAATTATCACAACCCATAATTAAAAGGACAGTAGTGCCATGAATTATACCCGTTAACTTGTGAAAGGCAGTTAAAACCATTCTTATAAAATCATGTTGAAGTCAACTAAAAAGAAGATGAACCTGCAGGTTGTCATACTTTTATGTCATGCATACCATTGTCCTCAGCATGAATGACTTAATGTTCTATCAGAAAACTCAATTACAAAGTGCATGCTTGCTTCTTCTATTTTATTTGTAAATATATACCCTTTTGGTAAACTAATAACGGGAAACTTTGATTACTCATAGAGTGAAAAACAATTCCAAAAATGAATCCTTTAACATTAGGGTAAACCTAGTTTCTTATAAATTTGAAGCAGCCCATCTCTTGGCCCAAAGGACAAAAGACTCTGCAGAAAATTTTTTGAGAATATTATGGATTCTTTCAAGTCTGTTTTTCCATTCTTCTTTTGTTCTTTGTTTGTGGGTCAAGCTACACAGGTTCTATTTCACTTCTTCTCTATAGGTGTTGCTAGAATGAGACAGAGAATTTAGGAAATAGAAAGTATTATTAACATCTAGGAAGCAAAAGTAGCTCCTACAGGTTCGCTAGTACTGGACATTTCATAAACATGAATGTTGAAACTGCAATACAGTAAGATGCAAAGAAAAGATGTTTACAACAATTCATGCCCCTCAAAAGATTGCCTGATTAAGGCATACCAAATACTGAAATGACAAAAAGCAGGAAAAAGAAGAAGAAGAAGGAGTAAAAAAGACTAATGCTAGAGAAGAAAAATATATGGAAGTGAGAGTATAAAAGTATAAACTAGGGAAGTTTTAGAAACCAGAAGAGTACCTGAACTAACGTATGTTGTGCAAAATCAGTGGTAGATATCATAACTCCGGCAACAAATGATCCCAACTCTAGGCTAAGGCCCAACTTATCACTGCACTGAAAAGGTTAGAGGAGATGCATACTGTTAACAGGGTGCACTGTATTACTGTAAGTTTGTAAATTTAAACCATCTAAACCAAAAAATTGATTTTCCTTCTGTTTTATTCAATTTTGTTTCCTTAGACCATTGTCCACCACATCACTAGATATACGTTTAATCTCACGAGGCCGCTTGAAACTTTTTTAACTCATTTTGCATCTTTAGGGTTCAAGTTTGAACCACTTCTCATACCATTATTCATCAAAAGATTCCCTTCCCTGAACTCAATACAGCAATTCACACCTGATTTTTGTAGTTTAATCACAAATTTTGGTACTTGAAAGACATACCAAACAATCCAAGTTTGAGCTACAATTTAGCTACCAATAATGAGCCACAGTATTTGACCATTAACTAATCAACTGCCAATTAACATGCATTGTCTCTAATAATCACTGGTCAAAAAAATTTATGTGAAGTGAGAACAGAGTATTTGCTATCAGCAGGATAAATACTCAAGATGTAGCATGTTGAAGAATAATTAGGCTTGACATTAATGTAACTACAAACTTACCCAAGCAGATAACAAGCAAAAAGCGACAGCAGCAAGCTGATAAAGCTCATTTGTCTGGTTCAAAGAAAAGGGGGGAGAAAGAATAACCATTAAAGTAACTAAAAGAAAATGTAGATAGGCACTTGAAAAAGTGTATAAAACTTACTTGAGATGATAACTGAATCATCAATTTCAGAAAACGAGGAACAAACGACCACGACAATACAGATGCTGCAATGAGATATAATGATAACACCAGCAACCTGTAATTAATTATAGATAGAAAATGTTACAAATATCTATACTAGGGTCTTGGTCCAAAAAAAGGACTATTTACTTGATCAAGGGAACCAGATATGATATCATAAACTTGAAAGATGATGAGTAAAACAAGCAAAAGATAGTATAGAGAAACCCATGCAGCAGTTGACATGAGAAAGTAAAATAAAAATCTAAAAAGAGGCACAAAAACAAATATACAGCTTTCCCATTGACATCATTCCTTGGAAAAGGCCACTATTACCACCCAAAACTGGGAGCAAAGCAAACAATAAACCAACAGCACAATCCTGAAAAATAAAAGTGAAAAATTAAGGGAAATGCATCAGAAATGAAGTCTTAACTTAATGTGCTATCAGTAATCAACAGATTTTACAACCAAAATTTTCAGATTAAAAGATACCTGAAAAATAAGTGTCCCAATTGTAACTTGACCATGAAGAGCATTATTACTATTCCGCTCTATTAGAAACTTCACAACCTGATAAAAAGGAGAGAAGGAAATAAATGAATGTCACTTGAACAAGTTATAGTATAAGAAAATGGTCTATAAACATACCACTGCTGTTGATGACATCGACAAAAAGGAACCAACAAAGATGCCCTCCGACAAGTTTGCTCCACAAAGCTGCAGTCCATTTTGACATATAAAAAAATATAACTAAATAGCTTCTAAGGAAATTAATACATATATATATATATTTATTTATTTATTTATTTATTTATTTTTCGCCTGAATAAGAAAATAACAATTAGATGTCATCAATACAATACCATAGCAGTAATGCCACACAAGAACATGAATGTCATGATTTGCAAAAATCCTCCAACAACAGCAACAGGCCCTACAACTTTTAACTGCAAAAATGACCTTTTTAAGTGAAGCCATATTCTCTTTATTCTACTATTAACATATGGTAGACAATTACTTTCAAATCAAAGATAACTTACCTTTGTCAAAGAGAACTCCAGCCCTAAAGCAAAAAGGAGAAAGACAACACCAAATTGTGCAACAGTTTCAACCTGCAACCAAAAAAATAAAAATAAAAAAAGAGAAGAGGAAGAAGAAGGAGAAGGTGAAAGAAATAATTAACTTACCACATGTTCAATTAATTCAAACCATAATGGACTTCAGACATTAAGTTATCTATGGCTACATACCTGTACCATTTCACTGATGAACTTCAGGCCACCAGGCCCTATGAGTGAACCAGCAAGAAGATAGCCCACAATAACCTACCATACAAATACAAATATGAAATTTCAAATAAGATGTCATACTTCTTTAAAATCACTAGAGCTGAGAAATCCAAAAATGCATCAATGTTATTACATATGGCTGACATTATATGCTATTTAAATGGAAGAGAGAGTGGATAAGAATTGAGTAACTTACTGGTTGTCCCAAACACGAAAACAGAATGCCACCAATGGCAGCAGAAACAATGACAACTACCAAATCTGAAATTAATCTGCAATAATGTAAAGCATAAACAATGAGGCATGTATCTCAAGAAACATGTATCATCAAAACTAAGAAACTCCAACAGTAACTGAGAGTTATGTAAGCAGTAGAATCAGCTTTTGATATAATGAAAAACCTCTAGAATCCTCCTAGAGAAACCATGCTTTCTTTATTACTGGGTTTCAATACATTATTCCGATCAACAAAATAAGCATACATCATCTAGAGGGAACTGATTCCCATTACACAGCATTTATGACCAGATGGTAATCAGAGAACTTAAATACAATGTGGCAGTCAAAACCATTTAAAAACTCATCCCATTGCAATATATGACCAAAAAACAAAAAAAAAAGGCACATGTTAGGCCATTTCTAGAACCATATCTATAAAAGTTACTTGAAACTCTCATTTTTTGTAACAACATAAAGTTGAAAAAGTCTCTATTTTCAAGATGAAAAGTCCATTAGCAATTTGGAACAAATTAAAAAGTAAGTCTTTGCTACATCCATATTTATAAAAGAAAATTTCGAAATTCAATTTCAAGTTTTTATTGTTGTGAACCAACCAGGCAATTCACATTATGTACTAGGAGTCAGAAGAAGATCTATGAAATATACCTCAAATCTACTTGAAGTACTGGATACTTGGACTTCTTGTTTGACATAACAAATACATTATCCTGTAATTAAATAATCAAAGTTGTTAGACAAAAGCAAAACGCATAACAGTTACAACAATATTTTATCTCAGACATTTTACAAAAGATAAATCATCCTTTCAGCACCTTTTTGTCAATCAAAGTTGTCATATCATCAGAATCCTCATTCTCCAGAGAAAAAACATCTTGAAGCTGGAAGGATCTTGTACCACTGAGGGGGAAAAAAATGCATATAAAGCTTAATTTTACTTCAGAAACAGAAAGAATAAAATCACATCAAAATCCAGTAAAATTAAAAAGTATCTGGAACAGATACATAAAGTAATTTGTATATTCCCCGTACTTGGTTTCTTGTGTATCATTTTTCTTGCCCTTGTCATGAGTGATTTTGACTACAGTCTCAAGTACAGCCTGTAAAAACATAAATAGGACTAGTCTTTAACATAGGTTGGAGGGGAAGCGGGGCAGTCAGAAAAAGAACAACAACTTCACTAATGTGTAATGATTTAATCTCATTTACTAATAGTTAAAGTCCCCATCAACCCCCAAATTGCTCACTAGAAGTAGAGTTTCTATTATACCATGTATTATCTGAAGAAACTTAAAATGGCAATTGGACAAGCAAAATATTTCTTATTAAAATAAAGAAATACAACAATGGCCATCATCACAAAATAGTCCTCTAAAACGCATGATGCTAAAGCAAAAAGGAGCCAAAATTCAGGAAGTTATTCTAAATAGCATATTTCACAATGGCAGAGGCTAGCAAAGCTAAAATATTACATTTGAAAATGAACTCAAGCCATAACCAAAAGATTTAAAATACTCCATGAGCCAAACAACAATAAATTCTCATAATTGATATCATCAGGAATAATCCAAAACATGAAAATTATTTCACGCCTCATTATCTTATTGTGAAAGCTATAAAATCTTTGCACTTAGGTCCAAAATAGGTTCATATAGAGAAATAAAAAACCTACTTGCTGATCAGCTACACTGCTGTTAAAGCTGCTTCCATCAGATCCTAGTAAGCAAGGAAAGTGAAAAAAAAAAAAAAGGGTGAAACGAATAAACCTTAAAAGAAAAACACAAGTCTTTAGGGTTGCATGATAAAGAATATAAGAGAAACATAAACTCAGAAAATCAAATAAACAAATAAATAAATAACAAAAGGCAAAATCCAGACAAAGACTACATCATTATGCAACGGCACCCCATTTCCCTCAAAACAGATGCTGTCTCTCTACGTTAAAATTTTTTATTTTTCATTTTTTTTCTGTTTTTGAAAAAGAGAGTTGTGGTGACAATTTAGACATGAAAGACGCACATAAAAAGAATTTTTTTGGGTAAGTCCGATCTTCTGATCACCAAAACCTCCCTTTCTAGCCTTCAAACAAGTTAAGCATATCCGAATAGCAATAATGCAGGTAATAGACATTCATTTAGGCACCAAAATAAGAAGAAGGCATCGCTTTAGGCTTCCTAATGGAAACAATTAGCAACACCTGGAAATCCAAAGAGCAATACAAATTTTGATTCGAAGCACTTTATCCGTTCTTTGCAAACTAATCTCTCACAGTCGACATTATAAAATTTGCATAAACCAAAGAATTTTCGTTTTCTATTTCTAATGTCGTTTAACTTTTTGTACATAACCTAAAATGAGAAAAGTACAACGTATTTAGAAACCTCACTTTTTTCCTTTCTCGGCAACCAAACATAAGATAGAAAAATCCAAAATGCAACTAAAACAGACCTCCAAAAACAGACTAAAAAAAAAAAAAAACAAACCTTCAGGCTGATCGTTCTCTGCGAACTCTTTCTCGAGGACGCGATCGAACATTTTGGCTATGGTATCGTTAGTATCAGGTGTGGAAGAGTTCAACAAATTGCCATAGAACCTTTCTCTGATCTCTTTATCCGATCTGGCGGAGAAAGAAACCCTCGCAAAGACCAAAATTGCGAGAAGGAAGTACCAGAATCCAAAAACTCCTCGTTTCTTCGCCATATCAATTTTTGCAAAAATCTAAAAAAATTTCTCTTTTTTTTTCTAGTTTTAGGGAAAAAGAGAATTCCAAATCTAAAATGGAAGAGAGATTTTGTTTAAGGAATTGAATTATAATGTGAGAGGGAAAACCAAAACAAAACAAAAACAAAAATCTCAGGTTGCAAAATATATAAAAAGATTTGGGTTTCTTGAATCGGAAGCTTTTCAAAGTGTGAAATTTTCGCCAAGCCTGGTCGTTAAATTGGATTTTTAATTGTGAGTGGAATGGGATCGTATGCGAAAAGGTACTTACATTACGTATGAGGAGCTGGTTGCGTTTTAGGGGAGGAATACAGATATGAGGGGTGTTTCTGGAATTTAAAAGAGGGATACAAGATTAATGAACAAAAAGATACATTTTTTCAATAGCACGTGGCGGATTCTTATTTGGCAATGTAAGACTCTTTGATGGTCTAGCTCGTAGCATAACTAAGATGCCCACTTTCCTCAATTTTAATTTTATGCCTATCGCGCGTAATTCCTTGTGAATTGGCAAATAAAATTTTTGGGGTTGGACCACAAAGCACGTAGTTCCCTCAGGTCTATTTGTTGAGCTATTTTTTCCTGAACGATCTATACGTATATTTTTTTTACATACACTTTAGCTCATAGTTAATGATTGAAAAAAAAAAAAAAAAAAAAAAAACCACCGTAATAGAAATTTTATTGTTTTGAAAAAACAAAAAAGATAAATACAAGTTATATGATAAAAATGTACACATCAAGCATTTTTTTTCTTGGGTAAATCATACATCGAGTGTTGTTTTAATGATAAAAATACGATATGATGGATGATGACCCATCTCTATATGTACTTCAATGTCATAATAACCATTGTACGTCAAAGTAATGAGCATAAATCACTTATTAAAAACAAAAAAAAAAAAAGTGCATAAATGACCAAGATAATGCCCTTTTTTCTTTTCTGATGAATTAGTACAATCTAATTACAAATTTACCCCGAGGATATTTCATCCACCGGATCATTTATACTCTCCATGTCATTTATCACCAATTTATCAAACAACAATTATTAGTGGTTGTTTAGCAAAAAAGACCAACAAAAAAAAAAAAATGATTATTAGTGATTTTGATGTAAATTGTTAAATTATGGTTGGGCTGTCAACTCCACGCTGCATCGTTTCGTTTGGTACATCGTCAATGATTCCCTTTCCACTTCCTAATAGACCCCGTGGCAATCAAATTATTAACAATATTTTTTTAAATAAAATTATTATATTATATTATTAACCATCAAATAGAAATAATATACCTGACCGATTAGCGGTTCTGTTTCCATCCCACTGGAGTTCGTACACCACTGGTCTACCTGATACCTCTGACCCTGAACTCTCTTTTATTTATTTATTTATTTTTGTTATTATTATTATTATTATTTACCTCAACAAAGTCCTACCAAACAAATAAAAGCATATCAAACAAAATATATATATATATATTGTTTATAATAAAAAATATTTTTTTCAGATAAATAGTGAATATTTAAAACAATTTTCAACAGTATTTTGTATTTAGACTCTTTGTTTTTATTTTCACTATAAATATATATATATATATATAAATATATATTGTTTTATTTATAATTTATTTTATCTTTGAATTATACAATAAATGTTATAACGATGACATTGAAATACGTGGTGTATTTAATATATTATTAAAATAAACCATGGATAGAAAGCCAAGTTCTATTTTTTATATTACTAAATTAAAATAAAGAGTTAAAATAAATAATAGATTTAAAAGTATTTTAGAAATGCTTTAATATTTTATTTAATTACTGCTAGAGATATTAATTAATTCATCAAAAACAATATAGCAAGGTAATATATTTTTTTTATTTGCAAAAACAAAGTAATATATTTTTATTTTATTAATAGAAATTTTAAAATACTTTAAATATAGATAAGAAAATTTTTAAAAAGACAAATATAATAAAATATAAATCAATGATATAATAACGAGTTAAACTTATATGATGATCATTTAATGATTTTGATATTATATTTGATTTATTAATTAGTGAATTAAACAAAAATTTAAAATACAAAATGTTGTGAAATATAAGTTTAGACACATACTAAAATTATATTTATGAAACGTGGACCATATCAATAATTTGGATATCACTGATACAATAACACTTATTAGTTATTACTTGATAAATATTTTAATAAATTAGTTAGTAACTCTAATATTATTTTTATTTTATTTTATATTGCATTATTTAAGTTTTGCTCCTCAGAATCTTTTTAGACTGTAATGGATTTGGGCTTCAGCTTTACATGACTACCAACCGTGGTCGGGTCATTTAAGTTGTGAGGCCTATACCAGGGTCCCATCCGAAAGAACAAAAAGAAAATGCTAAAGAAAGAAATTACACAATTTTAACTAACCATATACAATTAATACAAAATCTAGTTTTACTAAACTAGTTTGTTTTCCTCTTTTTCATTTTAAGTTAGGGTTAGCGTTCATCCTCTTAGGACGAGCCATCATTGTCATAGGGATCAGCAGACCGTATTGCAAGAGTCGATACGCTTCCAACAAGCCTTTTTTTTATATTTATTATTTTATTTCACTCTTTATAAATTTGTAAGTTTTATCTTTGGATTCTTCTTTTACAGCATTCAAGAGTCAAGTTTTACTCTTTTTTTTTATCATTTTTTTTTCTTTTTAAGTATCATAGATAGATAGGGATGATAATTCTTTGAATTACGTCATCTCCATAGTCCTCCGTTCTTAATGAGACAAGAATTACTTAATTAATTGGGACGGTGGAAAGTGGTAAATTGGTTTACCCTAGATTAGGGTTGGAGCGATGTAGGGGAATATAATCCCTGTCCTTTATGGCCAAAGCCTTTTTTTTTTTTTTTCCTAAAACAAATTATTTAAAAATAAAAATGCTCAACTATTTGTTGGAAATTATGTATGAATATATATGTAAATATATGTGGATACAACATAGTAATATAAAATAAAATTACATAAATATTTAGAGAATTTAGAACTTGTATTTTCTTAATTGATATGCTTTTTGAAAGTCTAACCAAGGTCTGTGTAATACCACAGTGTCCTTAAAACGTTTTATGCTCACCGATGCAGGAGTTTTGTGACGAACATCTCCCAGGATACAACGGTTGCAAAAACTTTCAAATCTAGCACTTTCAAAACTTTTCTCTTCGAACTTTCAGCGTACCTTCACTTTATCACTATCATTGTTTTCTTTCTAGTTTTCACGTATTTCTCAAAATTCTATTTTTTCTCTGTAAAACTTCAAAAAAAACTGAAAAGAATGTTTTTTTTTTTTTTCAAATACGTGCAAGCTTCAAACTATCACCAAAAGAGTTGTGTCCCCGTAAAACTCTCTCCCACTATTTTCAAAATATTATTTTATTTATTAATTAAAATAAATATTATTTTATCAAAACTCAACCAACCGAAAAAAGACCTAAAGCCCAAATCATTCACACATATGGGACTGGCCTCAAACTCTAACAATCCCCCATATGAATGATTTGATTTTTATAACAAACATGACTCTGATGGTAAAGTTCTGCAGTTGGAACCTGTATAGGATAGGTAGATGTTACTTTTTGAACCTTCCCTTACGAGACTACATCTTCTTTACCGACTTATGGTAGATGCGATATCTTTGAACCATTTCGTCTTTTGTGTAAATGAACATAGCCCACACATGATTCTTTCCCGGTACATTTCAATTCTCACTGTTGTGTTCATTTTGGCCCTAAATATCTTCCTGGTTCTGCGAGAGTTTCTAAAGAATTGCGCCCTTAACAATTCTCCTTTGAAGCGGCCACTCTTCTCTCTCACATAGGTAATTTCTATTCCCAATGTAATCAGCATAACTATGCATAGATTACCACACACACTTATAGGAATCATTAAAAACATACTTTATGCTTAACCTCTTTCTATCACTGTTTATCATAGGAATGGACGGAGGATTAACCCCCCACAGTGATCCATACCAATCTTTACAATTGCATTGTCCCATTGAACCTAGATCTTGGAATCTCTGGTCAATTAGATTGGGTTTCCATCGTATCAACTTTACTCATGGGCTTCAATCTCATTCCCCTCGACGACTTCTCAACTAATTGTCTATTTAACCCTTTGGTTAGCGGATCCGCAATGTTATCTTTTGACTTTACATAGTCTATTGAGATAACTCCAGTTGAGATTAACTGTCTTATGGAATTGTGTCTACGACGAATGTGTCTAGACTTTCCATTATACATAATATTCTGTGTTCTGCCAATCGTAGATTAACTATCACAATGTAAACTTATTGCTAGCACAGGTTTAGGCCACCTAGGAATGTCCTCTAAAAATTGGCATAGCCATTCTGCCTTTTCACCATATTTATGTAACACCCCGTCCCAAAGTACAACGGAAATTTTTCAACTTTGACCGAGGTTGACCGTTGACCATTGACCAAGGGATCAAAAGTTGACTTCTTGACTCGGATAGAATTCTAGGTTGACTAAGGTATCGTTACGAAGTACACGTTGGCACGAGTTCGTAGACTAGTAGCACGTCGAAAACGGAGCTACGGTTTGAAAGTTATGAGCAAAACAAGTTGAGGTCCAAACTATCCAAGTGGTGCCGAAGTTGACTTTTTATTCATGTAAAGTTGATCTTTGACTCATGCATGGTTGTGAATTACTAGTTGATACGAGTTCATAGACTAGCGACACGCTTAATTTGGACATCTGGTTAAAAAGTTATGGACGTGTGAAGTTTTCCGAATACCGTAATATTTTAATATTTTTGAATTGGTGAACAGTGAAATGCCATGTGTCGACATATGAGAGGTCCACGTGGGTGAACAGTGTCACCCACGGTGGTTTTATTTTGGCAAAACGGCGAGGGAGGAGAGAGAAAGAGAGAGAGGAGAGAGAGAGCTAGAGAGAGAAACGACCGACTGCCGGAGTTGCCAACTTTTCCGGCCAAATCTTGCCACACGCGCCAGCCAGGCAGGAGCGCCTCTCCATTCCCGGCCAAACCTCAAAATTTCACGGCCAACCGACCGGCGACGCGCTCGGATCGGGGCTTTTTTCGGTGACGGCGATTTTTCCCCTCCACCGCCGTGTGACCCATTTTCGGCCATTTTCAGGCCACACGCGCCAGCCACCCCTCACCACCTCCTCATTTCTGGCCAGCCCACCAAATTTCACGGCCACGGGACCTCCGACGCGCCGGGATCGGAGTATTTTCCGGCGAGGGGCCGAAAATCTTCAAACCCAGATCTCTTCGCCGTCCGGCCTCTGTTTGCCTCACCGCTGATCCCGTTGGAACCCTCTCCCCTCAATCTACAAAACCCCCAAAAATCTTAGCCATCGGCCACCGGATGCGCCGCCGCTGGCGACAGTTGCAGGTGACCGCGACGGCTTGCCGGAGAAGTCACTATTCTGGTGAGTACCCAGTTGCACCGCCGGTCCTTCTCCACTAATTCCGACCCCCTGAATCCAAATCCAGTGTTCTTTTCCTCCAATTCACGACGGTTTGGGAGAATCAAGCTTCTAAAGGTCGAAAGTTTTCCGGTGAGATTCCGACCACCTCGGGTCCGATCTCTGGGAAGTAAGACAAGATTCGTGATTTTCGTCACTCAAGTTTCGATTCGGTATATTACTCGTCAATTTTGGTTAACGTTTGTGTTTAATCCCCTGGGTACCGGGTATTATTTATCCGAATAAAATATTAATTTGTTTGGGTTGTGTAATATGGTTGTTTTAGGAGCACGGATGCGTTGTGGAATCGATCATATGGTGGATCGTGGTTTAATTGCGTGCTCAAGGTGAGTGACCCACCTTTAAAATTATTTTGGGATAATTAATTATATTTATTTGGTGTTTAATTGATATCTGCAATTATGCTCATGGGGTGAAATTTAATTATAATTATGGAAAAATATCATTTTATAAGTACGTGTATGTTTATTGGTGCTAAATGGAATTTTGGGTTATTCAAAAATCCCGATTTTTATTATGGTGATTTAATTTTATTTATTACGCATGAGTAAGGTATTTTCAGTAATAAATCGTATGTGGTTTTAATATTATTTTTGGGCATAATTGATTTAAATATTTTTTAAGGAAAATATTTGTTTAAATTGGTGGTTTCAAATTTGATAAGTATGCCCGTGGAATATTATTTGATGGATTTCGTGTTAAGAGAAAAATTATTTGTATATTGTTATCGATGTTTTCGTACCAGGTATGTTAAAGGAAAATGTGGGATGGTGAAATTGAAAACTGGTATATTTTCCACGGTGATTTTTGAAAAATCGGTACGGTAATAATTAAATTAATAATTATTTTAGACGCACTCATACAGTATTGGTGTTCCGGTGTATATATGGTTAGCGCGCAAGTTATTATGTCTCCCGTGAGTTGCCATTGGACCGAGGGCAGGCAAGTTTTACATAGTGCACATAGTCGCCCCCCTCCTTGGTCGAGATGACGGTTTCAGCAGCGGTACTGTCGGGACGCCGAAGTGCCGTATGCAAGTTTCTCTCTTTAATCTCCCGCCAGTCGGTGCTCAGAATGCTGGGTATCGAAGGGCATCACTGGTATATGGTGTGGTGCGTCAAGTATAAATTTTTGGATGGAAATTTCAAACCCCAAAGTGTTCAAAATTATTAATTATATTTTATTACATTTTATTTATATTTGGGGTATTTATCTATTTTTTATTAAATTAATTGATCCCTTGGTTTTCGGGACATACGAATAACGGGTTTTATGAAAATGTTTTAAAAGGGAAACATTTCCAATGGAGTGAATAGTGTGGGTTTTGAGAGAAAATATTACTTTCCAATGTTTGTTATTTGTTTATTTATTTAATTGTTGTATTAATTAAATTCATTTTATTGATATATTATTAATATGAAAAGTGTACAGTAGATAGTGTCACTCATTGAGATGATTAGTATCTCACATCTTTAAATTCCATTCCCCTAGGTCCAGGTTGGGAGACGTTGATCGTCGGGGACGAGCCCGACGTCTCAGCTCATTGTCGAAAGTCCAAGAAGCATTTTCTTCCCTTTTTCCTCTTCATCTTGTATTACTTTTTTATCTGTCATTGTATTAATTCTATATTTATTTATATAATGCTCTGTATACTGTATTGGACATTTAGTTGTTAATTATGCACTGAATTACTGTTGTTCATTTGGAGTGCTGTAATTTTTGTGGAATTATATTGTAGTAATGTGGGAGGAATAAGGGGATGAATATAGAAGTGTGTTTTCAGTGCAGGAAATTTGTGGTAAGTCCAACCCTTAGGGGAGGTTCTGTTGGATTTCCATTGGAGGGTCCGGTAGGGTTTCCCTAGGATTAGGACTTGTCTAGGGTTCCGGTGAGGAATTTTGGACGGGTCCTGACATTTATCTAATGCGATAAATTCAGATTCCATCGTGGATCGAGCTATCACAGTTTGTTTTGAAGACTTCCATGCCACGGGTGCACCCGCTAATCTGAACACATAGCCACTAGTGGACTTTGAGTCCTTAACATCCGATATCCAATTTACATCACTGTATCCTTCAAATACAGCATGATATCTTATATAGTGCAAACCGTATTCACGAGTATATCGCAAGTATCTTAGTACTCTAACGATCATTTTCCAATGATCTTCATTTGGATTACTTGTATATCTACTCAGTCTACTTATAGCGTAGGCTAAGTATGGTCTAGTGTAACTCATCAAGTACATAAGACTTCCAATCACCCTAGCATATTTCATTTGAGATACACTTTCCCCTTTATTTTTGGATAAGTGTAAACTCAAATCTATAGGTGTTCTAGCTATACTAGTATCATTATTACTAAATTTAGCCAATATTTGATTTACATAATGAGTTTGACTAAGAATGATTCCATTCGTAATCCTCGTGATTTTCGTACCTAAAATCACATCAGCAGCCCCATATCTTTCATGCCAAATTTGGAATTTAACATGACTTTTGTAGTTCAGACCATATTGTCATTACTACCTACTATGAGTATGTCATCTACATACAAACATTGAATAACATATCCATTCTCTGTATATTTTACATAGATACATTTGTCATATTCATTTATTTTAAATCCATCTTTTAGCATGGCATTATCAAATTTTTGGTGCCATTGCTTTGGAGCTTGTTTAAGTACATATAAGGACTTTACCAATCTACAGACTTTCTTTTCTTGTCCTGAAGCGGTGAAACCCTCAGGTTGCTCTATGTAGATCTCTTCATATAGATCTCCATTCAGAAAGGCTATAGGCTTTCTTTTCTTGTCCTAGAGCGGTGAAACCCTCAGGTTGCTTCATGTAGATCTCTTCATCTAAATCTCCATTCAGAAAGGCTCACATTCATTTAATGCACTTCAAGATCATGCAAAGCAGTGATCGCCAGTACCATCCTTATGGAATTTATTCTCGTTACTGGAGAATAAGTGTCAAAATAATTAAGGCCTTCTTTTTGCTTAATTATAAGCCTTGCCTTGTATTTATCTATTGTTCCATCTGCTTTCATTTTCTTTTTAAAGATCCATTTGTAAACCAAAGGTTTACAACCTGGAGGAAGATATATTAATTCCCAAGTGTGATTCTGCAAAATGGAATCAATATCACTTTTTACAGCTTCTTTCCATAAATTCCCTTCAGGAGAATTTACAACTTCTTGGAAGCTTTGAGGTTCACTTTTTAGCGTATAAGTAAGAAAATTCAGACCATAGGATTTTTCGATTCTTGCTCTTTTGCTGCGTCTAATCTCATCCTCAGTCTCATCTTCATTCTCTTGCTCTCGATCACTATCATTATTGTCATCATCACTGATAGCATCGTAAGTTCGTTTAAACAAACTCGGTCCTTCTTCCACTTTATACAGAAAAATATATTCGAAAAAATGATGCATTTCTTGATTCCATTATTGTGTTCTTGTGAATATCAGCAATTTCTTACCTATGCACAAGAAACCGATATGCACTACTATTCTATGCATATCTTATGAAAATGCAATCAACAGTTTTGGGACCTATCTTCACCTTCTTAGGTGTAGGTACTACTATTTTGGCTAGACACCCCTACATGCTTAAATATTTGTCAAAAGGTTGTCTTCCCTTCCACAACTCATAGGTGTCTTTACCTTATCTTTCCAGGACATCTTATTTAAAAGTTCGTTGCTGACAAAATGGCTTCCCCCACAAGTTCTGAAGTACTCTAGAACTTATCAGCATTGCATTCATCATTTCTTTTAAAATTCTATTTTTTCGTTTAGCCACACCATTTGATTATGGTAAATATGGTGGAGTAACTTCATGTATTATGCCATGTTGAGCACAATACTCTCCAAATGGAATCACATATTCCCCACCAAGATCACTTCTGATCACTTTAACTTTTTTGTTAAGTTGATTCTCAACTTCTGTTTTGTAGAGAATAAATTTCTCTATAACATCATCCTTGCTCTTTAGCAGGTATACATAGCAATATTTCGTGCTATTATCAATAAAGGTGATAAAATACTTATTACCACCTCTAATCGGTGTGAATTTTAAGTCACATACATCGCTATGTTTTAAATCCAAAGATTCATTATTTCTATCAATTGTTTGAAATGATAACCTCGTTAATTTTGCTTCCACACAAGTTTCACACTTATGATTGCAATCAATTTCAAATGTGGGAATATGATTTAAGTTAATTAACCTCCGCTGATAATTAAAATTAACATGTCCTAGTCTATCATGCCACACAATGGAAGACTTAAGCAAGTAAACAGAAGAAGTACTAGCTTTATTCATTTCTTTTTGCTTTTCAATCAGTACATTGAGTTTAAATTGACTACATAGCCTTTTCCCACAAACATCCCAAATTTGGACAAAATAATCTTATCTGACTCAAACACTAAGCGAAAACCATGTTTGCTCAGCAGCGATCCAGATACCAAATTCTTGCGAATGTCTGGAACATACAGTACATTATTCAGAGTCAGCTCTTTTCCCGAGGTTATCTTCAGGATTACTTTGCCCTCACCTTGGATATCTGAGGTAGCGGAGTTCCCCATGAACAACTTCTTCTCGTTTTTCTTTGGTTCGAAGGAAGTAAACATACTCCTATCTGAACAAACATGGTGAGTCGCACCAGTATCTACCCACCACTCTTTAGGATTGGATCCCACGAAGTTCACCTCAGATATTATAGCACTAAGGTCAATCTCATCAACCTCTCGAGTGATGTTCTCCATCACCTGTGCCTGGTTCTTCCTTCTCTTTAGTAGCTTGCATTCCGTAGCTCTATGACCCATCTTATCACAGTTAAAGCACCTGCTTTGAAACTTGGCAATCTTGGAGATTCCTCCTTTAGGCCCCAACTTGGAAGCTTTTCCAGTCTTCTTCTTGTTATTGAAGCTTTGACCATGCTCCACAACATTAGCCTTCAATCCAGCCTTCGAAGGTCTCTTTTCAGACTTTCTGTTGTCATCTTCAATTCGAAACTTACCAATAAAAGCTTCCATATCCCTCTTCTTTCTTTTGTGCTTCAGATAATTCTTGAAGTCACTCCAACTTGGAGGTAGCTTCTCAATCATATAAGCCACTTGTAAGGCTTCATTCATGATCATCCTTTCAGTAAGCATTTCCTGAATAAGCACTTGCAACTCATGTACTTGGTTCATTAATGGCTTCGTATCCACCATCATGTAGTCCAAGAATCCGCCTGTAATAAACTTTTCGGACCCAGCATTCTCAATCTTGTACTTGCGGTCCAGTATTTCCCACAGCTCCTTAGCTGACTTCATGCCATAGTATACTCCGTACAGGACATCAGAAAGGTCATTCAGGATATAATTTTGACGTAGGTAATCAGAATTATTCCATACGTCCACCGCCATGAGTGTCTCCCTATCACTCTCTTCATCATTGGGTGGCGCATCTTCAGTCAAGTACTTCGCAAGTCCCAAGGTAGTCAGGTAAAATAGCATCTTCTGCTACCGCCTCTTAAAGTTTGCTCCATTAAACTTCTCAGGCTTTTCTGCATGACTTGCAAAAGGAGGCATCTGAATCTCAAAAGTCTGAGTATGCACAGTCCTATTGTCTCCACTTACCATTTCTGTACCATCACAAATCATAAATCAATTAATTGTTATTTTCTATCCCAACAAATTAATTATAAGAAATTTCCAAAAGAAAAACACACAAAAATATGATTTTTAGGGTTTCTGAATACACTACAAAAATTACTGTATACACCAAAAAATATTGTTCACTTGTCACTATTCACCAGCACTGTTTACTGACACATGGCACTGTCTGACGTGCATGCTGCCATGTGGCGCTCCAGCTGACATGGCACCTGCCACGTGGCCCTAAGGTTGACGTGGTGCATGGTCACGTCATCAATGGGCTGACGTGGCACAAGTCCACATCATTGGGGCGCTGACGTTTTAAAACCCCATGGACATAAGGCTTCCCACCTTGTCCGACACGTGTCACCTGTATCAGGTCGACACATGGCGTATCCAGAGGCGACATGTGGCTCTCGGTGAGACTGACACATGTCTACACTCATTGCGGAACATATGGTTTAACTTCTGGTCGACACGTGGCCTCGCCATTGTGCGCCATTTGTCAACATTTCGTCTCGAGAAGTGGCGATTTCTCATCGCGACACGTGGCGAGCCCAATTGCAATCGGTCCCTTTCACTTGGGCCTGGATCTGAATCGAGCTTGGATATTGGGCTGAACAGTAGCCTGTTCTAACCGCAGGTTAGGCTGTGAAACTGGACCAGGCTCAACATAATTTAAAATTCTGGCCCTCTGACCCAGATTCTTACCCAAACCCATTTTTCCGACCCGTTAACCCAAATTTCGACCCGTCTTCAACCTCCAACCGGGTTTTCTCGACCCGTTTGACTGGTAAACGAGTTTTTTTTATCCGGTTCAATTTTCCGATCAAAATCTACTATTCTGGCGATCAAAAAATTCACCAAAAACTTTCGAAATTCATGGGCAAATCAATTTTGGACACAATTTTTATTTTGAAACAAAATTTAATAATTGCCCAAAAATTTTTAAACCTCACAGGTTTGATGTTTTTTTTTTTTTTTTCCTCTTCAAAAACCAAAGCACACAGACATAAAATAAGATATACAAGAAATAGAAACATGGCATGTATCTGTTTGAGTAAATCAATTTTAATTAAAAATATAAATTTATATATATATATATATTATATACATGCCCAAACATAAACAGTACACGGGTATGAACCTTTTTTTTTTTCTTTTTTCTTCCCTTTAATGGGAAACGCATAGTAAACACAAAAATAAAATTTTCACATATATATACATATATAAAATCAGTAAAACTTCTTAAGATTGTTGGATATTTAGATATTTAAAGAATTTAGAACCTGTATTTCCTTAATTGATTTGATTTTTGGAAGTCTAACCGAGGTTTGTGTGATACCACAGTATCCTTGAGACGTTTTACGCCCACCGGTGCAGGAGTTTTGTGACGAACGTCTCCCAGGATACAACGGTTGGAAAAGCTTTCAAATCTACCAACTCCGAAGCTTTTTTCTTCAAACTTTCAGTGTACCTTCAATTTACCACTATCACTTCTCTCTGTTTTTCACGTATTTCTCAAAATTCTATTTTTTCTCTGTAAAACTTCAAAAAAAAAATACAAAGAACGTTTTTTTTTTTTTTAAAATACATGCAAGCTTCAAACTCTCACCAAAAAAGTTGTATCGACGAAAAACTTTCTCCCACTGTTTTCAAAATATTATTTTATTTATTAATAAAATAAAATTATTTTATCAAAACTCAACCAACTGAAAAAAAATCCAAAACCCAAATCATTCACACATATGGGTCTGGGCCCAAACTCTAACACTATTAAAATTAATTCTCGTCATATCCCAACCATTTGTATGCTTAAATATAATAAAAATATTGAAAATATTATATTATTTATTTTATATACATATATTATTTGTATGGTCTAAAAAAGGTTGTGAAAATATTAACAAGATTTAAATATATTATTCCAAAATATAAAATAAACAATAGTTAAACGAGAAAAAAGGATGGATAATGAGGATCCTGTTCCGTCTCGCTACCAAATGTAAAATAAGATTATGGGCAAGGACTTTCCCTCTCTCTGATTCAGGGCCAAGAGTGGAGATGAAAAATCTCGATGAAGCTCCGTTGTCAATTGTCATCTTTATGGATAAATGATTGCCAATGATTATGAGGACTATTAGCGGTACTCGAATAAGTGGTGGCTAACCTAATGAATCCATAATTGTTCAAAATAATTTAGAAAATTAAAAAAGCAAGGATTGTATTGAATTTTTTTTAATACTGCAATTATAATTTCTCAAATAATTATTTAATCATAAATATTAAAAACAAAAAGGAGAAAAAAAAAACTTATTTTTACTTTCATGGAATATATTCGTAAACATTTGTTACAGAGGAAATACCAGCAAAATAATTATAAAAAAAAAAAAAAAATCTTATAAGAAGGAAAACCAAAAACAAAATGTTTTTAACTACGATCCAAGCAGCATGAAACATCATCAAACCAAAAAAAGCCGATGTGAGATTGAAAATGACAAATTCCTATTTTATTTTATAAAATTATAATTATAGAAAACGAAGTTAAAAATAAATAAATAAATAAAACTTAAACAGCCAAACAAAACGGGTTGTTTCGAAACGTGTGGTCCTCAGCGTCCACGCAATTGGCATAGCCATCAGAGTGTGCGTGCCCTCCACAAGTTCCTACACCAACCGCTTGTTTTTTCCAACATTGATCATCTTCTTCCTCTTCATTTCACCGACCCATCCTCACCCTCACACCACATAGAGCTAAAGTAGTTCTTCAAAGCAAGAGAGAAACAGAGAAACAGACCCATCAACTCCAATGGCCTCCATCGTAAGCACGGTCGCCGTGGGAATGGTTTCGAACCGCAACTCGTCCATGGAGGTTTCGAGGACGAGTGGAATTAGAGGAACCGATACCAGTGTTTCGACCCATAATCCATTCAACAACCCATTATCTTCTTTTTCTTATGGTATGCTTGGTAGCAGAAGATCGAGGTCCTTGGTTGTGGTGAAAGCAGAGGCTCAATCTATAAACCCTGAAATCAGGAAGAGCGAAGACAAAGTGGTGGATTCGGTTGTGGTCACCGAGCTCGCTAAGCCCCTTACTGCTTATTGCAGGTAGTCTGAATTCTGTCTCAGTTCGTTGTTGTAATTCTTACATTTTAATTTCAATGTGTATATATTTCAATTTCAATGCGAAACTCTGACTTAGGAATTAGATAAAACATGGCATGCTTTTTTGAAGAACTTTTGAAGCTTTTGAAATGATGTGTCTCACTTTCAGTTTTAGAAAAACAAACTGATGGATATGGATTTCTGTGTAGGATTTTATAGTGTGCACAAACTTTAGCATTTGGTGTGACTATTACAAACTTTCTCTTATCTAATTTCAGAATCATATTTAAATTGACAAAAAGGATGACATAAATTTGAAGATAAATTAAGTGACATGATTTAGCAAATACTTTGGTGCTTCAAAACTCTTTGTTATTGAAGTTTAAAATATTTGGGTAATTTATAGGAGATTTACATGTTACTCTTTAAGCTTATTCCAAGAAACAAACTGATGGATATGGATTTCTGTGTAGGATTTTATAGCGTGCACAAACTTTAGCATTTGGTGTGACTATTACAGGCTTTCTCTTATCTAATTGCAGAATCATATTTAAATTGACAAAAAGGATGACACAAGTTTGAAGATAAATTAAGTGACATGATTTAACAAATACTTTGGTGCTTCAAAACTCTTTTTTATTGAACTTTAAAATATTTGGGTAATTTATAGGAGATTTACATGTTACTCTTTAAGCTTATTCAAGATTGACATAGGTGGTTTCAGCTGTTCATACTTTCTTTTTCTTTTTTGATTTTTTTTCTTCTCCTTTTTATTTTTTTCTGATTTTTCATTGTTAACCTGATTGATTGAAGCAGTTTGTAATTACTATTTTGCAATTGTTAATGCCACTCTATCTCTTACATACTTCGGTTCCTTACTGTTTTGACCTCCAAGTAGCACAATTAAAATATATTAGACTGGAATACTAGATAAGCCTTTTGTCTTCGAGCATTTTTTAAGAATGTTTTCTCCTGCTTGTTAGATTCCTTAGATATGTGCTTTTACAATACCACTAGTCCTGAAACCATTGGACTAAAAAGTCTTGATAATAATGACTTTAAACGCTTCTTGATAGTTAATGGGATGCCATTAGATACTTTTGTTTGAGCTTTTATGTGACAGCACTATAATAAAAGCATTGGTGATGTTTTTATGCCAACCAAGAGGTTGGTGAATTCGTTTATTTTTCCTTCTTCAGTTGTTGAGCTAATTATAAACTGATCCCAGACAAACAAATATATAAAAGAAGTTTAAGCCTCAAACCACAAGCATAAACAGCATATAACCAGAATAGCAAACCAGACAATATAGATGAAAAATATATATATATATATATATATATAAGAAGCAAAGAACACCAAGATTTAGCATGGTTCGATTATTAAGGTGATAATCTACATCCATGGGCTAGCAGAGGAAATCAGATATTATTGGTGGAGAGAAGATCACAAGCTCACAACCAGTCCCCTGTTTTGTGTGTCTAGGGAACTCGCAAACAGACCCTCTGCATTAAAACCCGGGAATCACCCCTGATGTTTTCCCACACACGTCACTTTCCAACTTAATGGTTAAGACTTAAAGACATATTTAGGCTCTCTCTCGCACGCACACTTTCCCATTCCCACGTTCCTAATAAATTCTACAATCATGTACGGACAGCTAGGATATATATCACGGTCAACTAAGTATTTAGTCGTCTTAAGCTGTCTCAACTCTTAAATCGAAGTTTTAGTGCCACATCAGCAACATCAGTGACAAAAAAAGATATTTCCACACAGAATCTTACAATCAGACAATGCCATAAAATTGAAATCTGTGCTTAGGCCTTGTTTTCCTCAGTTATATATATCAGTATCCTTCTCTCTTGAGTACAATGGAAAATTTAATCTGAAAAGCAAAGTTACTTTTAAGATAACTGGATTAGGTTAAAAGGTTAAAAAGAACTGCTCTATAGAACTTCTTTCTCTTTGAATTTTCTCCACTTATGCAGCTATATTAAGATTGCAATACCACTACTAGAATTTAGCATCCTCCATTTGCAAGGTATTTGATGCTTAATTATGCCTAGCTAGAACATCCAGGCTTTGTGAATATCTTATTTTATGCTTGGAATTTGTGAGAGGTTCAGTGATATGGGTTCTGTGTCGATGATTTTTTTTCTTTTAAAACGATATGCTTTTGTATGGATTTTTGGTGCAGGTGTTGGAGGTCTGGAACTTTCCCTCTGTGTGATGGGAGTCATGTAAAGCACAATAAAGCTAGTGGGGATAATGTCGGACCATTACTGCTGAAGAAGCAGTAAACGACAGTTGTTTTGTTGAGAGTTATAGTTTTATCTGGTATATTAAACTTTCATATGGTAATTTCTTTGAGCGCTTCTAATGAATAATCCTTGCACTTATTTTGATTGAACTGAGATATCTGGTTGCAAATGATTTTTACTAATTGGTATTGTGTTATAAAACTCGTTGATTTATGTCGCAAGAGAAGTTTGTCAGAGGTCATTGTGATCCTGATTCAGTGCCTAATATACGTAAATATCCTTCTGTATCTCGTCTGGTATCAAACAGTTTTGACTGGCCGCTACAAGATAGTAGATTTTATGGAATGCCAAGTCATAGAATTAATGAAAATGCAATAATATACAGTTTGCCATCTATAATCCAGAAAACAATTATTTATCAATAATTGCTGGTGAATCAAAGAAAGCAAGTTCCAAACCATTTAAGTTGAATTTGAATCTCTGGGTGATGAGAGAATAATTTGCCAGGAAAGAAAATTGACAGTATATTCAGGGCTCTAAGAAGACTAAGGTTGTTGTAGTTGTCTTTTATTTTATTTTATTTTTTTTAATCATCAATTAAAATTGTTATCCTCGTGTTTTGTCCTAAATGCACCGAATAAACTATTTCTTTTTTCTTTTCTTTAGGGATGTTTAACCAATTTTGTTTTGTGTGATGAGCTTAAGTTATAGTAGCACACTATACATCTTAAAAAATTGTCCTTTTGCTGAAGGTTCAATCGGTCGAGCCAGTAGCCACCATGATATATTTGTTAATATGTATTTTTTTTCAAGTCTATCAACCTCGCTCTTACTAGAAAACAATACAGCAGGATAAAGACTTTTGAGAGAAACAGTGGATGTGAAATCCAGCTGGCTCTGGACCGTCGTTGTTGAAGAACATCATATTCCTCTACGCGTCTCTACTGTTACCCTGTCCAATACAATGGTCTTCTACTTCTTTTTCAGTCTTTGACTAAAACATCTTGTTTAACGTTCAAACTTAATGACCTTCTTTGGTTTTCCTCTCTGCTTATGTATTGGTTAGCAACTTAAACTAGGACCCATAAAAAGTGGAAAACAAAATTAGAAAATACCTTCTAAAGTTTTAAGCTGTTTGAAAAATGAACCATGGTTTCTTTTTCTTGAAAATTCTTATAAGAAAGAAAAGTCTTATGAATCTCCAAAATAATAATTCTGAGTTGGAATGGTTCTATAAATGAGAAAATAGAATTAAAAAAAAAAAATGAAAAATCGTGCTTACAATCCATTTCACTGATAATTTGAATATATTCCATGATAAAGGCGAAATAAAGTGGTGATTAAAGTAAGAAGGAACTTTAATTAATCATCATTACATACCGGACAAGACCGATAGAATACATAATGATTAAAGCAAGTAACAGTGTTAAACAAATGAAAAGCGATGTTTGGCTATGCAAATTCCATTCAAAAGCTGGAGAAATAAAAGGTAACGATTACATGAGTATCATATTTATTTGTAGATGATAAATAAAAAACAAACTCGGTTTAGTCAATTATATGGACATGGAATCCATGTTGGTGGTCGAATTAACAAATTCATAGATATCAAAGAAATAATATATAATAATAATAATAATAACAATAAATTTTATTATTATTATTATTATTATTGAATAGGTTTAGAGTAGTTTATTTCAATAAGGAAAATATTGTATAAAAAATTAATAATAATATGTTTCAATATTTAGATTTTTTTCATATATACCAAAATAATAATGTTTATCCAAAAGTAAATCAAGATGAAAAAAATATATGAATAAATAAATATTTGAATGGATAAATATATCTTTCTGTTAACTACTTAAATAATTAATGATACTTAATAATTTGATAAACATTCTAGTAAACTAATTAAATAACTATTTGATACCTTAAGGCATGTTTACATAGTGGGAAAGATTGGAAATTTAAAAAAAAAAAAAAAAAAAAAAAAACAAGAGAGAATTTGCCAAATGAGTTTTTAGTAACATAAATTAAAGGGAAGGAAGGCTGGGAAATGGAATTAACTAAAACTCTTTCGTGGAGTCATAGATACACCTGTCGCAGTACAAAATACTTGCAGAATAAACTAAAATGAATTTGGGAATTAGAATAACGTGTAATTCAGGCTAGCATTCAGAAACATAATTTATGTTCAAAATTTTAAACAAATCATATGCAAAAGTCAATATAGTACGGTTTCCGCGGTTATCGTTCCACGCCGACTGTTCCAGTTAAGCAATAGATTGTTAATATTAAAAAAGAAAAAAAAAAAACAATATTCTTACAGTTGTTTTATAACATATATTTTAATTAATTTGATTATTAGCCCCAAAAAAATTAAATAAATAAAACCTATTTAATTTGATAATTGATGTGATAGTAATTAGGAAATTAGAGATTCAAAAAGTTTTATTATTATTATTATTATTATTATTAAGAGGACGAATAATTTCACTCTATAAGGCTCTCATAAAATTCTTATTCATCTCCATGATTCGATATTTCAAAATGTTTTAGTTGAAATTTACTCTCTTTTTGTTTCTTGCTTCTGCATTTTTTTTTTTTTTAAAGAATCTTGTTTCTTTCTTGTTAATTGAAATTTCATGTAATGAAAAAACTACAATTAAAAAAAAATAAAAATTTACCACAGATGTTAATCAGAATCTATAAAATAAACTTTAGTATAGAACTTTTTAACTAAAAATAAATTAAAATAAGAAACAGATCCATAATCGACGACTTTGCCATTGCGTGTGTTCGAAGGTTGACCACTTAATTCTTCATGGGGTGTCACAACCATCACTCTTTTTAGATTTTTTTTTTTCTCTGTTAAATTTCAGAGATTACACTAAATTATACATAATTAGCGAGGCAGATTAGGGAACATCAAGTATTAAAATTTCATTTGCCAATTTCGAAGCTTAACTCGTTGTTTAACAATCACGGTATCCAATGCTCATAAAATAAAGAAACATTATCACAAAACTCATATGTATATATCCGACATTATAGGTCATTGTTTCAATTTTTATTTACATTTAACATTAAAAATGAAGTATTTGCTCTTAAATGTTGAGCATTTGATGAAAGGTACAGGTGTCAGATTGGGGCCTATCAACCATAACGATGATTATCATGGCCGATCCTCTGCATCCAGTTGTGAAGAGGGCCCCTTGGGCTTAAAACCATTTGATTTTCTCACTTGGATCATGTCCAGCTCTTGACAAGTGTAGAGCTAGTTTTTCTCAACATTTGGACCATGTGGCTAGCAGCCAAAGACATTTGTGTCGGCGTTCACCTCCTCCATCACTCACTACCCCTTCTTTGGGAATTTGGACCACCACAAATCCATCAATCGCTAGCTTGCTACGCGCTCTGGCCACCGGCAGGCCATTTTCTATCTGTACGGCTGCAGCTTCGGACGCCAACCGCGACATGTGTTTTTATTTAACTACATTTTATAAATCCAGCCGAGGCCCGACGTTTAAGGACGAACAGAACCATATACGACACTATAGTACAGATGTCAACGTTTCCCTTATGGTCCCACTTACGAATATCCACGTGGCATGTTATTCTTTTTTTTTTTCAAAAAGAGAATTCAAAGTTTTTCTTTTTTTGGACTTTTAAAACCATTTAACATGTTATTTTTCTTCTCCCGGGTGACGCGCTATTTGCAAGACCAAGAAAATATCAATTTCATTTTGTCAAGGGACATCTACAACTATTACTTTATTCTAAAATAACAAATTTAGTGAAGTCATGAAAAATACGTTGTTTTACATTATATATAATTCTTTTACAGTATAATTATGTTTTATCATTGTCCCTTGTTGATGAATTCCCCTCCCTGATTAATAAAATAAAATTATGTTTTATCATTTAAGCAACAAATGATCAAAGTCCTAATACAAATAAAAATAATATAATAATAATATATTTATAGTTTTCATATAATAAGAACCCAGTACGAACTTATATGCTTAGGATGGGATATATCACCATCTAAATAATATCAGGTTAGTTAAACATTTTAAATTTTTTAATAATAAAACTTAAAAAAAAAAATTTTACTATCCATTTAATTTGCATACGACTTACATTGTTACAAAAAATGAATTGGATTAAAAAAAAAAAATTGATTGATAATTTTTATTTTTTTATGTCGACGTCTTTCCTACATCACAAGTCAATATATATATACAGTTTTCCAATTTTGTATATGTTGTTGATCAAAAACCTTTCATATATATTATATTTAGTATTTGCCAAAATATAAATATATGTTATTTGATATTCAGAAATTGACAAATAAAATTTAATGATCCAGTATCAAAGGGACCCAAAAGTTATATCTTTATATTTCCAAAACTTGTATAATCATAGATGCTCAACTAGCCCATCAAGAAAAGAACTGCCATTGTTCACCCAAAAAAAATAAAAAAAAGAACGAGAGAGGAACTGCCATTCGAGCCAGAAAAATAAACAATAATAATAATAATAAAACAAAAGAAAGGGACTGCCACGTGCCAGTTGATACACAAAGTTCACACACTGTCGGTTCCACAGGGTAACCGGTAATAAAGCCGCACACGTGCCTTAATCTCACTTGGCTCTGCTTTCTTCAGCCAACAGCTTCAAACCCCTCCTTCTCTTAATCCCTTACAGAAGCCAACCTCGAACCCCCCAAACAAACCTCACTACGCCACGCCTATTTCTCTCTCTCTCTCTCTCCGTGCGCTAAGCCGCACCACAAACCGACCAATTTTTCCGGTAATTCACCGCCGGAAAAAGTTCCATAATTCCCTCGCTGTATCCCATCTCTGATGCTTACCCTTTCAGACGACCACTCTTCTCCTCCTGATCCCCATAGCAATAACAATCAGAAACCCACCAAAACCATCGATTCCTTCTCTCTCAACGTGGTTTTCCAACCCATTCGCCATCCCCGAACATGCCTCCTCATCGCCATCCTCTCCATCCAAATAATCTTGCTCTGCACTCTCCGATCCCTCCCCTTCTCTCGCCCACACCTCCCGCCGCCGTACTCCGCCGTTTCCAACCCTTTCCCGTCGCCGGAAGACCAATGCGGTGGCCGCCGCGTCTTCGTCTACGACATGCCTAGGGTTTTCAACCAAGAAATTCTCGAAAATTGCGACGACTTGAACCCGTGGAGCTCCCGGTGCGACGCGCTGTCGAACCAAGGGATGGGGATGAGAGCCACCGCATTAGCCGGAATCGTCCCGGATAATCTTCTTCCGGCGTGGTACTGGACCGATCAGTTCGTTACGGAGGTTATTTTCCACAATCGGATCCTGAACCATAAGTGCCGGGTCATGGAGCCCGAATCGGCCACCGCTTTCTACATACCGTTTTACGCCGGTTTGGCGGTAGGGAAGTACCTATTTTTGAACACCAGTACAGCGAAGGATCGTGATCGCCATTGCGAGATGATGCTGAGGTGGGTCCAGGATCAACCGTTTTACAAGCGATCAAAAGGCTGGGATCACTTCCTTACAATGGGCCGCATCACATGGGATTTCCGACGGTCCAAAGACGAAGACTGGGGTTCCAGCTGTATCTACATGCCCGGGATGAGAAACATCACACGCCTTCTGATTGAACGAAACTCGTGGGACTATTTCGACGTCGGCGTTCCCTACCCCACCGGATTCCACCCCCGATCGGACTCGGATATAGCCCATTGGCAAGACTTCGTCCGCAACCGCAAGCGCACGACCCTCTTCTGCTTTGCCGGTGCGACACGTGGCGCCATCAAGAACGACTTCAGGGGTCTACTCTTGAACCACTGCGCGAAAGAGTCCGACTCGTGTCGGGTCGTGAACTGCTCCGGAAGTCGGTGCTCTAACGGCACATCAGCGATCCTCGAGACGTTTCTGGACTCGGATTTTTGTCTGCAGCCAAGGGGTGATAGCTTCACCCGCCGGTCCATCTTCGACTGCATGGTGGCCGGCTCAATCCCGGTTTTTTTCTGGAAACGAAGTGCATATTTTCAGTACGAGTGGTTTTTACCGGGTCAGCGTGAAAGTTACTCGGTTTTCATAGACCGTAACGCGGTAAAAAATGGGACATCAATACGCCAAGTTTTGGAGAAGTACAGCAGAGAAGAGGTGAGGAAAATGAGGGAAAAAGTGATCGAGTACATACCCAAATTTGTATACGCACAACCCCAAGAAGGGTTGGAGCGTGTGAAAGATGCATTTGATGTAGCCATTGATGGAGTGCTGAAAAGATTTAAGGAGCAAGAGGAGTGGGGATACAAGTGGTAAAAACTAAAAATCCAGGATGAGGCGGTAAAATTACATGATTTTATATTTATTTTTTCACTGATTATTCAACTTGTGTCAGATATATCGCATAGCGATAAGATAAGTTCCGAATTTTATAGAGGGTAGAAAGTGAGATATAGGCGGTATTAAAAATTATAATGTAATTCTTTTACTCTGTTTGTTGTTGTATACAAATTGCTGAAAATTCTTAGATATTTGCAAATTTGTATTATTTTTGTAATTTTGATGGTTGAAGCCTCTCGGCATATGAGTAATGAACGAAGCCATGCAGTACCAACAGGTTGGTGTGGTCCATGGATATATTGCTCTGCTTCGATGAACCTTGTAAGCAGGCAGGCAGGTGTAATCGGCAGAGGACATAATTACGGAGGAAATAAAATGAAACAATGAGGGTGTACGGCCTTTTTGTTTTTTTTTTTTTTTTGAATATAATTATTTTGGGCTCCCATTCAAATTATAAGGGAATAATTTTTAAAAGTAGAAGCACTGGAAGACAATTTTCTGTGATTTGAAAAGAATGGTCTACTAAGCTTAAGGATTGGGATAATATTATAATCGCTAACCTCTTCTTATGTCGTTTTCCTTTGGGTTTTTGAAACGTTGTGGAGCCGATTTATTCCCATCAAAGTAATTAATTTACAATAATTTTCAAATAGTAACTGTCATTCTCAAAAACTAAATTGATCGTTTGGCTGATACAGAAGATTTTGCATAGAGCTGGGAGGCGATAGAAGAGTTTGTCGTTTTAGTTTTTTCAGCTACAAACAAAATAAAAATCTTTTTTAAATCTTCCTAACTTGTTGTTTACTTTGTTATTACACCCCACTAATTTTTTATCATTCCAGCTTTATGAACCAGTGTATAAAAGAAAGAAATACTCCAGCAAATACCATTCAAGGGTGGGTTCATTGGCTACTAAACTGTCCAAAATCTGATTGGTACTATGTAGAAACAAAATAATAATGAAGTAATAAAGGTTAAGAAATTATATAAATATGTACTTTTATCTAATTAAATTGGTGAATTTTTAATTTCAATCTTATTATTTGGTGTTTGGATGTACCAAAGTGTATTAAAAAAACTGTTCCAGCCAAAGACCAAGAAGCGGCTAGTTCATTGGCTACTTGTACTGTCCAGAATCTGATTGGTAGTATATGGAAACAAAATAGAGGTTAAAAAATTACCTAAACATATTTACTTTATCAAGTTAAATGCTGTGTTTTTGCGCTTTTTTTTTTTTTTTTTTTTTTTTAAACACTGTGTTTCTGCTGGTGAATGATGGTTTTTTAGATAAAATTATAGTAAGGGCCTTAGACGACTCTCATTATTTATGGGCCTTCCAATGAGTTAAAAGGGAATAAAGCTAAAAGGAATCTATGTTCGTCTTTTTCTACTTTTTTATGTTTTTATCTAAAAGAAAACGCAATGCGCACAAAGAGACATGACTGGCGGCAACCAGAAGAAGTAATCATCCAACCATAGTCTATGGCTCTGTTTGTTTAACATAGTTTCTGAAAAACTATTTCAACCTTTTAAAGTTTAAAAGCATAAAAAAATTTCTCAAAGTCCTATACGCCCCTAAAAGAGCTTATAATATAACAAGAATAAATTTTTTAGACGTTTTGAAGAAGAAAAGCAAAAATTATCCCAAATTGGACTATATATCAAAATTAGTTTGTTATTTTAAATGCCTATTTTACTCTACCTTGATAAAAGTGATTTTGAAATTGGCTATTGGCTTATGATTAAGACACCTGTGTTTGGGGATGGAAAAGAACCCCATGTGAAGTGTCTTAACTTTAAAATTCGAATTTTTTTTCTTTTTTTCACTTTTAATTTAAGATTGTCTGCGAATACTCACAGTGAATGGGTCCGCTAACGCTCACAGTGAAGGGGTTTAAAATGATGAACTAGTCGGCAATGATGAAGGGATAAACTCTCAGATTCAGCACACGTGATTTTGTTCCAAATTGATGTTACACATAAAGTGATCTAACCAAGGAGTCAATAACATAACAGTGGCTCTCTCATTCTCTCTGTCGGTCTGTCTTGCTGGTAGACGCAACATGTGGAAGTGTTGAAGCTTTTGTAAAGCAAGCCTATCGGGGCGATAAATCGCCATCAGGCATTGGTTGGCTCGCTGATATGCTAGTTGGTTCTCAATCTTTCCATGCAGTTGTAACATCTACTTTTAATGATGAACATTGAAGAACAAAAATAGTATGAATTTGATGACCATACGTAGGAGTTTGATTGAAACACAGTATCGCTTCTAACAATGGGAGATATTTGATTCTCACCAAAAAAAAAAAAAAAAGAACAATGGGAGATATTTTTAGTCCGGCAACACAGTTTTGTTTTTTTTTTTTGGAAGATAAAAGATTTTTAATCAGACAATATGAAATTAATATTTGGAAGTTTAAATTAAATATAATATTTGAAAGTCCTTGTTTTTACTATATATCATGACGTTTTTCTAGCTCATATTCAATTATTCATATATGTTTAATTTCCTTTGAATTTTGAATTTGTACGTTTAACTCGGTGATAAAAACACTAAAAATACTATTTTGGGTTATGGATTCAATTTATAATCCCATTATTTTGAAAGAAAAAAAAAAGTTCAATTAATACAAGCTCTCAAATTACATAGATGGTTTTTATTAATTGGGATTAATTCATCTTTAACTTAAATCCCAATTTATTCCCTCAACTTTTCTTTTCTTTTTCCAATTCAATTTCATCTCTCAGCTATCACTATATAAATCGTTTTATGATGTGAATATTCGTATCGTTTAATTATATAAGCATCAAAAAAAATTAAATTTTAAAAAAATTATTACCAATACTATTATATGAAAAGATTTTTTTTAAAAAAAATATTAATTCTTTTTTAACATCCACAATAAACATATATATATATATATTGAAATATCTGTGCCATAAAATTTTCCATTGTTATGTATTCAATTGTTCATTCTATTTGTAAGATCTATCTAAAAGTTACCAAGGTTTGATGTTTTGAGGAGCATGATGCGGCCATATTGATGCCAAAGTTGACGAGGATCATGCAGATAAGGAAGGCCCTGGGCCTACGCCCTTTCTTACGGAAAATTCATAGCAATTTAAAAACATATATATATATTGATATTTATTAATGAAAATTCTTATCTCATTTAACAAATTAAACAGTTATTTAAAAAGATTCATTTTTCTAAATTAAATTTTTAAATAAAAAGCAACCAATATAATAAGTTATACGACAACAGAAAAGAAATAGTAAAATTCAGGATATAAATATTTTATATTAAACCTCATGTCCATGTTATATTTTATTTTACTTTGACAAGTGGACGTCTACATATCTAATTATGTGGCACGTTATATAACTTTTAAACACACTTCACTGACAGTATATACTGGGCACAAAAATTTACCCCAAAAAAAAAAAAAGATACTGGGTACAAAATGATTGTTGAGGGATGATATTGAATCACCAAAAAAGTCGAGAGAGTATTATGATTGAAGTCAAAATCGAGATTGGTGTGGGGACTTTTTCAATGTGTGCGTATAAAGGTTGTTAAAGCATGCATAGAACCACCCTTCGAATAAGGATATCCTATCTATCTAGCCCAAATGAAACTAGATCAGCTTGGGATGTCCAACTTTTTATTTTAATTTATTCTTGGCCCAAAAAAGAAAGGGTTTCTAGTTACTGGATTGAGTCGGACTCCCTTATGGAACCCTCCCAAGACCCATTACTTTGAATTTGAAAGTGCTAACTACTTACTTTGAATTTGAAAGTGCTAACTACTTCATCTTTTGCTATAAAGAAGTGCAACTACATCTTGTACCCATCACGCTCTTTTTTTTTTTTTTTTTCTTTTTTTGGCTGAATTAGTGGTAGGTAGTAGCCAACTACCATTCTCGTGCTTTTGATGAATGACTACCATATTCATGCTGTATCTTGTCAAACATTTAAATGCTCGGTATCAAAATTACTACATCATTCACAAAGACATCTTGACATGAAGACGTAATTGATGATGATTCTGAGAAGAATATGGAAAATCAATAAGGACAAAAAGTATCCATCAATTTTTATTATGCGTGAACACCTGGTAGTTTAGCTGAACGTAGCATTCAATTTTTATATTTGTAAATTTAAAAATTGAAATTTGAATCTTGATAAATTTTTTATTTTGGATTGTTTCATGTTGCAATATTACGTGGTACAAAACTATAATTTGATATCTAATACCTATGGTACTATTAGGATGCATATTTTTTATTTCAGCCAAAAAAAAAAAAAAACAACGTTTTTATTATTTGTGTTAGTACAACAGGAAAATTGTTGAAAATAATAATAACAAAAACTTTTATTATGTGTCAATTTGTCATTTGCTTTTTTTTTTTTTAAGTGAATAGTTATTTTCTTTCCAAGATTTTTTTATGATCTAATCATATGTTTTATTATTAATCATTGAATTATTTCAATAGTTAAAATTAAAAATTATATAAGTAAACTATAAAGAGTATTGTATAATAATAAAATATTAATAAATCAAAGTGAATTTTGTATAAATTTTGAACGATTTAAAGGCTTAAAGAAAAAAATTTGATACTTTTTCATTAGCATTAGCATGGTTCTAGTATGGGAATTTTAAAACTTGTAAAATCTCTGCCATTTTTTCTTAAAATAGAAATCTCTGTCAATTTTTAAAATTTATATACCATAACAAAAGAAAAGTAGTTTATACTTGTTAAAAACTCAATAGACCTTCTATCATTAATAATTTTTAAAATCTCGATCACCTAAAATTTTACTTTACATTATTCTAACCTTAGAAAAAAGATTTTGTTTTTAACATTACCAAGAACAAATATTACAAATTACAAGTTATAATAAAATAAAATAAAAAAGAATTATATTATATACATATACGGTATTGAATGAGCTACGTGGTGACACATACGACAGGGTTGGATAAGAAAAGCGAAGAAAATTAACGAGGAGCGTATGGTGTTTAACGCCAAATGTTTCTATCACTTTTTGTATTTTAGGATAAATGAGGAACATGAGGTTAAAAAAAAAACCCACAAAAACGGCAAAAGTCGAATCTGCCCCTGTGTGCCTTTGCGGGTCAGTGATCAGTGATGGAGATCAGCTTTGTTTTTTTTTTATCGTTATGCACATATTACCAGTCAACATGTCAGTGTAATAAAAACTCTTATCTCTTTCTTCGCGCTCAAGTTTTGGCATAAATTTATAGGACCGTAGCATCTCTCTCCCCTTTAACACATTCTCCAACTTTTTCTTGGGAATTTTATTTTCTAGGGAAAATGATGAGAGCTCTTTTTATTTTGCTCTTCTCTGCCTCCATCTTCAACCTCTCCCAGGCCAACATCCTGAGAACCCCACTTCCAAAACCTGATGAATCTTTCACTCTTATCTATATCCAGGTACCCCAGTTTGCTACAAATTCATTTTCTTTTTTATTTTTATTTTCATTTATCTATTTCTGTAAATTGATTTTTTTTATTTTTATTTTTCATTTTTGTATGTTTTGTGCAAAAGAATGAAGCCAAATGTTCTTATTTGGTTACCATAAACACAAGCTGCTACTCAAGTATACTCGCAAGAGATCATATTAGTATTGCCTTTGGGGATGCTTCCGGTAATCAGGTTCGTTTTTATTTATTTATTTTCACTTTACTGAATCAAAATAGAGATCTACTATTTTTCTGCAAAATGGGTATATGACCAAAAAACAAAAATAAAAAGAAGAAAACCTGTGGTTTCAGTTTCGTATATTCTGATATGTAGAATCGAAATTATGGGTACTATATAATTTCAGGAATAACTCAATCAAATACAGGCACCTTAAATTACATAATAATAATAATAATAATAATAATAAAAACTGAAGTATGATGTTTAGATGACCAGCCTACCAGCCTTTTTCTATGTTCTTTTCCTTTTCAATTTTCTTTTTAATTATCTTTCGTAGAAGCCAGCATAAGGACCGTTTGTTCGATTTCCTTTTCTTGACCGCCATAAGTGGTTCAAAGAAAAGAAGTAAGAAAGGTTTGGTAAAGTAGAAAAAGGACTTTTTGGTAATTGAACATGGAAGTGGAGGTTTACCGTTAGGTAAAGTATTTTATACAAGGAAGAAAGACTTAAGCTAAGGTGGGCGCTGGTACAGTTCTGTTAGGTGTCTGTATCTCTTTTTGTCAAATCAAATTGAACGGAATCATAAAGAAACTAAACCGAACCAAATCAGTTAAATCTGATTTAATTTGATTTGGGTGGGTGATAATTTTATTATTTTTAAATTTCAATATTTAATTAAATAATTTAAAAACATTAAAATATATTAAATGATTTGATTTTATTGTAAATGATTTTGATGTACAAGTGAAATTACAAAACTTAAAAAACTTATTTGATCGTAATTTTTTTTTTAATTTTTTCTATTCTTAGTACACATTTAGTTAAGAATAACAAAGATTTAGAAACGTAAATGTGGTACAATAAAATGTTATATAATTATGTAATAATTCTAGTTTTCCTGTTTTTAATATATGTTTTTTTTTTTTTTTGGGGAAAAAAAAAATGAAAACAGATATATGCAGAGGGGTTGGGCGAGCCACAAACAGGAAGATTCGGACCATGTTCATCAAACACATATGAGATAAATGGAACATGCGCAAAAAATATCTGCTATGCATACATTTACAGAACCGGACCAGATGATTGGAAACCGGAGAGTGTAGAAATCGACGGTGGTAAATCCAATCCCGTTACGTTTTATTACAACAGTACCTCCGTTCCCAATAATCTTTGGTACGGTTTCAACCTCTGCAACTATCCCTTTTCTCCTTCTCCACCACCATCATCACCACCACCACCACCTCCACGTTTTCCACCTTTTCCTCAAAATTCTCCACCACCTCCATCTCCGCCGCCTCCTTCTCGTTCTCCTCCTCCACCATCACGACGACCACCACCGCCGCCTTCTCCGCCTCCTCCTTCTCCTCCTCCTCCACCACCATCACCACCACCACCTCCTCCACATTCTCCACCGCCGCCATCTCCTCCTCCACCATCACCACCACCACCACCTCCTCCTTCCTCGGCTCGACGCTATACTTGGGCTTGCTTCGTGGCGATCATAGGGCTCGTTTTTAACGCTCTCATCTCACTTCATTGAGCATTTTATTATGTGCTTCTTTACCAGTTTGGTAGATGAGTTGCTAGGTTTTTAGTGCAATGTGTTGGAAAACTTAAAAGAGCTTAGATATGCTCTTGTTTGCTCCTTATTTATGATCGGAGTTTGAAGTACTGCTGCAAAAATAATAATTTTGTTGTTATGGGTACTCTAATATTTCTGTATCATGGATTATCTGTTATAAATATTTCTAGTTTGATTCGTATTTTGATATTGGTTTTAAATTTTTGATTAATTTCTTAATCGTTTGGATGTTTGCTTTTCTAGTTCGTGATTATTATGAGGTATTAAATTGTTTTTGAAGGATCTTTTTGATTTCTTTTACTTTATTTTTGAGAGCCAACTATCAAAATAAACATTTTTCTTTTAAATATTCTTTATTATTATTATTTTTTTTTGCTATGCCCCCTGCCAACCCCGACCTCCCCAAGACTCGACCCAGCATTCACTGGCCGGGGCTGTGGTGCTCTAACCACTGAACTTCCATGCGAGTCTAATATTCTTTATTTTTTAGTTAATAGAATACAATGCTTTTATATTAAAGAGCACCGTTGAATTTGCTCTTACCTATATGTTGCAAAATTCTTCTCAATCTTTGTCAATGAAAATTTGATGTGATACCTTAATTTTCTTCTGTTCTTATTATACAAATATGTGAAAAACTGAAAAATATACTAAAGGTAATGCAAAATTTTCCATATCGGTGGCTCCAAAATATAAATATATATATTTATGTTCACTTGTACAGCAACCTACCACACTAAAAAAAGGACACGAGTTTCAACACCTGTTCTGTGATAATGCAAAATGACGAATTCATGGACGAAATTCAAATTGGAATGAATTAAATTTCAAAGGATTAATTGCACCTCTAGTCTTTCTCTATCTTCACAAAAGGAACAACTCAAAATTTTGAGATTCAATTAGAATTGAAAGATTTTCGACCCAAAAAAACAAAAAGTAAAATTCAAACATGCCGATGGCATTCATATTCAAGGCACCAAAAAAAAAAAGAATGATTTGAAAAGTGTTTAATTTCATATTAAATTTACAAAATTTTTAAATTATTTATTCAAGTTCGATTCATTTATGAAAACCTCAAGTTTAGACCGATTTATTATATTATAAAAATTGTAGAACTTTAATATTTATTTTTTAAAATAAATATTTTAAGATTAATAATTATTAAATTTCATTTATCCTATAACTTTTTGTTATAAAAATAATCTATTTTTAAAAAGTTCGTCAAATTATTATGCATCATAAATATTTAATATGTTTAAATTATAATGTAATTTTATATAAATAGAAATAAATAATAAATTTGAATTATGTATAAACTACTCACAATGTTAATTTATTATTCAAGATCTACTTGCAAATTTCATTTTTTATGCAAATTTGTTCTTTTTCTTTATAAGTCGACTTCAAACAAATTAAAATCGAATCAAGCTCGAATCGATCACGAACTACTTGAACTTATTTACAATCTTAATCATATATATATATATAATATAAAATATAATTTGGTGAAAAATTATCATATGTCTTTTCAAAAATAGTAAGTACCATTTCATAAAATAAAAATAATTGCAAATAAACATTTTATATGGTGTATAATACATATAGAAAAAGTTTACACTCGATTACATAAGAAAGTTTTCCTTCGTTGATGTGCCAGATTTGTTTTGGCTAAAAGTTTAATTGTGCGGTTTTAGCTATAATTGCCTGGATGATATAATTTCTCTTTTTTACTTTAAAAAAAAGGGTAAAGTCGTCAATCGAGAAACATTTTCCAACTAACCATTCCAATTTAGTCACAAAACGACTTTGTCGGTTAATAAACACTGTTCCACAAAAAAAAAAAAGGTTAATAAAGACTCTCCGGTGAAGCGAATGGTAGCATGGAATTTACATTTTAATATCTTCTAGAAACATTATCTTCCTCCACGTGTTATTCAGATTCTAATTGCACGTGTCTCATCACATCACAACAAATTTAAATGGAAGACTTCATTAGCTTAAGAGGAGGCCACGATTGTACATGTTGAAAATTACATAGGGCAAGGTGGTCCTCTTACTATTTAATGCCATTTTAAATTATTTACATTTTAAAATACAAGCGAGAAATATTTTTATTTTTTTTATGGTGTTTAAACAACAACAATAATAATAAAAATAACCAGAAGGAAAACTAAACGAGATTGGACGTTATTTATTCATAAAATAAATAACGTTACACCTTCTTTACTGTATTTTGTCATGCCACTTGTCACAAGAATTTGGCTTGCAAATTTGTTTCCAATTCAAATGGCCACACGATTATGCTAAAAAATTTACACCTACCATGTTTAGTATCCCATTATACTTTTGCCACATTTTAACTCCACCAAGGGCAAAATTGAGTTCCTCAGATTGTTGAACTTATTTGTGCTTGATGCTCAAATAGTTGTACACCTCTTTAAGCCCTGGGGAGTTTCTGTCATCACACGTATTGTCTTACAGAATGAGCTTATCAAGACCACCAACGCAGTAGCTTCTGAAAGTGGCTTCATTCTCCGCTTGCACCAAGAAGGCAATGTTGTCCAATAGACTTGATTCGTTCCACATTCTTGTATCACATGGTAGTAGCTAGTGCAACCAATTGAACCTCCCATATCAGCAGCCATTAAAATCCCATCTTCGTATTTGAGAGCAACTATAGAGTTCATCATCTTTCTTTGGATTAATTGCGATTCGAATTGGTATTGTTGGAAATTTTGACAAAAGTTGCCATCATCTTGCTTTGCTTCGCAGATTTGGTTGTTGAAAAAGTTTGACTGATATTGCTGACAGAGAAATCCCAACCCTTCCTTATAAAGTATATAAAAACTAAAGTAGCGTGGGTTAATAAACACTACGAAATTTTATTTATTTTTTATGTTTTACACCAAAAAGTATAAATTGAGCCAAAATTATATTTCAGGATAGCTTTAGTAGTAAGACAAAGAAAGTTAGAGCTAAAATTTATGATTGAAAAAATAAATAAATATTAGTGATTATAAGGATATGTTAGATTTTATGGATCTAAATATACATAATAAATTTCATAAATCATAAATTACTAACCTCCAAACGTAGCCATTGATAAATTAGATCTTTAATCCTGCAAAATAGAAATAATATAAAGTAGTACCTATGGACACACTACTCTCAAACCACTCTCAGATTTTTAAAAACCCTAATTTCTAAAATATTGTATAGTATATCCTTGTCTGCTTGCCCTAGACCCTTTAATAGTCTCTGCAAGTCATACTTATCCATTAATTTTGACACACATAAAATAATAATAATTTGATAATATAATTATACTAGGAAAAATATGGATAAGTCAATGGACTTATAAAGAGAGTTGGTCCTCCAGTCCAATGGGCCAACTGGAGTCTTACAGAGAGTGTGTGACCAAGGACCCTACTACAAAATAATAAAATAAGTCAGTCCTATTAATAACATAAATAGGCTCTGTAAGTGAGTAATTGATTATGCTAAGTCCACAATTATTAATTTATTTAACATTCTCCCACTTGAACTGCATAATCATCATCATATATATAATCCAAACTCACTTACAACAGAATCTCCCGAACCATAATGCCATTTCATCTAAATATATAGCATACCGACAGGGCATAACAATATACTAGACTAGGCAGTAGAGATTCTCTCAGTAAATCTCCCAAAACATGATACTATTTCAACTGAGCACTTTGCATGCTATAAACTCAGTCTAGGTACTAGAGATTTACCTAATCATGTGCAATCCCCCAACACACAAAACCATTTCATTCAAGCACATTGCGTATCGACAGGATACAACAATATACCCAAACTAGGTAGTAGGGATTCACCATGGTACCTGTGGATCAACATACACATATACATAGACTAATAGTCTCAATAGGCCTGTAAATATAGGAGCAATAATATGTGTAATGAATCATCTCATAAATAAATAATGATCCACATACATCAATGTATCAAAATAATAAATAATGCTTAACATGGATATTACTGTAGAAAATATAACAAACTCCCACTGACCCATAGCAGTCTCAGCTGCCTAACAATCCCATACGGGACACATGCTCCTCAAATATGCCTACAGGTAAGACCTTGGTCAGTGGATCTGCCACCATGCTGTAAGTAGGCGTGTGAACTACAGTAATAAGGCCTTCTTCAACTTTCTCCTTTACCACAAAATATTTCACATCAATGTACTTTGCACCAGGAGTACCTTTTAAATTATTGGAGAAAGACACCGCTGCAGTATTATCACAATACATCATAATAGGCCTCTCAATAGAGTCAACTACTCCTAAATCACGGATAAAATTCCGTAGCCAAACTGCATGACGAGTAGCCTCATAACACGCCACATATTTTGCCTCCATAGTCGATGATGCTGTCACTGACTGCTTAGCACTCCGCCAAGACACAACACCTCTTGCCATGATAAATATATAACCAGTGGTAGATTTCTTATCGTCCACACAACCTTTATAGTCTGCATCACTATAACCCACTACTTCAAGAGAGTTGGTGTGATGATATGTCAACATATGATCTTTAGTACCCTGAAGATACCTAAAGACCTTTTCTTTTTTTTTTATATATATTTTTTTTAACTTCTTGGTAATGAATAGGACCGGGATTGCTCATAAATCTACCAAGTACACCGATAGCAAAAGCTATATCAGGCCGTGTACATACTTGAGCATACATCAAACTACCTACTGCTGAAGAATAACGAACATTTCCCATCGCCATCCTCTCTTTATCATTCTTAGGACATTGATTGTCAGGACCCGTCCAGAATTCCTTCCCCGGAACCCTAGACAAGCCTTGATCTCAGGGAAATACCACCAAACCTTCCAACGGAAAATCCGGCAGCACCTCCCCTAAGGGTAGGACTAACCAAAAATTTCCTGCACTGAAAACACACTTCTATAAACATCCCCTTATTCCTTCCACAATACTACAAATTGATTCCACAAATTACAGCACTTCAAGATATAACAGCAACTTAGTGCATAAATAAATACATAAGTGTCCCAATAGTATACAGAGCTTTATGAAGTGCTAAACATCAGAAATACACCAAAGATGAAAGAAATAATACACTGAAATGAAAGAGTACAAAGGTACTTCTCGAAACACGATAGCAGCGGAAAACTTGGTTTGCTCCGGAAGAACGTCTACCACCACTTGCACCTAAGGGAACGGAACTTAAAAACGTGAGATGCTAATCATCTCAATGAGTGACCCTAACTACTGAACACTTTTAATGAATATAAAATAATAATAATAACAATTAAGGAAATTGAATAAATACCAACAATTAATAAATAAACAATAATAACTGTTGGAAATAATAATTTCCCTCAAAACTCTCACCGATCACTCCGTTTGAAATGTTCCCTTTTTAAAACAATTTCACAAAATCCGATGTACATACCTCCCGAAAACCAAGGGATTAAACCATTTGATAACCAATAAATAAATAAATACATACCCCAATATATAATTAAAATGTAATAAATTATAGTAAATAATTTTTGAACACCTTTGGGGTTTAAAACATTATTTGCAAATTACACCTGACGCACCACACCATATACCGGTGATGCCTTCCGATACCCAGCGTCCCGAGCACCGACTCACGGGGGGGGTTAAAGAGAGAAACCTGCAAACGGCACTTCGGCGTCCCGACAGTAACGCTGCTGAAACCATCTCCTGGCCAAGGAGGGGGCGGCTATGGCCAATAACAAACTTGCTTGCCCACGGTCCAATGGCAACAACGGGAGAAATAATACCTGCGCGCTAAACCACATAATACCTGCGCGCTACCACGTGTCCATACACCAGAACACCAATACTGTATGAGTGCGTCTAAAAATAAACATTAATAACCAACCGTACCGTTTTCGAAAATTACCGTGGGAAATACATTAAATTCTCACACTTACCATCCCACATATTTTTATTTAATAAACCGGTACGAAACAGCGATAACAACAAATCACAATTTTCTCGAAGTACGAGATGCAACCATAAAAATACTGCGGGCATAATTTATAAATTTAAACAAATATTTTCGTAAAATATTTAACCCATTTATGCCCGAAAAATCATATTTGAAACCACGTACAAATACTACCGAAATACACTTTGCTCATGCACAATAAATTAAACCACAATATAATTCATAATTAAATCACACCACATGAGCACTATTTAAATATCAAATTTAAATACCAAATAAACATAATTAATTGCCCAAAATAATTTTTGAAGGTGGGTCACTCACCTTGAGCGCGTAAATCAACTAAGATCCTCCTCGGGATCAACTCCACCACTCGTACGCGCACCTAAACAACCACAGTGTACCAACCAAAAATATTAATATTTTATTCGGATAATTCCCAAATGGGTACCCGGGGAGCGAACACCAAACGATATCTAAAGGTTACGAGTTATATACCGAATCGAAGCTCGCGTGATGTGGATCACGAATTCGGTCTTACTTACCGGTGATTGGACCCGACGGGGTCGGAATCTCGCCGGAAAGCTTTTCGGGTTTCGGCTCCACAATTCTCCCGAACCGTCGCGAATTGGCGGAAACGGATGCCGGATTCAGGTTCAGGAGATCGAACACAGTGGATTGGAGCCGACCAGGAAACTGGGTACTCGCCGGAACAGTAACTTCCGGCGAGCCGCCGCGGTCATCGGCAACCGTTGCCTGTGATTTTTTGCATATTTGTAGATCGTGGGGAGAGCAATCCAACGGGACCGGTGGTGAGGCAAACGGAGGCCGGACGGCGGAGAAATCACGGTTTGAAGATTTCCGGCCCCTCGCCGGAAAACGCTCCGATCCCGGCGCGTCGATGGTCCGATGGCCGTGAAATTTGGTGGGTCGGCCGGACTTGAGGAGGGGAGCGCGTGTGGCCGGAAATGGGCCAATCAGCGGTGGCCGGCGGTGGAGGGAAAAGTCGCCGCTGATCCTCGAACTCTCGATCCGGACGCGTCCGGCGGCCGATCGCCGTGAAACTTTGAGGTTTTGTGGGAAATTGGGAGGGGAATCTTTCTGGCTGGCGCATGTACAGTAGATCGGCGAAAAATTTGAAAATCTCCGGTGGCCGGCCGGACTTTCTCTCTCTTCTCTCTCTTTCCCGAGAATTTTATCAAATAAAAGCCACTGTGTGACACTGTTCATTCCATGTGGACCAATCAGGTGACGACACGTGGCATTTCACTGTTCATCGACTCAAAAACATTAAAATATTACGGTATCCGGTAAACTTCACGCGTCCATAACTTTTTAACCGGATGTCCGTTTTAGGCGTGCCGCTAGTCTGTGAACTCGTATCGACGAGCACTTCACAACCATGCATGAGTCAAAGCTCATTTCCCCATAAATAAAAAGTCAACTTCGGCACCACTTGGACAATTTAGACCTCAACTTGTTTTGCTCATAACTTTCAAACCGTAGCTCCGTTTTCGACGTGCTACTAGTCTACGAACTCGGAGCATCATGCACTTCGCCATGGTACCCTGGTCAACTGGAAATTCCAACTAGAACAAAAAGTCAACTGTTGACCCGCTCGGTCAACGTGCACGGATTCCGGTGCGATTTGGGACGGGGTGTTTACATTGATCCTTAGAAAATCTTTCACCCTTTGTGACCAGCATACTTTCAGGAGAACAACTATGCATATCAAATCTCTTAAGGATTCTATCAATATAGGCTCTTTGAGACAATTGCAACACATAAGTAGTTCTATCTCGAACAATCTTGATGCCCAAAACAAAAGAAACCTCACCAAGATCTTTCATATCAAAATGGTTGCACAACATCTGCTTTGTCTCAACCAACAGGTCAGTGTCATTAGTAGCCAAAAGTATGTCATCAACATACAACACCAGAAATATAAAACTGCCCCCACTGACCTTCATATATATATGCATCTATCAACAACATTCTCCTTAAAGCCATTTTTTGTGACAACCTCATCAAACTTAAGATACCATTGTCTTGAAGCTTGCTTAAGACCATAAATAGATTTCTTAAGCTTACAAACCAAATTACCATTCCTTGTTTGTTGGAAACCAACTGGTTGAACCATATATACATCCTCATATAAATCACCATTCAGAAAAGCAGTTTTGACATCCATCTGATGCAACTCCAGGTCATAATGTGCCACAATCGCCATAATGACTCTAAAAGAATCCTTTGGATACAGGAGAGAAAGTCTCTGCATAATCAATTCCTTCCTTCTGGCTAAACCCTTTAGCTATAAGTCTATCCTTATACTTCTCCACTTGACCATTGGAGTCCTTTTTAGTCTTAAAGACCCATTTGCACCCAATAGGCTTGCTACCCTCTGGTAACTCAACCAAATCCCAAACTCCATTTGATGCCATGAATTTCATTTCATCTTCCATTGCATCCAACCAAAAATTTGAATTTGAACTGCTTATGGCCTCCTCATAAGTGACTAGATCTAAATCATCACTTATGTCAAACTCATGCTCCTGCAAGTAAACCTCATAGTCATCAGGAATAGCTGATCTCCTAATCCTTTGTGACCTCCTCAAAGGTACATCAGTATCTGCAATAGCTGGAATATCCTGCTCTTCAACAATGAGTTCATTCTGACCAACTACTGGTTCATCAACTACTGGATCAACAATATCTCTATCAGGAACAATTATACTGGGAATGAAAACACTTTCTTCTCTAAATTGAGGCACCCTTGTTCCATTATTATCATCAAATCCAAAATCATCTTCAAAATAAATGGCCCTGTTTGATTCCACGATCCTGGTGGTATGAGAGGACAAAAGAATCTTGAACCCCTAGATTCTATACAATAGCCAACAAAATATCCACTAATGGTTCTAGGATCCAACTTCTTAATTTGGGGATTATAAATCCTTACTTTAGCTTTGCAACCCCATATTCGAAAATGGTGCAAATTAGGCTTTCTTCCTGACCACAATTCAAAAGGTGTCTTAGGAACGGACTTACTTGGAACTTGATTCAAAATATAAGCCGCCGTCCATAAAGCCTCTCCCCACAAATAATCTGGCAACCTAGAATTTGCCAACATAGACCACACTATATCCAACAAAGTTCCATTCATTCTCTCAGCTATGCCATTTTGCTGAGGTGTACCAAGCATCGTATATTGCGCATCAATGCCACACTCATGCAAATAAATAGCAAAAGGCCCTGGGTTCCTTCCAGTCTCATCATATCTACCATAAAACTCACCACCTCTATCAGACCTTACAGCTTTTATTTTCTTATTCTTTTAAAGCTCCATCTTTACCTTAAACTCTTTAAAGGCAACTAAAGAATCTGACTTCTCATGAATAAGCTCAACATGTCCATAACGAGAGTAATCGTCAATGAAGGTAATAAAATATCTATAACCACCCAAAGCAGTTGGTGTAAAAGGTTCACATATGTCACTATGGATTAACGCCAAAACATTTCCACACCTTGCTAACTTATCCTTTCTAATCTTGAAAGTTAGCTTCCCTTTCACACATTTTACACAAGTCGACAGATCGGAGAAATCAAGATTAGTAAGTATTCCATCTTCACTAACCTTTCCATCCTGTGCCTAAAAATATGTCCCAAACGCTTATGCTACAACATTGAGGAATTATCATTAACTCTTGGAAGTTTAGAAGCAATAACAGGGGCAACAACAGAATTAATAGAAGAATTAAAATCATTATTAAATAACTCAAGTCTATATAAATTGCCACATAAAGTTCTCAAACCAACAACTTTATCATCTTATGTCCAACTTTATTACAATAGCCACACCTTCCATTGAAATACTCTTTCCTTTCTCCTATCTGATAAGCATCATCATACTTAGTATTATTCAAAATGTCTAAATAATAATGCTTCTCATTCATATCAAACTTGATAAATTTCTTCCCTGTCTCCTCAAGAAGTTCCTTTGATACATCAACCTTAGGAATATTAGTATATATAGCTTCATTCATGTAATTCTCCATCATCATAATGCAGCACTTATTAGAATGCATCCAATCCTCATAAAGTTTCCTAATTACTGTACTACTATCATTAGTTGGTATCTTGGGTGAATCTATTTCCAAAGCCAAATCCAATTTTATAAATGTCAAATTCATAACCAAGGTCTTTTTCACTTCTGATAATTTATCCCATCCAATTTTATTATAGCAGTCATAGGCAGAACATTCAGAATGCTTCTAACTGTGAAAATAATAAGCACAATAAAGCATTTAATATATATAAAACAATAACTATTTTCCAGCCCCTTAACACAAAACATAAATTATCAATATCGCTAGGGTTTTTGTAGCACTAAAGATAACCTTTCCCGGGCCAGGGACAGTCAACAAAATAACCACAATCAAATGCATTGAACTGAATCACCGACATGGCAACTCAGAACCTGCAATACATGGCATTTAATTAACTTCCACTGCCATTCCAGGCGTCATACAAAGTAACTAAAACTACCGACAGGGTAGCCTAGTTACCCATATAGATCCTGGTTAATAAGTGGGAGACAATTAACAAATTGGCAATTTCATGATATAGGTAAATAAAAGATAACTCATCCACTATGCCAACACATATTACATTGGTACACATAATGCAGACAAAATAAATCTCACGACAGGTGAGTACCTAAAATCCCACACTACTATACCAACTAGGCACAAAGCCTCTTTGGATAAGCTCACACAATCTAATTTTCCAATCACAAATATTTAATTTAATTTAATAATATTGGAATGTGATAATTAAACAAATAAATAAATAAATTGAACAATTGAATCACTAAATTAATTAATAAATAACAACAAATAAATCAATAAAAATAATAATAATAAGTTTTTTTTTTTGGCCTGCTGACGTCAGCAAACGATGTGTCGTGCTGACGTCAACAGTCACCTCAAACGGCACGTCGTTCGAGCCTTCTTCTTCACCCAACCGGGTCACGGGTGACCCGGTTCCAGTCCAAACAGGTCACTCGACCCGCTAGTCTTACCCGACCATTTCTCGCCGTTCCGGCCACCGTTTCCGACGATACCGGCGGCGTTTGGTTCGTCTTTCCATAGGTAACAGTTTCCACAAATCAATTTGATTCATATTTAACTCAAAGAAAACACCCAAGCAAGAAAACGTTCGGCCATGGAAGGTCCATAAATAATCGATTTTACCAGGTTTTGCACCAAATTAATTAGTCTAATTCACTCCATTCAAACTGAAAAACAATTTCCAAGTTAACCCAGATCATGAATTCATACAAAACAAATTTTCCCCAAAATTTTGGAAAACAAATACACGCCCGATATTTACAAATTTTTTTTTTTTAAGGATTTTCATATCCAATTAGAAATAATAAACAATATAAAACACAATAAAGAAGAATTTTTCAGCATACCCAGGTCTTAATTCGAACTAAAACAAAAATTCACATAATTTGCACAAACTCAATATAAACCCGTTATTGCACAAGAGAAGAGAAATTAATCAATAAAATTCCATCCTTAAAATTTGGATCTCCAAACAAGCCGCAAACACAGATGAATATCACATATTGGATTTCAGGAAACAAGCATGTAATAGCAGAATCACAAGGACGAGAGAATAATTATAAAATAAATATCATGTCATCAATATACACGATAAAAGTTCAATGGCCGCATAAAAATATAACAACAAATTTCAAAATAATTTATTATGCATATTAACCATGTGCTCTGATACCAATTGTTAGATTTTATGGATCTAAATATACATAATAAATTTCATAAATCATAAATTACTAACCTCCAAACGCAGCCATTGATAAATTAAATATTTAATCCTGCAAAATAGAAACAACGTAAAGTAGTGCCTATGAACACACTACTCTCAAACCACTCTCAGATTTTTGAAAACCCTAATCTCTAAAATACTGTATAGTATATCCTTGTTTGCTTGCCCTAGACCCTTTAATAGTCTCTGCAAGTCAGACTTATCCATTAATTTTGACACACATAAAATAATAATAATTTGATAATATAATTATACTAGAAAAAATATGGATAAGTCAATGAACTTATAAAGAAAGTTGGTATTCCAGTCCAATGGACCAACTGGAGTCTTATAGAGAGTGTGTGACCAAGGGCCCTACTACAAAATAATAAAATAAACCAGTCCCATTAATGACATAAATAGGCCCTGTAAATGAGTAATTGATTATGCTAAGTCTACAATTATTAATTTATTTAACAGGATAGTTTCATTTTTAACTTGTGAATATCATCATCAAAAACTAATTATTTTGACTCAAATTTTTTGACTGTATTTGTATATCTCTAAATGATAGGTGAAGAAGCTATAAAGAAAATAAATTTTGACAAAAAAAAACTTTTAATTTTAACCAAAAAAATAAAAATAAAAATGTATTAGTCCTTAAAGACTTTGTTTGTTATGGTTAGTAAAGTGGAAGGTAGGGAAAAAAATAATAATAATAATGAAAAATTATAAGGATAGAAAATAGATTGATCGTTTGGTTAAGAAGTCGAAGAAAAATTAAAAGTTAAAGAAGATTTCCAAATTCAAAACAATCTCTCCACGTCCACAGAGATCATTAGAAGTAAAAATATTAAGTAAATATAACATAGCTAAATTTATTTATTTATTTATTTTCATTTCTATACAAAATAAAGGATTGAAAGTAATTTTTCAGTATTCATATCTTATCCAAATAACTGGAGGAAAAAAAAAAAATTTCCATCTATCAGTTTTTCTACCAAACAACTGGACGAAAAAAATATAAAAGTTTTCATCTATGAATTTTTCTATCTCTTTTTCATTTTTTAATTTTTTAATTTTTATCTCTTCTACCAAACAATGTCTACATCTTTAAAACAATTGAAAAATTATATAGTTTTTCTGTTAAGCAAAGAAAAAAAAAATATATATATATATATATATAGTTTTTTCTGCAATTTATAAATAATAATTCTACATTTTACCAATGACCTGATATTATACAATTAATTTTTCTCCTATAATTATAAAATGTGAATAATTTATTAATCATTCATATATTATTACATTATTATTTTATAAAATTTTAATGAACAAATTTTATAAATGTAACGTTATTTATTTATGAATAAGATATTTTTGTTAGAAAAAAAAAACTATTGATTAATTTGTTAATCAATATTTCTATTTTGATTATTATTTTGATATTGGTTTTAAATTTTTTGATTGATTTGTTAAGTGTTTTGATGTTTGCTTTTCTAGTTCGTGACTATTATGAGGTATTAAATTGTTTTTGAAGGATCATTTTGATTTCTTTCACTTTATTTTTGAGAGCCAACTATCAAAAAATAATTTTGATTCTTAAATTTTGTTTAAAATGTTTTTTAGTTGATAGAATAAAATGCTTTTTTATTTTAAAGAGTACCGTAGAATTTGCTCTTACCTATATGTTGTAAAATTCTTCTCAATCTTTGTAAATGAAAATTTGATGTCATCATACCTTAATTTTCTTCTGTTCTTATTATACAAATATGTGAAAAACTGGAAAATATATTAAAGGCAATACAAAATTTTCTCTGTCGGTGGCTCCAAAATATAAATATATATATTTATGTTCACTTGTACAGCAACCTACCACACTAAAAAAAGGACACGAGTTTCAACACTTTGTTCTGTGATGATGCAGAATGACGAAATTCAAATTGGAATGAATTAAATTTCAAAGGATTAATTGCACCTTTAGTCTTTCTCTATCTTCACAACAACAACTCAAAATTTTGAAATTCAATTAGAATTGAAAGATTTCGACCAAACAAAAAAAAACGTAGAACTGAAAGATGCCGATGGCATTCATATTCAAGGCAAAAAAAAAAAAAAAAAAAAAGAGAAATAAAACTCCGTTACAAATCAAAAGGTGTCGTCTAAATATTACAAGTAAGGGTGTAAATGAGCCAAATATTGGTATTATCAAGTTCTTATAAAATTTTAAAATTATTTATTCAAGATCGGCTTCAAATTTAGTTTGGCTTCAAATTTAGTTTGATTCGACTCATTATGTTATAAAAATTTAAAAATTTCAGTATTTTATTTTTTTTAAATAAATATTTTAACATTAATAATTATTAAATTTTATTTATTCTATAATTTTCTGTTATAAAAATAATTTATTTTTTAAAATTTCATAAGTTTATTATACCTTATAAATACATAATATGTTTAAATTTATAATATAATTTTATATAAATACAAATAAATAATAAATTTAAACTATTCATAAACTCATCAAGTTAATTTATTATTCAAATTCTACTTGTAGATTTTTATATTTATTGAAATTCGGTTCGTTTTCTTTATAAATCGATTTCAAACAAGTTAAAATCGAATTAAGCTCAAATAAATTATGAACTACTTTAGCTTATTTACAATCCTAATCATATTATAAATATATAATATAAAATATATTTTGGTGGAAAAATATCATATATATTTTCAACAATGAGTAAATACCATTTCGTAAAATAAAAATAATTACAAATAAACATTTTATATGGTCTATAATACATATAGAAAAAGTTTACATCAATTACATAAGCAAGTTTTCTTTCGTTGATGTGCCAGATTTGGTTTGGCTAAAAGTTTAATTGTGTGGTTTTATCTGTATTTGTTTGCTAGATGGTATAAAACCACTGTCGGTTAATAAATTATATATGACAACTTGTTAAGCGATGTTTATGTGAAATTATTTAATTTAAATATAATATATTAAATTTTTGTATAAAAATAAATAATATTCAATTTATTAATTTATTAAAAATATATATAAATTTTAAATTTTGAATCTGATTTAATTTTTAAATAATAAAATAATATTTAGAAAAAAAAACTTACAAAAAAATTTGTTTGATTTTAAATTTTTTTAAAAATGAAACTAAAAAACAACAAATTAATTAATATTTAATAATAAATTAAATAATTTTAATATTATAAAATTTATAATTATAAAAATATTTTTTAACAAATTTAATAGATTTATTATATATTATTATATTTTATTCGATTTATTAAATTTTATTAAATAATATGGATATAAACTGACAAGATATCATGAATTTAAATTCGTAAATTATTATTCGGGGATTCGTATAGTATTACAGCGTCACAACAGATTTTGCAATATCTATAATAAGTACTATTAAAAAAAAAAACAAATTGTTAACAAACACTCTCCAAGACTCCGAAGCGAAGGGTATTATGGATTTTACATTTTAATATTTTCTAGAAACATTACCTTCCTCCACGTGTTATTGGGATTCGAGTTGAACGTCTCATCATATACATCACATCAAATTTAAATGGAAGACTTCATTAGCTCGAGACAAGGCCACGATTGTACATGTTGAATACTACAGGGCGAGGTGGTCCTCTTACTATTTAATGCCATCTTAAATTCTTTACATTTTAAAATACAAGCGAGGAATATTTTTATTTTTTTATGTTGTTTAAACAACATTTACCAAAAAATAAAAAAAAAGTTGTTTAAACAACGACAAAAACACTATGTAATTTTATTTTTTTAATTATGTTTTACACAAAAAAAGTATAAATTGAGCCAAAATTATATTTCAGGATAGCTTTAGTAGTAAGACAAAAAAAATTAGGGCTAAAATTTATGATTGAAAAAAAAATAAATATTAGTGATTACAAGGATGGTTTCATTTTTAACTTTTGAATATTATCAAATTATTTTGTTTTACTCCATCATTTTTTGTTCAAAAATTTTAACTGTATTTGTATATCTCTATATGATAGGTGAAGAAGCTTTAAAGAAAATAAATTTTGAGAAAAAAAAAACTTTTAATTTTAATAAAAAGTATTAGTCCTTGAAGACTTTGTTTGTTATGGTTAGAGTGGAAGGGGGAAAAAAACAATTGATAAAAAAGTATAAGAATAGAAAATGGATTGGTTGTTTGGTTAAGAAGGAGAATAAAAATGGAAAATTAAAGATGATTTCCGTATCCAAAACAATCCTTCCATGTACAAAGAGATAATTAGAAGTAAAAATATTCAGTAAGTACAAAAAAGTTAAATTTACTTAAATTTCTTGTTTTTTCATTTTATTTTTCATTTCTATACAAATAAACGATTGAAAGTAAATTTTTAACATTCATGTCTTGTAAAAACAAATAGAGAAAAAAATATAAAATTTTCCATTTATCAATTTTTTTTTTACCTTTATATAGTTTTTCTCAAATTATCAACAATAAATTTACATTTGATATGATGTTATATAATTAATTTTTCTTCAATAATTATAAAATATAAATAATTTATTCATCATTTAAATATTATTATATTATTATTTATCAAAATTTTAATAAATAAATTTTAAAAGTATAATCTTATTTATTTACGAATAAGTTATTTTCGTTGGAAAAAAAAATTAATTTTAGAAAAAAATAATAATAAAAAAAGAAACGGGTTGAGGTGTCGAATCTGCCCTTGCAGGCCAAATGGACAGAAATCAAATAAGTCGATTTGTCGTATGTCCATTAAAGTGAATTAATTAGAAAATAAAAAATAATTAAAAAAAAAACTTCGTTCTCACCCCGAAAAAAATTAAAAAATAAAGCCTCGTTCTCATAAATCTGTGCGTCTCTCTCTGTCTCTCACTCTCTTTCTTCTTGCTTAAGTCTATGAGAAATATATAGCCAGCAGCAGAAATATCGCGACGCTTGGCACTCTGACTTTTTGACGAGGTTAATCTTTCTGGGGAAAATGATGAGAGCGCTCTCTATTTTGCTGTTATCTGCGTTCATCTTCAACCTCTCCGCAGCAGAAGAATTAAGCAGCCCACTCCCCCATGCTGCAAATAACTTCAATCTCAGCTATATCCAGGTACCCAATTTGCTTCATTTGATCTTTATTTTTTTTTCTTCCCCAAATTTTATTAATTAATTAATTTCGGTATCTCAATAATTATTTTTTCCCCTTTCTTGTGGGTTTTGTATAAAAGAATGAAGCAAGCTGTTCGTATTCGGTTGTTATAACCACAAGCTGTTCCTCAAGCAAATACACAAGGGATCAGATTAGTATTGCTTTCGGGGATGCTTATGGAAATCAGGTTCGTTCTTTTTCATTTACAAGGAAATCAAATTCTGCAAGATAGGTATTTGACATCTTTGATTTTGCAAAATGAAATATCGATTTTAAGTTTTATTTATTCTGAAAATTGACAAAATTCAGTGAATTAAGGGTGTAAAATTTCAAGCAAAAACTCACCCAGATTGTTAGGTTCATCATTTTACACAGTCAAGCCTGAATTTATATGCACTTATGTTATTATATATTCCACACAAAAGTGCTAATACAAGATGATGTAAAAACTGAAAAGCAATAGCTTTTCTTTGAAGTATAAACTATTATTTGGACATCTGGCCCACCCATAGATAAAGTTTGTATAATATGTTGCAAAGCCGAAAGGTCACTGATCAGAGCATATAGGACTTTAACGTAATCATGAAGCTTACCTTTTTTTTTTTTTTTGGGTGTAATTTGAAAATTTTCCAACTTAATCCGTAAATAAGAAAAATATGTGGACAATAACCCTGTCGTTTGTCCAAAGTGAAATCAATTTTTCCATATGAGATTATAATTTGGTTGATTAATTGTTACGAATACAAAAGCACAAACAGTGTTGCTATAATATTTATTGTTAATACGTGCGTTAATCTTCTTTTTTTTCTTTTTAAAAAAAATAAAATATAAAAACAGATATATGCACCGAGATTGGATGACCCATCATCGGGAGCGTTCGAACGGTGTTCTTCAGATACATTTGATATATATGGACCGTGTGCATACCAAATATGCTATGTATACCTTTACAGAAGCGGACCCGATGGCTGGAAACCTGAGAGTGTGAAAATCTATGGTGACAATTCCAGAGCTGTTACATTTACCTACAACACCTTCATCCCCAGTGATGTCTGGTATGGTTTCAATCTCTGCAATGATGCATCTTCTTCGTACCAACGCTATGGTCGTCGTTGGTTCATGGTGATGATTATGGGGCTGCTTGTTTTTGTTCTACTGTATGCTTATTAGTGTTAAGACAGTTTCATTTTAGGTCACTTTTAGTGGTTAGACTTTGTATTCTATCCATTCCTATTGTATCAAGTCATTACTGAATCGCAGCCGCTGCTAATGCATTATTTTTAGGAAAGTTATAGACGATTTCTTGCAACTTGATCAGAGTTTTTAACAGAACTCTGAATCTTTGTAGCAAAAATAGAACTTTATTTTGATGAATCCCCTAGTGTTAGAACTGTTGTATCCTCATCTGTTGGGTTAAAATCTTGACTGATTAGTCTGTCTTTTGATGGTTTCGAATTTGTTATAACTTTGTTTGCTACTTCTTATAATAAAAAAAATGTTGGGTGAGGGAAAGATTTTCTTAACTCCGTACCTGATGGAATTCAGATCCACAATCTTCTTTCAAGATTTGCTTTCAGAGTTTGATGATTTGGGATCATTTTTTAAACGTGTTTCCTGTCTTCCAGGCACATCGATTGAGGTAGGTAAGACCTATCAGGGATTTGAGTTTTTTGGTCATGATGTAATTTTGGAATAAAAAATTAAGATATTTCAATTTATGAACCAACATGGTATCCAACCAATTTTATTTAAAAAATCAAAGCATGGTCCTACTGTCTTCACGTGGTATTCTTATTTAATATTTTTGCTCTGTTCTGTCTCCGCATTGTAAATGTTTCAGAACTTTACACGTGACATTTAACAATAAAGAAATCAAAGAGTTGTATTACCAATAAAAGAATCAAAGCTGTTGTACTGATTTAGGTGTATCTTATTTCTACAATAAAAAGAAATTATAGAGAATTTTTTTTTTTTTTTTGGGTAAAAGAAATTATAGAGAAGTTTGTTTCTCTATGCTGAAGGCAATGACAAAATATGTTCCATGAAGTTGCTATGTATTTGATAGAAGTAAAGTATTACGTTGAAGGCAATAAAAATACACACACAGTGAAGATAATATTCATGACAGGCCGTATGGCTAGCTCCAGAGTATCGATGGGCTTTGTATTTTCTTGCCCTTTATAAAACACTCTTTTAAGCAAAAACGGAAAATGCCCTTTTTAGTTTATAAAACTCTCATTTCACCCAAAAAAAATAAAAAAATAAAAAATAAAAGTTTAGATGGTACTCGATGATGCTGCTAAACAATTAAGCAATTTGACTGGATATGCTATGCAAAATTATTATTATTAACTTTTTGGCTTGTGAGGTTCGAACCAGCTCATACGATGTTGCTATCTCTGACCATTAGGGCTGCCACACCACCTTTACTGTGCAAAAATATTAACAAAATTAGGTTCGTTTTATTTTATATTTTTTGGTTCTAATAAAACTAGGTTCTAACTCCACGTATTTTATTACATGAAACAAACGTAAACAATATGATGACTAAGCGCCCGGTGTATAATCATTTGAATGTGTATATATATATATTACACGAAAAATTCATTTAGTGCATGTTTGCTTATATTTTTTTCCTTTTTGGGAAAAGTTAGAATCCTTTTGTTGAACCTTATTGACTTCGACTATTTTAAATTTAATACAATCAACTTTAAATTAGACTTTATTTGATTGGATCAAAATATAAAATGGTCCAATTTTATCCACCTTTATCCATTCCAATACATACACCGAAAAAAATTCTATCCCAATATAACAAATATGCCGGTCCACGTTGTTCACACATATTTAGACTTATTTTGTTATTGTTTATATTTAAAGAAATCATCAATAACCATACCGAATAAAAAATCAATTGTACCTATGCTGAAGAAATAATCTGTAAAATATTGGTATTTCATATTAATAAAAATGTTATAAGATGTCAAAAATTATTAATAAATGTTCGGTAATTTATTAAATTGAATTGCTATAAAAATTACAATTACTAAAATGAACATGATATATAAATTATTTTTTAAATTGTAGTTTATATGTTGTTATGTTATAATATTTTTATACTAAAATCGAATTAAAAATATTGTTAAGAATACATAATAAATTATCAATAATTATATTAAAATTTTCATTTATAAGAGAGTTTTAATTTAGGTATGATAAAATAAAAAAAATAAATATAATGTGGTATTATATTGATTAATTAAGCGTGATTAACTAAGTGTATTTTAGGGATTCAAATTTATTTGTCCTGATTATAAAAAGATCATATTTTTTAAATTATCCTTCCACTTGATTATAAAAACAAATGTATGACTACCAAAAAATTGTACAATAATAAGCAAAATATTATTTTACGAAACAGATTAATGCTCCTATATTCAATATGGATTGATTCTAACCCTACCAAAAGTATTCCCAAACCAAGCCTTAAACTCAAAACAAACTACGACTTAGTTTGGAAATGCTTAGGTTTTAAAAGAATTAACCGTAACTATACTGAAAAAAAAAATCAATTTCTATTACATTGAAAAAAAAAAGTATTAAATAATTTATTTTAATAAAAGCGTTATAAGATATACATGTTAAAAATAAAGTATTTAGTAACATATTAAATTGAATTGTTGTGAATTTTGCAATTATTAAAATGAACAATATATATATATATATATATATATATTTACAATTACTAAATTTTATATGTAGTTTTGTTTTCGATATTTTTTATATTAAAAGTAAATAATATATTATAAATAACTAATAATTTATATGTGATTAATTTATATTAAAAATTTTATTTTTTAATTTGAAAACAATTATATAACAGATAAAAGGTAAATATAATTTATTTTAAATATTTCAATTTATTTGTCCTAATTATATAAGTTTCTTTCTAACTAAAACTTCACAAATAGCCCCCATTTATGTACTTTTTTTTTTTTTTTTTAGCTAATTACCCCATTAATGTATTTGTACTATGGTAAAAAGTTCTTTTTATAATTAATTCTAGAACTCGATCAGTACCAAACTAAAACTTACCCCTAAATTCTAAATCATTCTGAAAATACGTAGCCGTTTGGCATTTGTCGATATTTCTAATCCTTTTATCAAACGCGCGGTGTGCACAAATTTTTACACTTTTTTAATTTTTGCAAAAGAGTTCCAATCAAACGGCAAAAACCGATCAATTTGGAGTGATTCGCAATCTAACGGCTCAAAACAGCACCGATTAAACCATAAAAGCAGCAAACCCTAAATCCTTTTGCTTTCGTCTCCTACTCCTGCACCTGAGCGCTAAAACTCTTCTGCAGCAGGAGAACACCCTTTTCCTCTCGCCCTCTCTCGCTCTCTCTTCGGCGGCGGCAATATATAAATTCATAAGCTCACGCTGAAAAAACGTACAAAACTTGTAGACAAATTCCTCTCTGTCGAAAGCCATGCCTTCAATAGCTCTCTCCGACGATATGCTCTCTGCTGGCCCCAAGGACAAGAAGGAGAAGAAGAAGAAGATGAAGAGCCTAGCTCTGGCTGAAACCCTAGGATCGGAGTTGGAGAAGAAAAGCAAGGAGTCTAAGCTCAAGAAGCGAAAGGCTTTGGAGATTGAGGCTGATGAAGACAGAAGCGAGACGAGCTCCGAACTTGGTGAGCCGGTGAATTCGAAACTCAAGAGTGTTGTCGAGGTTGAGAAGGAGAAGAAGAAGAAAAAGAAGAAGAAGGCGAAGGTTGAAGATGATGAAGAAGAAGAAGAAGAAGAAGAGGAGGAGGTGGAGGAGGACCCGAATGCAATTTCAAGGTTCCGTGTCTCGGCGCCCTTGAAGGCCATGTTGAATGAGAAGGGGATCGAGTCGTTGTTTCCGATTCAGGCCATGACATTCGATACCATCTTGGATGGCAGCGACTTGGTTGGACGGGCTCGTACTGGACAGGTAATCTACTTATTCGATCATTTGCTTTTTCTCTATTCGTTTTAGTTTGTAGAACAGTTTGGTTTCAGATATTTGGCAATGATGATCCATCTATTGCTAATCGGTAAAATTGTAATTGTTCTGACTAATTACTGTATGGTGTGTTTTGCAATTAATGAGTGGCAATGCCGTTGCTGATCATAAGTGATACAATGTGACTTGGTACACAATATTACTGTAATTTATATATATATATATATATTATTTTTAGTTTGTCTTACGACAGGATATTTGTTAAGGTTGTTCAGGGTTGTCGATGAGAACAAAAACTGACAGTATGCAAAGGTGTTTGGACGAAAAGCTTTTAATTTTTACTCAAATGTTTTGAATGTCTAGTTGACCATAATTAATCATGTTTTCAAATTGATTAGTGAGAAGTATTGACCACCCCCAGCTTATGAGTTCATGTTCTCTCTGAGCTATGGCATCTGATTTCGAATTATTGCAGGGTAAAACGCTGGCGTTTGTGTTGCCCATCTTGGAGTCCTTAACAAATGGGCCTACAAAGTCTTCCCGAAAAACTGGATACGGGAGGCCACCAAGTGTTCTTGTACTTTTACCCACTAGGGAGTTGGCGAATCAGGTGGAAAAAAAAAAAAAAAAGAATGTGATTTTGCCATATGTATTTTATTTATATTAAATCGTTTGTAGTTAAATATAAATATTTATGCTGATCATCATTACGAATTTCGGTTCATTCAGGTCTATGCTGATTTTGAAGTTTATGGTGGGGCATTGGCATTGACATCATGCTGTTTATATGGAGGAGCTGCTTATCATGCTCAAGAAATAAAATTAAAGAGAGGGGTTGATATAGTTGTTGGAACGCCTGGGCGTGTAAAGGTATGCTATCTTTTTTTCTTTTTTATTTTTTTTTAAATTTTTTTTTAAAAAAAGTCCTTATGGCTGGTTGAAGTCTTCAGTATTTTGCATTAATATGATGACTATTCCTATGAGTTTTGCGTAGGATCATCTTGAGAGGGGAAACATTGACTTCAGCTCTTTGAAGTTTCGGGTCCTTGATGAAGCTGATGAAATGTTGAGGATGGGTTTTGTTGAAGATGTTGAGCTCATTCTAGGTACTGTTATCTTTAATTTGGCTGATGGGTTAGGGTTTCATATGGATTTGTCATTCGTCAATTCTTATTTTATTGTATTTGCAGGCAAAGTAGAGGATGTAAGTAAAGTTCAAACACTTCTCTTCAGCGCAACCTTGCCAGATTGGGTGAAAGATGTTAGTTTCTTGCTTTAGATCTGGGGTTTTGATACTGCTTACTGAATTCAGTTTTTAAATACACAGTTGTTCTGACAACAAGGACTGTTTTATAAAATCAGATTTCATTCCTTTTCAGCCTGTACTTTGTTACTGATTTCTTAATATTTCATTGTCAGATTTCCTCTAGGTTTCTTAAGCCAAATAAGAAAACTGTAGATCTAGTTGGTAATGAGAAGATGAAGGCAAGTAAAAATGTTACTCATATTGTTCTGCCCTGTTCAAGTTCAGCAAGATCACAACTTATTCCTGATATCATTCGTTGTTATAGCAGGTTAGCTTTGACTCTTTCAATTAAGTAATTATGATCTGTTTATGTATTTATTATTTCTCTGTCATTTTTGTTTAATTGTACATTGTTCTCATTTATGGTTTGGATTCAGTGGTGGCCGCACTATTATTTTTACTGAAAAGAAGGAATCTGCTTCTGAACTTGCTGGGTTGCTTCCTGGAGCACGAGCCTTGCATGGGGACATACAGCAGGCTCAACGAGAGGTTAGTTGTTTAAGTGCAAATATCTCTTCTATCCGCAATTGGTTTTTCCTTCGTTTTTTTTTTTTTTTTTTTTTTTGGGGATTAATAGGTGCAACATGTCCAAATAGTTATTATAAAGGGAAAACGGAGGAGTTTCAGTCTGGGGCTGTTTTGAAATTCTTCATCTTCTATGTTTTTATGCTTATGGATACTTATTTGTCTTTGTTTCTTCAAGAATGGAAAATAAATTAAGTTCCAGTTTACTTTAGTAAAATGATAGAGGATAGCCAGGGCTTGCATGTTTTGTTTATAATATGAAACTCAATACGTTATCCTTCCCTTTTAATTATTAAATTAGGTCTTCCCCCAACTTTTTTTCTTTGCTTCGTGTTCTGGTAATTGCAGGTCACACTTAAAGGTTTCAGGTCAGGTAAGTTCATGACTCTGGTGGCCACAAATGTTGCTGCAAGGGGATTGGATATCAATGACGTCCAATTAATTATTCAGGTATGAATTTGTGTATGTGGATATTAGTACAGCTGATATCTGTCCATATGATTCTTATTAACTTTTCATGTTTCAGTGTGAGCCTCCGCGTGATGTTGAAGCCTATATTCATCGATCTGGACGCACAGGAAGAGCAGGTAGGTTCTTAAACTTGGCACCTTCTATTTTTTTTTTTCTTCCTCTTCTTTTTTGGTTTTGAATTAGTTATAGTTTTGTAACTTGCAAAGAGTGCTTTTGTATTTACAGGCAATACTGGTATTGCTGTAATGCTTTATGATCCAACGAGGGCAAATTTTAATATATCTAAAATCGAAAGAGAATCTGGTGTGAAATTTGAACACATATCTGCTCCTCAGCCACTTGAAGTTGCAAAAGCTGCAGGTGTTGAAGCAGCAGAAACAATAAACCAAATATCCGATAGGTATGGTTGATTTAAATGTTCATTGGGTTTATTTGGGTGTTCTCATTACCAGATATTAACATATTGAATTTACAGTGTAATTCCTGCTTTCAAGTCAGCTGCTGAAGAGCTGTTGAACACGTCTAGTCTATCTGCTGTAGAACTATTAGCAAAAGCACTTGCTAAAGCTGCTGTGAGTCTTGGTCACTCTGTCTCTCCCATTATTATTTTTCCCCTCATTTTATGTTGTCATCTAACTGAAAAATTTAACTTATTTCCTCTACTAGTGATTATAATGTCTTCAAAGTCTTCAAAGTCCATCTGTCTTTCTAAATGATAACACTTCTCTGGTCGCATTGTTTTCAGGGTTATAGTGAAATAAAGAGTAGATCACTTCTCTCCTCGATGGAGAACCATGTAACAGTGCTACTTGAGGTTGGAAGACCCATCTACACACCATCGTGAGTTCCTTTTACTTCCACTTTCTGGTTTTGTTATTTCATTTATGTTAGGACAATTTGATTGCTTAATCCTATATTTTTGGTCAATCTAATCTTTTTAGTGGACAAAGATGATCACTCGATCTTTTGCGCTAACATGGCTAATATTTCCAACAGAGGTCCCTTTGTTAGTTTCCATTTCTTTTGTCAATTTATGTTGGGGTTTTGGTTGCATGGAGCTACTGCCACCCGTCTCCCCAGTTGTATTGTTTTACAGATCTTTCCTTTGACTTGAGATGAGATATTTATTCTTTTGCATGCTGACACTTTTCTTAGTGTCATTATCATAGATTTCTGCTAGTTGAAGTGCATGCCCCTTTTTCTTTTCCCTGGTGGAAGGGATAGAGGACTGAAGGTGGGGAGGGATGGGTTGTAATATATGCACTGAATTGGATTGCCTCAAAACACAAATGAAATAAGTTTCTAAAGCAGTTTTATTATCTGTCTTTTTACTACATGGTTCTTTTTCTTTTAAGCAAACTTTTTTGAAGAGCTGGACTGAAAGGAGTTTTTTTCACTACTGGTTTCTTTTTAGCTTGCTTTTCATGTCATCAATTAATTGGTTTGAAGGGGTTGTTCTGTTTTCTCTTTCCTTTGATCACTTATCCTTAAAATAAAGTGTAGCGTTATTGTGCCTCTGCTCTTTTAATTGTTAAATTATAAGTTTATTTATTTATTTATATATTTAGCTATTTTTGATGAAAGAATTGATTGATTAAAAGTTAGCACTTCTTGCTTGATCATATTTTGACATGGGTTTTTCTACAAATCTTCTGTTGCCAGTTTTGCTTATTCGGTCTTGAGGAGATTCTTGCCTGAGGAGAAGGTTGAGCTGGTAAAGGGTATGGCTCTGACAACCGATGGAAGAGGTGCCGTATTTGATGTGCCAGCTGACGAATTGGATACATTTCTTGCTGGTATTACTCGTCTCTTTAGTTTTAAGTGATTACTATTTTTTTCTGAATGTGTTTTAAGTGCTTACTATTGATTATAAAAAAATGTTTGTGCGATGATTCCTCAACTTATTAAGTAGACGCTGGAAACTTCCTTTTCAAGCATCGTGTTTTGCCACTACTGTCCTTGGATTGTTTTTAAGAATGTACTTCATGGAGGAGGAACATATAATTAAATGCATCATTCAGCTTTCATTGTTACCATGTTTTTGTGGTTTCGTCATCTTTGGGTTTTGATTTTTTGCATGTTTGTCTGTCTTTTTTGGTACAGGTCAAGAAAATGCAGCTAATGTAAGCTTAGAGGTGCTAAAAGCGTTGCCAAGTCTGCAAGAAAAGGACCGAAGATTTGGTAGTGGTGGTGGTGATCGGGGTGGGTTTCGTGGCAGGGGTGGTAAGTTTTCTTTTGGAAGAGGTGGAAGGGATGGTGGTTTCTCTGATAGAAGAAATGATAGGTTTTCCGATCGATCTGGTAGAGGAAGAGGAGGAAGAGGTCGCGGTGGCAAGAGATGGTGAAGGGTGTGATTACTATGTAATCAGAGTGGTTACAGTGGCCACAGAAGCAATAATGAAGAAAATGTCGTTCTATACAGGTCCTTGACTAATGAAGATTCTCTTGGCCCGGTGTAGAGGATTTTTCTTTTTACACTTTTTGTTGCCCGCTTTATTGGGCATGTTTTTCTACTATTTTTTTTGCGTTTTTCTTTTTCCGTTTTTCCTGTTTTGGGCTGCATTCCTTATTGTGTTCATGGGGATTTTTCCATGTGTCCCCATTTAATTTATTTTGAAAATATAAAATTGTACTCTAAAATATTAATTTATTAAATTTGGAAAAAAAAAGTAGTTTGGGTTCTTATTCTATTTTTCTCTGGAAAAGGGGGAAAACTATTCTTTCCGATAATTCTCTGAAAAGGAAAATGATATTGCTTTATAATTAATTTTCTGAATACTGTGAGAACCAATTGAGTGCAATATATTTCAGGTATCAAATAATAATTTTTTTCTTTTTGGGACACAAGGATGTCAAATAATATGGTAATTTTTTTTAGACCTTTTTTTTTTGTTTTTTTGCAATAATTTTATTGAAGTTCTATATTTTGAAAAAATTATTATTAATATCTTCTTAATATTTTATATATATTAAAGTAAGTTCGTTTGTTAGTTTTTATTTGTTAAAATTTATTAATAAAAATTGATAAATTAATCTTTCAACATAAATTTAAAAAATTAATAAAAATGATAAATAATATATTTATTAAAAGCATGAAATAATAATAAAATTAAAAATGTAAATTTAATTTTTTTAAAAATATTTGATTTAAATTTTTTGAAGTTTATATTAATTTTAATTTTGTTGTTTCAATTTTAAAAATTGCAAATAATATCTTTATAAGCTGTAAATAAATTTATTTTGTAAAATGTGATTAAATTAATAAAATAAAAAAATAAAAATTGTTTAAAATTTGAAAAAAAGGCAAATAATATTTTTGAAAGAGATTGTATTTAAATTAAATTCTAATTTTTTTTTTTTTAATATTTTGACTTTTAGATCTGGTTAAGGCAGCCCGCTGATAAAAAGTTCAATCTGCCATCAGGACCATACTCATTTGGTGCCACTTGTCATCGGCTTCGTTCAGAAAGCCAAAATTCTTCCAGACTTGTCTGTCTACCCGCCGAATCTTCGATTTGCTTACAATTGCGTTGTATCTTCTTCCTCTTCTTCTTTCTGTTTTAGGTTTTCAAGCTTAAACAAACAACAGTCACCATTCCAATCAAAATACACGGTTCTTGAATGAATTTCATCAATATTCAGTAGAAACTCAAGTCCCTGTTAGGCGTTTATTTTATTTTATTTATTTGTTCAATATAATGGGATGCTACAGAAGATCGAAGCTTCTAATCGATGCGTTTCGCGGTTTTACTTCCAAGATTTCTCCCGGACAGTCAATTCAGTATTCCACTTCAAGAAATACCCTATCTGGGTCTTCGATTTTGGTCTCTAATAATGCAGCTAAGTTTTCTTCTTCCTACTCTATTATCCCACAAAAATCAGTTTCACAAGGCTTAACAAGGACCCAGTACGGTGCAAGGAGATATTACTATGTTGATCGATATCAGGTTCATCATTTCAGACCCCGAGGTCCTCGGCGCTGGTTTCAGAATCCTAGAAACGTCTTGATTGTGGTTCTTGTGGGTTCTGGGATTGTGATAACTGTGTATTTTGGCAATTTGGAAACTATTCCATACACCAAGAGAACCCATTTCGTGCTTCTATCGAAAGAAATGGAGAGGAAGCTCGGAGAGACCCAGTTCGAGCAAATGAAGGATGCCTTTAGGGGCAAAATATTGCCTGCAATACACCCAGAAAGTGTTCGGGTCAGGTTGATATCCAACGAGATAATAAAGGCATTGCAGAGAGGGTTAAGGCACGAAAAAGTTTGGAGCGACTTGGGGTACGGATCCGAGAGCGTTGGGCCGGGTGTTGAGGGAAGTGGACATGAGACATTGATGGCCCTGAAGGAATTTGGTGGAGAAGAGCAGGTGGAAGGAAGATGGTCTCGCGAAGACGAGATTCTTGATGATAAATGGGTTCAGCAAAGCAGGAAGAAGGGTCAGGAAAAAGGGGTTCGATCGGCCACTTCGCATTTGGACGGATTGAATTGGGAGGTTCTGGTTGTGGATGAGCCTGTTGTCAATGCGTTTTGCATGCCTGGAGGGAAGATTGTGGTTTTTACTGGCCTCCTTAAACATTTTAGAAGTGATGCTGAAATAGCAACTATAATTGGGCATGAGGTATTGGGTTCGTCTAGTCCCTTAGCTCTTCTAGTGCTTGTTTTGATTTTGCAGTTGAAGGATATTATGGAAGAAATTATGTTTTTAATGGATGGTTCTTGATTACTTACTATTAGGTGGGGCATGCTGTTGCTAGACATTCAGCTGAGGGTATTACAAAGAATCTGTGGTTCGCTATTTTACAGTTGATACTTTATCAGTTCGTTATGCCTGATCTTGTTAATACGATGTCAACTCTTTTCTTAAGGCTTCCTTTCTCCAGAAGGTACATTTATAATTTCTTTTCCATTTTTTCCTCTTACAAGTGAAGTTGCTTCTTTTTTTTTTTTTCGTTTTTGTTTTTTTTGTTTTTTTTTTTTCACTTTATTTTTCTTTCTAGTCATGCCTTCTGATACCTGTGGCAATTTGTCTATGCTAGTAATTTCATGCTGTCCTCATTAAAAGCTCTTTTACTGATGGAAATATAGCTTTCCCTCATGCAATTAGTTTTGAAGTTAAGAGAGAATTTGTTTGCGGTGGTGACATGTCTTACACTTATTTGCATTGATTTACATGTACTAATTTAACTTAATCTAAAAATTGGTTGAAATCATAATTTGTAACAGTTCCTGTAATAGAGGGTTACTAACTTGCTGACATCATTTTGAGGAACTAGTTTCCTGTAAATTTCCTACAGGGCACAAATTATGGTTGTCGAATTTACTTTAGCTCATTTATCTTGTAATGTGGTAGTGTAATGGTCACATGGAAATTTATCCATATACATTGAAGTTGTTGTGGAGTAGGCAAATTGTTTGCCTTCTTCATTCAACAATAGAAACGGTAAATAAGTAATATGGAGTATGAGCAAGATTCCTATGGAGTTGGTGAATGTGCAAATATTGCACATGTGAAAACAAAAGCCGCTAACTCTAACTGTAATCGATTATTCTTTTTGCTTATAAACTAAATGAGCAAGTAAGTACTTTTTTACTCGGAGCTACGAAACAAAAATAGGTGAAACTAAGATGAATATAGGAGGCTCTGCTTCAAGGCAGGATTGGTTGTTTCTTCCTAAGATGGTCATGCTCGTCCTGGAAGCTCATTTGCAGTTTTTAGGTTTGCAATAGAAGTATATGAGAGGGTCGGTTTTTGATTTAAATGAAAACATTCCAAATTTTAAGTATCAGATTAGCTTCTTAATGTTCCCTTCTTATTAGTCTATCCCCACTTCTAAAACTGTCTTCAGGTTGAACTTTCTCATAATCTTACATTTGTTGTATTTAATTAGGATGGAAATGGAAGCGGATTACATAGGGCTCCTGTTAATAGCATCTGCTGGATATGATCCTAGAGTGGCACCGCATGTGTATGAGAAGTTGGGAAGGGTTGCCGGCGATGATTCTTCACTGAAAGATTATCTTTCGACGCATCCATCCGGAAAGAAGAGAGCTCAGTTGCTGGCTCAAGCCAAGGTCATGGAAGAAGCATTACATATATACATGGATGAGAGAGGTGGACGTGGGATTGAAGGTTTTCTTTAATACAATTTTGAGCTCACTATGGTTTACGAAATTACTGTAACAGTTTGGTTTCTTTAATTTAATTTTTAAAGCATCTCCTTAGAAGTAAACTTGTGGATGGGGATTCTTTTCATATGAATTTTTGTTTTCAGTTCAAATGTAATTAACATTCTGTCATGAATTGTATGTTTTCTTACTATTTCTTTGTTTTTTTTTTTTTTTTTTTCATTCGAATTAATAAAAAATTATACAAAGATTTGGAAATATGATGTTTATCTTAATAATGGTTGTTTTGTGTATGCTATTGGATCCTTGCTTCCTTGCTTGCCACCTCTTAAGTGTTACACACACAGAATTTAGCCTTCTTTGCTGAATTTCCCTAGTCAAAAAATTGGGAAACTTTTTATGGTGGCAGTATGTGATATAATCGTCTAAGAGAAATTCTACTGAAGCTTATGTGGATAATGAATCTTATTCTATTTGTAAACTGTATTCTATCATTTGTATTAGTAAACCATATTCTATCTATATAAGAGGTTTTAATGAGGAGGATGATGAAGTTGTTAGGTTCAAAGCGGGCAGAAGAAGCAACAGAGTAGATGTGACTTGTCCTCTAGAGAATGGGTTTATGATCAATCTTATCCTCTATATGGCTCTAATTGTCCATATCAGAGTACTGTTATGACATGTCAAAAGAATGGGAAGCCAGATTCTGACTATGAGAAACGGAGGTGGAAGCCACAGGGTTGCTTCATTCCCAGGTATGAGAATTCCCCATTTCTTTACTTTGTACATCAAGTTAATGAGGGAAAGTGAAAGCGAAGCACATTGATATTGTTTTGTTATGTTATTTCTGTTCTGTAAGCAGTATCACTAAGAATGGAGCTAGGAATGGTATATATACTAGAGTTTTAAAAGAAGTTTATTCTGCTTACATAGAGAGCAATTTTACATGCTGAATTGTGGTACCATTTTTGGAATGAGACTAAATAGTGAACTCTTGCACAGAAGTATTGAGATTTATGGTAAGTATTATGTGGCATTTTAAATATCTTGTCAGATATATAAAATAAATTCCGTACAACTTATAAGTAGCTTATTTTCTTCAAAACTGCTTTATCATGATAGTTAACGTTCCATGTTTATGTTTGTCTCTGGAATGAAAATTATACTTGATTCACTAAACTTTTATGGCTTTCTTTTGTTCTTTTGGGATTTTTCTTTTTCATACAGGCTTGATGCACTAAAATATCTTGCAAAAATGAGAAAGGAAAGGATAATGCTGATGGGTGATTCTATTATGAGAAACCAGTGGGAATCTCTTTTTTGTGTAGTACAAGGTGTTTGTTCCAACTGGCAGAAGGACAGTCACCTGTAATGGTCCTTCTATGGCATTTCATGCCCTGGTAATAAATTAAATTAATCTTTTATTTTTGGATGAAATTATGATCGTTATACATTATTTAGATTATTATTGCACATACAGTAATTAAATCATTAAATTCTCAGGCAAAGGCCTTGCACATGTAAAAATTATTAACGTTGACAAACAGGACCTTGAGATACCGAGTTCTCGTGGGCTCCGCTTCTGGTAGATTTGAAAAAAGGACCTGAAAATAAGAGAATTTTACATTTGGATTTGATTGAAGAGAATGCGAGGTATTGGAGAGGCGTTGATATTCTCGTGTTTGACTCAGCTCATTAGTGGAGTCACTAGGACAAAGATAGTTTATAAAATAAATTTCAGAATGATATTTTCTTATGATCATTTCCTTCTTTTCTTCTTCTTTTTTTTTTTTTTTTTTTTTTTTTTTTTCATATGAGCATCAAAGTTCTATTTTCAAAAAGGGTGAATGAGTTATAGGCTTTTTCAAGTACTAATAGATATTTGATAAATTTGTGAATAAACTCAGGTTGAACTATTTCAAGGAAGGACAATAATTTTACAAAAGTATGAATCCAATGATTGCTTACCAAAAAGACTCGCAACGTGGGCTAACTGGGTAAATTTAAATCTGGACCCTCATAAAACTTGAGTCATTTTTTCCGCAGCATGTCACCTAGACATGAGTGTATGATGCAATCTTCTACACTTTGATTCACAAGAAAATTGTCCTGTTCTTTATTTTGTAATATTCCAACGGAGAAAATGGTTGGAGATGGTTTAATCAGAAGCAGCCTCTTGCTGCTTTGAGTCATCAACATGTACCGGAACAAATGCCAGTACCACAAGGGGTATTAAGAAATATGAGGTTCCCAATATATCTGCAAGATGTCTGCTTATAGAAGAGAGGGTCATCCTTCTGACTACAGAAGGGCAATGGGACTGGAAGTGAAGCAACATAAAAAGACTGTTTATCTGACTGCAGCAATTGGTGCTTGCCTGGTGTGCTTGATATTTGGAATGAGATGTCGAACGCCATGATCTAAATTTTAAATTATGCAAGGAAAAAAAAAAAAAAATCTAGGTCAAAAGTGGTTGGAATAACTGTTCTGCCATTTCAGAGTTTGTTTCTTCTTCTCAGGGGTCTGCAAAATTAAGTCAATGTTCTGTTTATTCTGGTTGTTTTATTGCAGTGTTGTATTATGATGATGGTATGTTTGGAAAGTGACTCTAATTGTCAGTACCAAACTATATAGGCCAAGGTTCTTTATCCCATATTCACATAACCTCCAAATCCTCAAACTTTCAAAGCTGAAAGAAGAGGTGAGAAATATTTGTTAGTGAAAAGCATCATTGGACTGCTGCTATGCTATGCATCTTTCTTCAATCTATGATCACTTACCAAAGAAAACTCAGCAGAGTTAACCCCTTACTTTTTCTTTGCCATTCAAAATGGTTATTAGGTTGAACCACCACCCTTTTTTGAAAAGAAATTGATGCCTGCTCTCTTCACTTGATAGCGGTGACCTTATCTCAAAATGATGATTCTAGTGATAAGTGGTACCTTCTCCATTGCTATTGCAGCAGGAGGAAAAAACATCTCCAACGATGTACCTGAAAGTCACAAAAAGTTATAAGTGCATCCATTTTGGAGTAGAGAAATATCGAATACTTCAGTTTAATGGGGTTAGGCATTAGGACATGGATAAATGTAAGGATAAGATTATGGTATTACCACTTACAGAATTATGGCAGTCATTAGATGGAAATTCTTGAATGGAAATACAATTAGAGTTTTCTATTTAATCGGTGTAAATCTTGTGAACAAAAATGTTAGTAGGATAGCATCTAATTTACCAGTAGCAGTTGAACTAATATGTGCATTGTGGCACAAGTCCATGTTCACAATCTAAAATTGATCGTAACAGAGTGAAAACATGCCTATTAAAATTGAAAGGGATTTCTAATGAAATTAATTATTGACCTAAATGTTTTTTAGCATGGTTATATAATAAAAAGATTCTCAAATTCTTCTTTATGGGTGGTGAATCGAAACTCTTGAATCTATAAATTCCATAGTTCCGGCAAAAATAGGGGATTTTCTGCAAGACAAGAAAATAACTGAAACAAGATTAAAAAATTTTTAATTCTTATTAAATTGCCAACCATTCTCATAACTCAAGATTTTTTTTCTGTTGAGCATTGAAAACATGTTAGTTGCATCTGTTTTAGATTCATGAATTTCAGCAATCTAATTTAGCTCAAAAAATATGCTATACTTCAAAACCTAAGTTGGTCATTTGAACCACCAAGAATAATCTTTAATGGAAAAAAGAATAATAAGAAATAACATTGAACTCTTCCTTTTAGCTAAATCAATGAGGGGCAAGCCTTTTCTTCAACTTGGGGAATATACTTAGCACCCAACCCAAAAGCCTTCTCCAAAACCAAATCTTTAATTCCAGATCCAAAAACTGCAGTTGGCTATTAAAAACTCCCCAGTAGCTGTAGTATCTCCAACATTCATTTGGAAGTGCACTAGACCCTTTGGAAACAACATGACCTCACCTTTTTCAATCACCTTTGCAAAAACCTGGTTGTTAGTAAACGTGTTGAAAGCTTAACAAGTGTCCCTGTCCACCACTTGTTTTAGTAAATCCTATTCTTCTTTATCTGAATAAGGAGAGATTAAATTTCCATTCTATCACTTGTTAATGAAAGAATTTGTCATTTTTTTGTTCTATTACCATGGAACTTTGATTTGCTTGCATGTATTTTCCTTTTGAGTTATATTATTTTTCCCCCTTAAAACTTGAAAGCTTAAATAAAAGGAATAGTACATGGTTGGTAAATGATTTTCATAAGTAGAAGCTCCAAATCCCATTTTCCCAATTTGCTTGCCTAGATGAATAGTATTTAAGCGATCAATTTGATTAGATGAATAAACCTGGATGAAATAGTAATTTTTTTCTGCATAATTTACATATTAATTTTTTCAATGAACAAATAAAATGATCATTTGATAGAAATATTTTTCCTATCAATTTTTTTCTAAATTGGATATATATATATATATATTTTTTTTTTTTTAAAAATGATAACAGAGTAAATAAATAAATAAATTGGCAATTGCTGGCAAAGACGTAATTTACAAAAAGAATGAAGGGCAAGAATGGAGGGTGGTTTGTTTTAAGTTCTAATGTTGGCAAAATATGCGCTCAGCGCTTAATGATCATAATAAGCAAGAGGAGTGGCGGGAAAATACAAAAGGTTTTAGGCGGGCGGAACAAGGTTTCTGCTTTCTTCGTCAGTTCAGTAGGCCCTAACCCCTAAACTTCTTACCAAGCAAAAAGCCGTCGTCGCCTCGCTCACCGCTACTCTCTGACTGACCGGCGATTTCTCTTTGCCTGCGTTTTCTGAATGAGCTCTTAAAGCAAAGATCATGGGAAGCTACTACAGAAGATCGAAGATTTTTCTCGATAGGTTTCGCAGTTTCAGTTCCAAGATTTCCCCAGTTCAGCCTTCCGGTTTCACTTGCAGAAATACCCCATACAATACAGCTAAGTTTTCTGGGTATTTCTCATACTCTGCCATCCCACAAAAAAAGTCATCAATTTTGCATTTTTGCGGCTTAACAACAAGGACAAAGTACAGTCCCTTTCATAGCTATGCAAAGAGGTACTATTATTTTGATCGAAATCAGGTGGAACATTTAAAGCCACGAGGGTGGTCTTGGCACAGGTTTCAGCAGCAGAATCCTATAAACGACATGATTGTGGTTCTTGTGGGCTCTGGGGTTTTGATATTTGTGTATTTTTGGAATTCAGAAACTATTCCCTACTTCAAGAGAACCCATTTAGTGCTTGTACCCAAAAAATGCGAGAGGAAGCTCGGAGAAGAAATGTTTGAGAATATCAAGAAGGATGACCTTGAGGGCAAGATATTGCCTGCAACACCCACAAAGTGTTCGGTTTAGGTTGATATCCGACGAGATACTAAAGGCATTGCAGCGAGGGTTAAGTCGCCAAAAAGTTTGCCGCGACTTGGGGCTGGCAGATGAGGGAAGTGGTAGGCGTGAGACATTGACGGGGCTGAAGGAATTTGGAGGAGGAGAAGAGCAGATGGAAGGAAAATGGTCTCTGGAAGACAAGGTTCTTGATGATAAATGGGTTCAGCAAAGCAGGAAGAAGGGTCAGGAGAAAGGGGTTCAATTGGCCACATCGCATTTGGATGGATTGGACTGGGAGATTCTGGTTGTGGATGAGCCGGTTCTCAATGCGTTTTGCTTACCAGGAGGGAAGATTGTCGTTTACACTGGCTTCCTTGAACATTTTAGAAGTGATGCTGAAATAGCAACTATAATTGGGCATGAGGTATGGAGTCGTTCTAGTCCGTTAGCTCTTTTAGTGCGTTTTGCTTGCTTATGATTTTTAATGTATCTTTCATCTTGATTGCTTATTATTAGGTCGGGCATGTTGTTGCTAGACATGCAGCAGAGCGTATTACAAGGAATCTGTGGTTGGCTATTTTGGAGGTTATACTTTCCGAAAAATTTAAGATAGATAATGTTAAGATATTGTCAAATCTTCTCTTAAAGCTTCCTTTCTCTCGAAGGTACAATATTGGCTGATGAAAATATAGCTTTCCACCATACAATTAGTTTTGAAATTAAGAGAGAATTTGTTTGCGGTGGTGACGTGTTTCTGCCTGATTTGTGCTCACAAACTTGTTGACATCATTTCGTGGAACCGGTTTACTAGGAATTTCCAACAGGGCCAAAATTATGTTTCTCAAATGTACTTTCTGTAATTTAGCTTGGATTTTGGTAGTATTATGGGCACCGGGAAGTTGATCCATATAAACTCAAGTTGCTATTGTGGAGTAGGCTAATTATTTGGCTTGTTCAGTTAATATCTGTGTAAGTCTTTAGATGCCTGCGTGGTAAATTGCAGTAGCTTGCAGACCTTATAAAACATCGAGTGAAAACATTCTTTTGATGATGGCTTGTCTGAGCTGATGTTAAAACGAAGGCTTATTGTAATTGATTATTCTCCACTTAAAAGCTAGAGGAGCAAGTACTTTTTAACTCTAAGCTACAAAACAAAAATAGGCAAAAGCAGGAGGCTTTGTTTTAAGGCAGGATTACTAGGTTGTTTCTTTCTAAGATGGGGTTGTGGTCCTTCTGAAAGGTCATTTGCAGTTTTTAGTTTTGCAATATAAGTACTTCAGGGAGTCACAGTCTTTAATTTAAGTGAAAACATTCCAAATTTTAAGTATCATATTTAGCCAATTTTCTCAATGTTCCCTTCTTTTTAGTCAACCCCCACGCATCTATTACTTGGGTTAAACCTTTCCCATAATCTTTCATTTGTTGTGATTTAATTAGGAATGAAATGGAAGCGGATTACATAGGGCTGCTGTTGATGGCATCTGCTGGATATGACCCTAGAGAAGCACCGCAGGTGTATGAGAAGTTCGAAAGGTTTGACGGCTTTGATTCTTTAGGAAGAAATTATTTTTCAACACATCCATCTGGAAAGAAGAGAGCTCGGTCGCTGGCTCAAGCCAAGTCATGGAAGAAGCACTATTTATATACAGGGACCAGATAGCAGGACGTGGAATTGAAGGTTTTCTTTAATACAACTTTGACCTCACTAGGATTTTACAAATTTACTTTTTAACAGTTTGGTAAAGAATCCCCTTGGCTGTCAATTGGTCGATGGGGAATTCTTTTCACATAAATATTTGTTCAGAGTTCAAATGTAATTAACGTTTTGTCAATCTTCAATCGTTTGTTCCTTACAAATATTACCGAAAATTATACAGCGATTTGGAAATATAATGTTTATCTTTATAATGGTTGTTTTGTGTATGCTACTGAATCCTTGCTTCCATGCTTGCGGACTCCTATGAGTGAAGAAAAACTGTCTCTTGTATTTAAATTACTATAACCTATGTTTCACTATAATCTAAGCTTTCTTATTTTATAGATTTTTTCTTCAATTTTATTTTTCACTTTCTACTTTAGTGTTATACATTTTCATTTCAAATTTAAAAACTCTTAAAATTTTGTACTAGATGCATATTTTTAATTTCATGTGTATGTGTGTTTGTTTGTATATATATATGTTTTAGAACTAATGAATAGTAAGTAAAAAATAAGACGCATGAATCTTGAAAAAGTTGGTTGTTACAATCGGGCGCCAAAAGATTTGAATCTCAGTTCCAGATTGGTAGGTAATATAGAATATAGAAGATAGCTAAATGGCAAATCTTAGGAACGCAATCTCACGCTTCATCGAAGAATGCAAGAACATGAAAGAGCTTAAAAAAATCCATTCCCAAATTATTACATCTCCGTTTTTACTCCAGAGTGATAAATTCCTGCTTCTTTCTCGTCTCCTATTCCTCTGCGCCATCTCTGATTTGGGTTCTCTTGGCTATGCTACCGTGGTTTTCCGATTCATGAAGAATCCAAATCTCTTTGTCTATAACGTCATGATCAGAGCTTATGCATCTAAAATCAATGGTGGTGGGAATGAAATCTGTTCTTCTCAGTCGTTGTTGCTGTATAAGCAAATGCTCAGTGAAGGAATTGCGCCCAACTGCCTCACTTTTCCATTCCTAGTAAAGGAGTGCACCACCAGACTCCATGGCCGCACAGGTAGGAGCATTCACGCCCAAGTAATTAGGTATGGTTTTTACAATGATGTTTTTGTTCAGAATTCATTGATAGTTTTGTATTCCGCATATGGGACTTTGCGTAGTGCGCGGAAGTTGTTTGATGAAATGACAGCCACTAGGGATCTTGTTTCTTGGAACTCGATGATTATTGGGCATTTGCGAAGTGGAGAACTTGATGAGGCATTGGGTTTATTCAGGAAGATGAGTACCAAAAACATTGTCACGTGGAATTCAATTATAACAGGTTTCGTTCAAGGTGGTCGGCCAAGGGAAGCGTTGGCATTTTTCCGTGAACTGCAGCTTGTGAGCAGTGATATGGTCAGACCCGACAAGATTACAATAGCTAGTGTCCTGTCGGCTTGTGCTTCTCTTGGTGCAATTGATCATGGGAAATGGGTTCACAGTTACCTGAAGATGAGCGGCCAGGAGTCTGATATGGTAATTGGTACGGCTCTGATTGACATGTATGGCAAATGTGGATGTGTGGAAAAAGCGTATGAGGTATTCAAGGAAATGCAGAAGAAGGACACTTTGGCTTGGACGGCAATGATTTCAGTGTTTGCTCTACATGGGTTCAGCAAAGAAGCTTTGAATCTATATGAAGAGATGAAAAAAGAAGGGGTGAGGCCAAACCATGTTACATTTGTTGGGCTATTGTCGGCCTGTGCTCATTCTGGTTTAGTGGCTGAAGGCCGGTGCTGTTTTGTTGCCATGAAACAAGTTCACTTGATCGAACCAGAGGTCTATCACTATGCATGCATGGTTGATATTCTTAGCCGAGCTGCGCTCTTTGAAGAGGCAGAGGAGCTGATTAGAAGTATGCCTATGAAGCCAGATGCATTCGTTTGGGGTGCTTTACTTGGAGGTTGCCAAATGCATGCAAATGTAGAGTTAGGAGAAAGGGTTGCACAGTATTTAGTTGACTTGGAGCCTCTGAACCATGCTTTCTATGTGAACTTGTGTGATATATATGCCAAATCTGGTAGGTTTGAGGATGTGAAGAGAATTAGAACATTGATGAAGGAAAGAGGGATAAAGAAGGAAGTCCCGGGCTGTAGCATGATTGAAATTGATGGGGTAGTTCATGAATTTTCGGTGAGAGGATCACCGGATGTTCAGATGGACAAAATCATAGGAGTTTTGAAGGACTTAAATGATGACATGAAGATGGGAAGGTATTTGTTTGTCAATTACGATATATAATGGATGCTTAGATTTAATTATAATACGTTAATATGTTTATTTAATTCCAAGCACTTGTTTGAACATGGAACATTTTTTTTAAGGTTAGCATTAATCAAGGCTTAATGACAAGTCCAATGCTGAGCTGAAAACAACTTCATTGATAATCCCAAGGATTGAAACTTCAATTGCAGATATTCTCAATGAGACATAATACTAATTTAAAGATTTTAAACCATCAAGAAGAACAGAGTGCCTTTAAGTATCAGATAGCCTTCTAATCACAGAATAAACCTTCTTAAAAAAATCCTTTCAGAACATTCTTAGTAAGTGTATTTTTGAAGAATGGGTACTCTGCTTTTTGCGTTTGCCACTGTTGTCTTTCTTATAGGATTGTTCTCTGCAACCTCTTTTCTTTTGGCTCTTTTTGGAATTTTAATCCTTTTTTTCGTGGTAACTATAGTTTTGTTTCTATATTTTTACCTTAAAGATTCAATATCGATGGATAGATGTCCTCCAATCGCTGGTCTGATATTGAATCAATTGATACACTTCCATAGAGTCTTTGATTATCATACAACTCTTGCACGGAAGCACAGTACATTCCGCCTGATTGAACCGTTGCACAGTGAAATTTATACTGTTGATCCAGTTAATGTAGAATATATACTTAGAACTAACTTCCCAAACTACGTAAAGGTAGGGTTCATTTTATTTGTCCCCTAATATATACCAAATGCAATTGAAAGTAAAATTCCTTTCGCAGGGTGAGTATCATTCTGATGTAATGAGAGATCTATTCGGTGATGGAATTTTTGCTGTTGATGGAGATAAATGGCGCCATCAAAGGAAGCTTGCTAGCTATGAATTTTCAGCTAAAGTTCTGAGAGATTTCAGTACTAGTGTTTTCAGAGTGAATGCTGCAAAATTAGCTTCAAAGGTCTTGACTGTGGCAGCAACAGAGCAAATAATAGATTTACAGGTTTGTTTGGTCTACACTGAAGAAATATGCATACAAATAATCCATGCCACCAGAACACATTCTAATGTTCCATATAAGTCATTCTTGTTTAAAGTAAATTTGAAGCGTATCTTTGTGATTTGTTTTCCGCATAAATGGAGTAATTCTTCTGGCAGGATATGTTGATGAAACTGACTCTAGACTCAATATTTAAGGTGGGTTTTGGAATCAATCTAAATACTCTATCTGGCTTAAATGAGATTGGGAATAGATTCATCAAGGCCTTTGATGATTCCAATGTTATTGTGTTCTGGCGCTTTGTTGATTTGACATGGAGGATTAAAAGGTTTCTCAACATTGGCATGGAAGCCTCTCTTAAGAAAAATATCAAGGTTATCAACGATTTCATTTTCGATTTAATCCGACGCAAGAGAGAGCAGCTGAAAAATGAAAAGCTTGATGTAAGTATATTTTTGTCTTTAATTGTTTGCAATCTTTTGCAGTTTTGTATTAATTGATCATATATTTATGTCAACAGTGTGCAAAAGAAGATATATTGTCAAGGTTTTTGATGGGAAGTGTAAAGGATCCAGAGAACATGACTGATCAATATTTGAGAGATATAACTCTGAATTTCATCATTGCTGGCAAGGACACTTCTGCAAATACACTCACTTGGTTCTTTTACTTGATATGTAAACATCCTTTGGTTCAAGAAAAGATTTCGCAGGAAGTCCAAGAAGCAACTGAAGCTGAGAATTGCAAATCTGCTGATGAATTTGCAGAGTTAATAACTGAAGAAGCATTGGAAAAAATGCAATATCTTCATGCAGCTCTAACTGAGACTCTTAGACTATATCCAGCTGTTCCTGTGGTAATTTTCTTTTAGTTTTCACTTGATCAATTGAAGAGTAAAATAAGAATACTAAAGAGTATTCAAACTGCACCGAGTAATTTAGTTCTTGACAGTTTTCTTTTTTGTCAAGGATAACGTTATATCTTCTATATATTATATATACAGTTTTGATTTGTTGGGAATATAGTTCCTACTTTACATTAGGAACCTATTGATGTGGCAAATAGGGGGAAGTGCTTAGTAACATATTGAGACACTTAAATTCTTATTCTTGTGTTTTTCTGTTTGAGGTTTGTATCTCTATTTCAAGAGACATCAGCTCCATAATTATCTTGTGTTGAATACAGGATGGGAAAATTTCAGTGGAGGATGATATTCTTCCTGATGGCTATAAAGTAAAGAAAGGAGATGGTGTGAACTATATGGCTTATGCCATGGGGAGAATGAGTTACATATGGGGAGATGATGCAGAGGAATTTCGGCCAGAGAGATGGCTTCATAATGGAGTTTTCAGATCAGAAAGCCCTTTTAAGTTCACTGCATTTCATGTCAGTCAATATTATTTCTATTTTTGACTCTACAAATTTCATTAATCAGCTTTAGAAAATCATTTTTTCAGGCTGGACCTCGGATCTGCTTAGGGAAGGAATTTGCTTATAGGCAAATGAAAATCGTAGCGGCCGTTCTCCTCAACTCGTTTAATTTCAAACTTGTGGATGAGAACAAAGAAGCTACTTACCGGACCATGTTCACCCTTCAAATGGATCAAGGCCTCCATTTGTATGCAGTTTCAAGATTGTGACGGAAACAACAACAACCACCCAAAAAAAAAAAAAATAAAATAAAATTTCTTGCTTGTGACATTTAATATATATATATATATATATATCAATCACAGATGTGGACTGGAGCACTACCTCCAAAAGCTCTTGAAGTTCATGGCACAAGGCAACTAGCAGAAGTCTAATGGAGTGGAGCTTTAATTTCTTCCACCCACAAATTAATGTTGAAACACCATTGAAACTCATCAAAGCAATGCAAAGCCATGGTTTGCTCTCGAAAATGTTCAGAGTTTGAATACACTCATTTCTAATATGAATTGTAAAATATGTATATATATATCAATAAAGTAGTATCTAAATATGTGTATATAATAATTTTTTATTTGACGGTATAACCTACTTACCTACTTATGGTAGTGACACATACATCCCCAAAAAATTAATGAGATGTAAAGTTAAATTTATAAATTCCATCAAAATTGATGAGATGTTTGTCACCTAAGAAATTGTTTATAAAAGCATACATGTTATGTTTGATTAATATATAATATTCAAATGTTGAAATAATATTGTCTTTTCTAAAGACAATAGAAATTTTCATTGAATTAAAAAAAAAAAAATTCACTTTAATACATGCAAAAAGGAGGATGCAAAAAAAATAAAACATAGTTGTACTTGAAAAACTTTCACATAGCGAAAGACTCCTGCTTTTATCCAGGTGCTAAAAGAGTTGATAAAGCATTTGGACGTTGATAAAAAAGATAAAGAGGTTCAAGTACCACTCGTTATCTTCTAAATAGAGGGATTGACCATACTTATGAAATTATAAATATAATTTCTAGATGTATAAAAATTGTCCGACCAACACAAATAGATCCACCACTTTTAATTGCAAGTACCCTTTTATCCTTTTTTCGTCTGACCAAAAAAAGACTCGTGCTTTTTCTATAGAAGTTTATCATTTTTCTAATCTCATATCCAGAAGCATCATGGATTTTGTTTCCTATTCCATATTCGTCACTGCAACAATTATAGCTATATCTATAACTATATTCATCATCAGATACCCCCATGTTGTTGAAAAGCAGAACAAGAAATACCACCCTTTAGGCGGTACAGTCTCAAACTAGCTAATCAACTATTTCATGGCTACGGTACTGACGACCTTGCTCGCAAACACACAAGTTACAGGGTTTTTAGTCTTTTCAGAACTGAGGTTTACACTGTACAAACCTCAAATACTTTCTCAAAACCAACTTTTCAAGGTATATAACATGTACGAAATTACCCATTTTATTTTCTAATTTTTTCCAATTAATATTATAGGTAGACCAAATAAATCAAAGAACCAAAAATTTACTCATATCAATTAGCAAAATTGTATACAGTTTAATTTGTTGGATATATATAATTAATTTTGTGGCCTAGTGAACCTGCCCTGCAGGGGTTCGCTCAGTAGCGTTTTGTCAGATCTTCGTCGTGATGGGATTTTCGCGGTGGATGGAGACAGAGACAAGAGAGAAACGTATCAAAGTTATCACTTCTCTGAGAGACTTCACCCACTGAAGTCTTCAAAACCAATGCACTCAAAGTCCCTTGGATTGTCTCTGCAGCTGCAAAATCCAACCAAGCGATAGACATGCAAGTAGGCTAACTCGTTGGAGAAAAATTTAAAAGAAATTATTAATCCACCTCTTTAGCTTAAGCTTTTGGAAGAAAAAAAGTTTACTTCAACTTAGTATAAATAAAAATACATGCAAAGATATAAAATTAAGCTCAATTAACCCACCTTTTATCTATTTAAGTTTTTGGAAAAGTGGTAATTTAACTTAATATATATATATATATATATATAATTAAAAATTCACCAAAAATTCTACATGTAGATATATATATATATATATATATGTTTTTTGCTGATATATTATTAAGGTTGACGTTGTGTTTGTGGGTAGGAGCTTTTGATGAAATCTACCTTAGACGCAATGTTCAATGTTGTTCTTGGTGTGGAACCGGACAACATTAATTATGGAATGGATGATGAAGAAGCCGCTCGGTTTTCCAATGCCTTTGATGAAGCAAGTGCAATTACATTTGGTCGTTATGTTGATTTCTTCTGGACAGTCAAAAGGTTTCTTAACGTTGGATCTGAAGCTGCGTTAAGGAAAGTATCAAAGTGGTCGATGAATTTGTGTATAAGGTCATCAAAACCAAGATCGAACAAGTTCAGGATTCACAACATAATCAATTGTGAGTTAAACTCTTATATGTATATTTAATGTGAATGATCAAAATATATATGTAAATACACAGGATTATCGATCATTAATAATTCTGCTACCACACTATGTTGCTATTTACCTTGTGATGCAAATTTTTACAATTCTGCTACCCCTGTTTCCCATGTGAAACACTTGAAACGCTAGTTATCCATTTTAAGTATATTGCCAAAAATAAAAAATAAAAAAATAAAAAAAGTTATCCATTTTAAGTAGCATCAACTTCTTTAGATAGCAATTATTGAAATTTTAAATGTTTCTTTTTGTTTATGTTTCGCATATGATTTGTCATTTTTATTTTATTTTTTCTCATGTACATATAGTTTGTTATTGACACAATCTATTTTTCATGATATTTGGTATTGAATGTCATCCTAAATCTTAATTTTTTTTTTTTTTTTCAATATGTTATTTTTGTTGTTGTGTTCCCATATTCCCTATATTAGGGGTAGGTGGTATAGACACCCAAATTATGTTGAAGGACATGAGCATTAACTCTTTGTTTCCATTAATCATAAAGGACAATACAAGAAAATTTTCTAGGGAAGAATCTGAAAGTTCAGGCTAAAACTCAACACGTGTAAGAAACGCTTTTAAGTCTGTCTCCTCATAACCGTTGTCGTAGCAGGACGGCACCGTTCCAAGCATTACAAAATAATAATAATAATAAAATAAATAAAAATATGCAGACTAAAGGCAAAGTGTTATTGGGCTGAGAAGCTGGGGAAAATAAGTTTTCGGCTTCCTAAACATCAATGGAGCTCAGCCCACGCCTATTTAGGACAAACCTATGTAACAAATCATCGTAGCTTATCCAACAGTAAATTAATACTTCTTAACAAAATGGTTGCCAAAAGTTATAGTCTATTTAAAATAAAATAGACATATGATTTTTCCAATCCTTTTGGACATTGAATCGGCCCCTCTATTAGCATTACTTACATATAAATATATAATCAACATCTAGGCAAAGAAAATAGTACTTATTAAATGAGCACCCCACCTATGAATGTCAATTTGCCCTGCACATCTTGAAAATTGCGGTACACCATCTCTAACGAAACAGTTTTTCTCCAAAAAATTAAAACCACGGGATGGGTTTAGGATAAATCCTTAAGGTCCGAATCGGAGACGGGCCGGGACCAAAGAATAAAGAATCCAGCCCGAAAATGCCCCATTTATATTTATTTATTTTTTATATTTGGACTATTATATTTTTTAAAGATGTATTTTATTATAATTGTAAATTTGGACCTTGATGTATTTTATTGTATTTTTATTACATTTTAATCATTTTATTTACATTTTATTCATAAAAAAAATTATATAAATTTCTCAACAAAAAATTATATCAATTATTAAAAAAAAAATTAAATGGAAAAAACTATCCAGTCTCATTTCCAATTGGGAAATCTCCGTTCCCGTCCCGCCTCTAAAAAAAATGAAAAAAACCGCGGGAACGGGATAAAAAATTCTACCAGGAGATGGGGGCAGGATTTTAAAAACCAGTCCCGTCCGTCCCGTTGACATTCCTAACCCCATCCTAATAAAAAATAATATAATAATATATATAGTAATTAATTACATATAATATTTATAACTGTATAATTTTTAATTAGCACTGTACCTCTGTCTCGATAATTGAAAGATGCAGGAAAAGAAAGAAGACTTTTGTCAAAGTTTATTGAACTGAGAAAGACAGATATGAAGTATTTAAGGGACATAATACCTAGTTTTGTAATTGCCGGAAAAGACGCAACAGCTACCACTCTCTCCTGGTTTCTTTACATGATGTGCAAGAATCCACACATTCGACAAGAGATTGCACTGCAAGTAAGACAAGCAGCAAACTTGAAAGATAATTCAACAGAGACTCAGCAAAAAAGCCCTCGACAAAATGCAATATCTTCTTGCTGCCTTGACTGAAACACTCAGACTTTACCCTGCACTTCCGGTGGTATATATAAATTTCTATGTATAAGCTTTTACCTATGAAGTAGGAAATTAATTTCTACGCTTGGATTAATATTATATATATATATAGGATGGGAAGGTTTGCTTTAGTGATGATACATTCTCAGATGGATTCAGTGTCGGAAAAGGAAATGTGGTGGCCTACCAACCTTATGCAATGGGAAGAATGAAAATTCAATGGGGTGATGATGCTGAAGAATTTCGGCCAGAGAGATGGATAGACGAAAATGGCCTATTCAAGCAAGAAAGCCCTTTTAAATTTATTCGGCTGTGATAATATGTTTAGGCTGGTCCAAGGTTATCTTTGGGAAAAGAGTTTTCTTACAAACAGATGATGATTTATTCGGCTGAGCTATTAGGCAGCTATAAATTTAAGCTGAGGGATAAAATAAGGCAGTCAGTTACAGCATCATGCTCACTCTACTTATTGATGGGGGTCTCCATCTGCAGGCATCCCCAAGATTGATGGAAATCTAGCTTAGTGATCAATGAAGACTGAATTCAAGCCATTTAATTTGCCTCAACCGAGTAGTTGGAGTGCTCAAAAGTGTTGGATTTTAAAGACCATCTTGTTGGTAAATTATATTCACGGAATTTTTTAAACTTGGATGCGTAATGAAATTCATGAATAGAACTTACCCTTTTCCTCAATTAACATATCTCTGATTTTTCAAGAAGACACACAATAATCGCCAAATTAAACACCTGTAAGCCTGATTCCACTACTAATGGACACGAAATATAAATGGTATAATAAAAGATAACCATACTCTATTACCATATATTTTATTTTATTTTATATTTTTACATTCAAAATGGGGATTTGAATATAAAATCATTGTTCAAGAAAATGCTTTGCTACTAATTGTCTGCGTAGAGCCTCTATATCAATTGAAACCTTTAAAATTTATAAACTTATTACAATAATAAGTTATAAGTATTCATCTATATATATATATATAGTTACAAAAAATGTAAAACCATTACAAAATTAATTAGCAAAATTTAAAAACAACTTAAAATTCTTTTAAGATAAAAATAGGTTATCAAAAGTTTTATATATAATTACATATTAAAAGTAAAATTTAATATACAATATAAAACTACAACATTTATTATTTGTTTTGTTATAAAATATCGAATATCATATTTTACATTGCCTTCATTGTAACACTCCGTCTCGAAGTATACCAAAAATTTCTCAAATTTGACCAAAGTTGACCGGGTTTGATTGTCATTGACCGAGAAAGGAGTCAAATGTTGACTTTTTGTTTCTGTTGGAATTTCACATTGACCGAGGTACCGTTAAAAAGTAAACATTGTCACGAGTTCATAGACTAGTAGCACGTTGAAAACGGAGCTACGGTTTGAAAGTTATGAGCAAAACAAGTTGAGGTCCAAACTGTCCAAAGGGTGCCAGAGTTGACTTTTTATTCATATAAAGTTGAGCTTTGACTCATGCATAGTTGTGAAGTACTCATCGATACGAGTCCGTAGACTAGTGGCACGTTCGATTTGGATATGTAGTTTGAAAGTTATGGACCTGTAAAAATTTTCAAATACAGTATTATTTTAATATTATTTAATTATTTATTTTATTTTATTTTTTATTTTATTTTTCTTTCTTTTTCTTTTCCTTTCCCCCACGTGGGAAAAAAAGCCCCACGGGACCCTTCTTCTTTCTTCTTCTTCCTTCTTCTCCTTCTTTCTTCATTTTCTCCTTCCCGCCGATATATCTCTCTCCCTGCTGCACACGAGCCGGCTAGGGAGGGATCCCAATCCCCAATGATGCCACCCTACAAATTTCCCGACCAGATGCCCCGGACGCGCCCAGATCGGGCCGGTGAAGTCGGCGGCGACGGGTTAAGTTTTCCGGCGATTCTCGCCATTTCCAGCCAACCCATTCCGGTCTTCCACCCCTCTCCCCCTATTTTGGGTCATTTGAGTTCAAATATGGTCTCCAATTGTTTAAATTTGATATGGTTCGTGAGTTTTGAGGAGATGAAATTCGACCGGTACTTCCCGGGAAAATTCCAGCCACCACCGACGGAATTGAGGTCAGTGGAGGCCGGTAATGCGATCCTCGTTCCATAAGCTTCGATTCAGTATATTACTCGTCAATTTTGGTTAAAGTTTGTGTTAAACCCCCCGGGTACCAGATATTATTTACCCGAATAAAATATTAATTTATTTGAGATGTGTAATGTTGTTGTTCTAGGAGCACGTGTGTATCGTGAAATTGATCCCATAGAGGATCTTGGATTAATTGCGTGCTCGAGGTGAGTGATCCACCTTCAAATTAATTTCGGAAATTAAATTTGTGAATATTTTGTGTGAATTGAATATTTGAAATTGATATTTTATGTGCCAAATATTTAGTGGTTTTATTTGTTGAAATTATTAATTATCAAATTAATTTGTTGGAATATTTCATAATTGAATATTTCCAAAATATGTTTATGTATTCGATATTATGAAAATTTCTAACTAGAATTGTGTTGGCAATTTATAATGTTTTTAATATATGTTTTGGTGCCAAAAGAATATATTTGGGAATTTAAAGAAATTGTGGTTTGATTTATTTTAATTATTGCTATGGTTATTATTCAATTATTGTGCACAATTATATGAATTAATTTTATATGGAATTTATATGGTTTTCATATTTGATTCAAATTGGTTTTTGAATATTTGAGAAAGAAATATTGATTTAATTTATTATGTTTCAAAAATATTTATGCCATTGGAAAATTTGGATATTTAAATTGATGGAATTGAGAGTTGATGGATTTGAAATTGGTGGAATTTATGAGATGAATTTATGATGATGATTTATAAAGGAATTGTGAAAAATTTACGGGTTTAATTTGATGGAATAAACCCGATGATATTTATGGAATTTTGAGATTTTGAAAAATATTTGTTTATGATTTACGAGTTTTAGATGCACCATACACGTACTGGTATTCCTTATGCATGGGTATGATTAACACGCAGGTGGATGTGATGAGTGCGCAGGTAGGTGTGAGTAGTGCACAGGTGATTATGGGGTTGTCCTATGGTTTCCATCGGATGAGGATGGGCCCCCCCTCCATGGCCGGGACGCCTGTTTGCAGCGGCCCGGTGGGACGCCACGCGACCGTATGCCGGTTTCTTTCTTTAACCTCCTGTCTGGCGGTACCTTGGGACGCTGGGTATCGTTGGCGCCACTGGTATATAGTGGGTGTATCAAGTGATTTTCAGAACTTGGATTTCAAAATAAATATTTTGAAATTGTGTTTAAATTAAGAATATATTTAATGTTGTTTTTATTATTTATTTTAAATGGAGGTTTTAATTTGGTTTATTTATTTATTTATTTAATTGTTTAATTAATTGATTCATTCTAATTATTTTATTATTTCCTGAATTGTCTTAATGTAAGTTTCATTAATATTTTTGTATTATTTGTTTATGACATTTATTATCATTTAGTAATTGTTACGAAATTATTTTTATTTCTATTCCTATTTTATTTTCATTATAAATTTTGGATGCTTGATTTATTATATTTTATTTGATATTTAGTTGACTAATTGATTCCTTGGTTAAATACAAATAACGGGTTTTGCGAAAATCTTTTAAAAGGGGAACCTTTCCAACAGAGTGAATGGTGAGGGTTTTGAGAGAAAATATTATTTTTAATTAATTATTATTTATTTACTTATTTATTCTTAATTAATCAAATGTACTATAATTTTCGTTACTATTATAATTGTACAGTAGATAGGGTCACTCACTGAGATGATTAGCATCTCATATTTCTAAATTTCGTTCCCCTAGGTCTAGGTTGGGAGACATTGATCGTTCGGGGCAAACTCGACGTCTCAGTTCATTGCCGAAAGTCCAAGAAACATTTCCTCTCCATCTTGTATTGCTTCCTTATCTGACATTATATTAATTTCATATTCATTTGTATAATGCTCTGTATACTGTATTGGACACTTATTTATTAATTATGCACTGATTTCCTGTTATTCATTTGGAGTGCTGCAAATTTGTGGAAATTAAATTGTAGTAATGTGGGAGGAATAAGGGGATGTATATAGAAATGTGTTTTCAGTGCAGGAAATTTGTGATAAGTCCAACCCTTAGGGGAGGTTCTGCCGGATTTTCCATTGGAAGGTCCGATAGGGTTTCTCTGGGATCAGGGTTTGTCTAGGGTTCCGGTGAGGAATTTTGGACGGGTCCTGACAGTTGGTATCAGAGCTTTAGGTCCTAGTATTCCTAAGGGACTGTGCATTGTTGTTCTTCCCATCTGCGTCTGTTCCCTTGTTTTAATCATCTTAAAGCGTTCTTTCCCTTTGTCTCGAAGCAAATACGTTGCCCAAGTTTAAATAACTCTAATCTTCATGAGTGTCAATTAGAATCACCTATCCTAACGGGAAATTCCTATGGCCTAGTCAATGGTCGAGGATTGCCTTTTCTTTATCGAAGGTCAAGTAATGGGAGAAGATCCAATTCTGTGAATCTTTTTGGGATTCTAAGTGGTCCTAGATATGGATTGAGTAGTTCTTATGTTTATGGACCGTTACCATAAAGGAGTAAAATTAAAAGTGATTCAGCTTACCTGAAGTGGTGCTTCGTGGAGGAGTTAGGAGGTCTTTACCGTGGTTAATTTCTATCCTCGTCTCCAAGGAGCTATCGGAGAATCGTTGTCGAGGGTATTTGACCCATGTGGTTGATGCCCGAGCAGGTGGTGAGTGTTGAAGGTGCTAATAGTGGGAAGCAATTCGAAAGCGTTTTCCCAATAAGTTACCTGGATTACGACCGTAAAAAGGATATCAAATCACCATTGAATTGGCTTTGGACATCGATCTATTTCAGTACCGCTATACCGTGCGACTCTATCAAAGTTAAAGGACTTAAAGGCTTAGCTGCAAGATTTAGTGAATAAAGGTTTCACTAGATCAAGCTTATCATCGTGAATGACATTTGTTTCGTTCATGGAGAAGAATGATGATTGCCTAAGGGTGTGTGTCGGCTACCAACGACTTAACAAGGTGACCCCCCATAATCGATACCCGTTGCCGAGTATGAATGTGTGTCGATCAACCTTAAGGTGTTAAGATATTTTTTTCCGACCGATTATCAAAAATTAAATGCTTTTCAAAGTGATATTTGAAATTAAAGGTATTTTATTCATGTTTTTATTATTTATTTAAATCGGTGTTTTAGCATGAATTTCATTTACATCGATTTTATGTTTTATTTAAAATTATGGTTTAAAATATATTTATTATTTGTTTTATGTTATGGTTTTTCCAAGAACAACTTAAGGTTTAAGTATCGCCAATTGAGAATCCAATTGAGTTCAAAAAAGAGATCCTAAAGGGAGCACATGATTCGATGTATGTGATACAACCCAAAGGTATAAAGATATATCGAATGCTCACTAAGTATTATTGGTGGATTAGCACGATAAAGGAAGTTGTCGAATTAGAATCAAGGTACGTAAGTTGCCGACAAATGGAAGCGGGAGGTAGAAATGTTAGCGCACCTTTTACTGGTACGATAGTGGTTCTCATTGAGACAAGTCGGTCGAGCTGTTCGTAATTCATATCATGAGACTACATAGAGTATCAATCACCATCACGACTATTTGAGATTTGAGCTTTACTTCAAGACTATGATGAAGGTTAACAGATACACTTGGAGTGAGACTTAACTAATGCATCGCCTTCCACCACAGGTCATTGGACAAGGAAAGTGCAAAATTTACACTTTGGAAGTTATGCTAAGACCGTGCATTATGTAATGTCGAATGAAGTGGGAATAAGCAATTGTCGTTGATAAGGTCCGTTGTAATATTAGCTACCAAGCGAGCATCGAGGTGTCTTCGTATGAGATTCTATATGAAGGCAGTGTCTAACCCTACTAGGTTGAAGTGAAGTGGGTGAGGAGAAGCACCACACGACGACCAATGTGAATTGGATGCGAACACCTACGGATGACTATGAATAATGTGAAGGTCATCCGGGAGAGTTTGAAGACAGCTCAGGGTCGATAAATGAGTTAAGCCGACGTGCAAGGAAAAGATCTTGAATTCAAAGTCCGAGATTGAGTTTTTTTAAATTATCTCCGTAGAAGAGAGCCGTACGCTTTGGTTGACAGAGAGAGCTAAGTTCTCATTATCTTGGTTTCTATGAGGTTAGTGAAAGAATTGGTGTTGTAACGTACGAGTTAGCATTTTTGGAAGAGTTAACACAGGTATGTAATGTATTTCACACATCGGAGCTACGAAAACACATCGAAGACCTGTCATGCAAGGAGCGACCAGTGCAGATTTTAAATCATGAAGAATGCATATGGGTCAATAAGACTATTTTCTCGAGTCAAAGTCTCGTGGTGAATTAATCTAGTAGAGAAAGCGACGTGGAAGCTTGAGGCATAAATCCGCAACCAATATTTTTATGCGTTTTAGTGACGTATAAAATTTCGAGGATGAAATTTTTGTAAGGGGGGAAGATTGTAACACCTCGTCCCAAAGTACACCGAAAATTTCTCAAATTTGACCAAGGTTGACCAGGTTTGACCGTCGTTGACCGAGAAGGGTGTCAAATGTTGACTTTTTGTTTCTGTTGGAATTTCACATTGACCGAGGTACCGTTAAAAAGTACACGTTGTCACGAGTTCATAGACTAGTAGCACGTTAAAAACAGAGCTACGGTTTGAAAGTTATGAGCAAAACAAGTTAAGGTTCAAACTGTCCAAGGGGTGCCGGAGTTGACTTTTTATTCATACAAAGTTGAGCTTTGACTCATGCATGGTTGTGAAGTACTCATCGATACAAGTCTGTAGACTAGTTGCACGTCCGATTTGGACATGTGGTTTGAAAATTATGGACCTGTATAGTTTTTCAAATACAGTATTATTTTAATATTATTTTTAAATATGTGAATAGTATGCCACGTGTGACTTAATAAAGGGTGCCATGTGTCACAACGGTGAGATTCCACATGTCAACTATGGTTAAATACCATATTATTTTATTATTATTTTATATGGAGGTTTTAATTTGGTTTAATTATTTATTTATTTAATTGTTTAATTAATTGATTTATTCTAATTATTTTATTATTTCCTGAATTGTCTTAATGTAAGTTTCATTAATATTTTTGTATTATTTGTTTATGACATTTATTAATCATTTAGTAATTGTTACGAAATTATTTTTATTTCTATTCCTATTTTATTTTCATTATAAATTTTGGATGCTTGATGTATTATATTTTATTTGATATTTAGTTGACTAATTGATTCTTTGATTTTCGGGGAATACAAATAACGGATTTTGCGAAAATGTTTTAAAAGGGGAACCTTTCCAACGGAGTGACCCAACTTCAAATTAATTTCGGGAATTAAATTTGTAAATATTTTGTGTGAATTGAATATTTGAAATTGATATTTTATGTGCCAAATATTTAGTGGTTTTATTTGTGGAAATTTGATGCCCAATTGAGTGAGTCAAAATATTTATATATCAAGAAATATTTTGATTTAAAGAATTTTATGAAATTGAAATTGAAATTATTAATTATCAAATTAATTTGTTGGAATATTTCATAATTGAATATTTCCAAAATATGTTTATGTATTTGATATTATGAGAATTTCTATCTAGAATTGTGTTGCCAATTTATAATGTTTTTAATATATGTTTTGGTGCCAAAAGAATATATTTGGGAATTTAAAGAAATTGTGGTCTGATTTATTTTAATTATTGCTATGGTTATTATTCAATTATTGTGCACAATTATATGAATTAATTTTATATGGAATTTATATGGTTTTCATATTTGATTCAAATTGGTTTTTGAATATTTGAGAAAGAAATATTGATTTAATTTGTCATGTTTCAAAAATATTTATGCCATTGGAAAATTTGGATATTTAAATTGATGGAATTGAGAGTCGATGGATTTGAAATTGGTGGAATTTATGAGATGAATTTATGACGATGATTTATAAAGGAATTGTGGAAAATTTACGGGTTTAATTTGACGGAATAAACCCGATGATATTTATGGAATTTTGAGATTTTGAAAAATATTTGTTTATGATTTACGAGTTTTAGATGCACCATACACGTACTGGTTTTCTTTATGCATGGGTATGATTAGCGCGCAGGTGGATGTGATGAGTGCGCAGGTATGTGTGAGTAGCGCACAGGTGATTATGGGGTTGTCCTGTGGTTACCATCGGATGAGGGTAGGCCGCCCCTCCATGGCCGGGACGCCTGTTTGCAACGACGCGGTGGGCCGCCATGCGATCGTATGCCGATTTTTCTCTTTAATCTCCTATCTGGCGGTACCTTGGGACGCTTGATATCGTTGGCGCCACTGGTATATAGTGGGTGTATCAAGTGATTTTCAGAACTTGGATTTCAAAATAAATATTTTGAAATTGTGTTTAAATTAAGAATATATTTAATGTTGTTTTTATTATTTATTTTAAATGGAGGTTTTAATTTGGTTTATTTATTTAATTGTTTAATTAATTGATTCATTCTAATTATTTTATTATTTCCTGAATTGTCTTAATGTAAGTTTCTTTAATATTTTTGTATTATTTATTTATGATATTTATTAATCATTTAGTAATTGTTACGAAATTATTTTTATTTCTATTCCTATTTTATTTTCATTATAAATTCGGGTTGCTTAATTTATTATATTTTATTTGATATTTAGTTGACTAATTAATTCCTTGGTTTTCGGGGAATACAAATAACGGATTTTGCGAAAATGTTTTAAAAGGGGAACTTTTCCAACGGAGTGAATGGTGAGGGTTTTGAGAGAAAATATTATTTTTAGTTAATTATTATTTATTTACTTATTTATTCTTAATTAATCAAATGTACTATAATTTTCGTTACTATTTTAATTGTACAGTAGATAGGGTCACTCAATGAGATGATTAGCATCTTATATTTCTAAATTCCGTTCCCCTATGTCCAGGTTGGGAGACGTTGATCGTCCGGGGCGAACTCGACGTCTCAGTTCATTGCCGAAAGTCCAAGAAACATTTCCTCTCCATCTTGTATTGCTTCCTTATTTGACATTGTATTAATTTCATATTCATTTGTATAATGCTCTGTATACTGTATTGGACATTTATTTATTAATTATGCACTGATTTCCTGTTATTCATTTGGAGTGCTGCAAATTTGTGGAAATTAAATTGTAGTAATGTGGGAGGAATAAGGGGATGTATATAGAAGTGTGTTTTCAGTGCAGGAAATTTGTGGTAAGTCCAACCCTTAGGGGAGGTTCTGCCGAATTTTCCATTGCAAGGTCCGATAGGATTTCCCTGGGATCAGGGCTTGTCTAGGGTTCCGGTGAGGAATTTTGAACAGGTCCTGACATTCATGATCAATAATGATTTAGAAAACTAAATATCATATTTAGAAGGTTAAAATACAATATTTGAAAGTTTGTTGTTTTTTGTGGTCAAATACAAATTTTTATCAAAACTGTTAAAGAAATATATATATATATATAATCAAATTCAAATAAATTTCTTATAATATAAGGACTAGCATAAACTTTTTTTTAGTCCTTAGGGGTGTGTTTGGTACGCAGGACAGATTCGGATCAGACATGATAGAATAGTACAGTCCTGTGTTTGGTAAAGTTCCAGACTGAATGGTGTATTAGTTATTCCATGTTTGGTGCAGAATCGGATTGGACTGAATTATTTTGTAATTTTTTTTATTTTTTTTAAGTGAAAATTTTAAAAATTATATTTATATTTACAACAAATATTATATTTAATTAGAGTTGTAAACTTATGTATTTTATTTATATACAAAATTTTAATATTTGCATTACACCCACAAATTATATTAATATAGAATTTTAAAAATAAATTAAAATAAAAATATAATATAGTATGTCATAAATAACAATGAACTAAAAATAAAAATAAATAAAAATAAAAATATAATATAGTATGTCATAAATAACAATGAACTAAAAATAAAAATAATTTAATAGTATTTATAACTAGAATTGTAAATATTATATAGTTTTACATGCATAATTAGACTCTGAGATAACATGTTATTCTTATATTCTTGGCAAGATTTGCCAAACTAAACTGCAACATATTTGTTCCAAAATTATCTAAAATATTCATCTCTTCATTAAATGGAATTTGACATGTAAATATTCATTGCTAAGCCATTCTGAAAATAACCACCTCAGACAAGCATTACTCAAGTTTAAATATGGTTTTCTACATAACCAAAATTACTTCCTTCCTCTAGTAAGCCTTTACAGGTGATAATTAATGCTTCCCCATGGCTTTTTGTTTTTGTTGGTCTGTAACAGAAAGAAGTAACAAGCTTTAGGGGTATTCCTAATAGAAAATTTTATGAACTCAATTGATCAAATTTAGAAGCACAAAGGAATAAAAAGCTAAGAAGAAACAGAATCCACAGCAGCAAATCTAAAAAGTCTACTTGAGCATCCATGCAAGCATTCAATAGATCCTTAGTCCATAAACACTTATCATCATCATTGAGCTATTCCATCAATAGAAAATAGCAATCAATATATATTGATTGATATTTTTTTAACTGAAAATCTATTGATTAGCCTTATTGAGCTATTCCATCAATGATTTAGCTAGGCATCAAGATAAGTATAAAACAAGCTAAGATAAAAGAATTCCGAAGGAACACCTATTACCACTTCAAAACCAAGTAATGATTCTATATGTATTTCTATTAAGGCATGCATCATCATCAAGAATAGGCCTCCTAAAAAACCAATTTGATATATGCACATCTACAACTTCAATAACATTCTCCAAATGTATAATTTTCCTTCTACTACACATTTTAGAGACATTTGAAAAGGGCTCTGCCATTTGTTATTAAAGCTTCTAATCAAAATGAAACTCAATTTTATGCCCCTATTTCCCAAAAGTTTTCCTAGTTGAGAAAAGAACAGGGCACGAAATAGGTCTTACTAAAATATCTAGACAAAGGCTGATAAAAAAGTAGCAATCAAAATTTCCATTAAAATATATATATATATATATATATATAGCAATCAAAAACAAAATCCATGGATGGTTTCTCAGCCATTGAAGATGTGTATCACATAGTATATGCATTGAAAGAACGAAAATGTGTGTGTATGACAGGACCCGTCCCGGGAACCCTTCCAGGACCTCCCGGGTGATCCCGCCTAGTGAAGTCCCACTGAACAATCCCTAGAAAATATCCAATGGAACCTCACCTTAAAACGTAGATAATTAAACACCAGCATTAACATTAATACCTCAATATATATATATATATATATATAAGTCCACAACCGGCCTACTGTACTACAGGTCATAACTACACACATGAGTACCATGGTCTCTACTGAGTCCCATAATTAAAATCAGAGCATTTTAAGAGTGTCAACAAAGTCTATGAGTACAAATAAGTAATAAATAAGTCCAAAAGATAACAATAGGTGAAGAAAGGATAAATACGGCTGCTGTAGTGGAAGGAAACAAGCGATAAGCTATGTGCGATGTAGACTGTTACTAGCTGCCTGAGCCTAGGGGAACGAATTTAAAACAATAAAACGTGAGATAAAGAAATCTCAGTGAGTGGCATAGTATAATAGAAAAATAATGATTTATTTCTGAAAAATCTTTCTCTCAAGACCTCTCATTTCACTCGTTGAAAAGTTCCCCGTTTAAAAATCATTTCACAAAACCCAAACTTGTACACCGATTAATATCATAAAAATCGATGCTCAAAAGTATGAATGAACTATCATTGTAATATTATGAAATGTTTCAAATCCAGATATAAACATTTGAGCATAAACTATAATAAATAAAGTTCTACCAAATAAATATGAAAATGCAGAAATCACTGCAATATTTGTAAATCAACAATATATACATACATCTACAATGTACCATACGATGTACCAATCTGTAAACCGTGGGATACACCCACCTCACGACCCTCAATATATGAATGGTGTCGTGGAAATAATAAATAACCGTCGGGACGTACCCAACCTCACGGTCTGTGGCAATAATAAACCGTTAGATGATACCAACCTCACGGCACCGTGGTAATAATAATAAACCGTCGGATAAACCCGACCTCACAGTCCGTGGTAATAATAGATAACCGTTGGATGAAACCAACCTCACGGCACCGTGGTAAACCCAGCGCGCGATAATATAATATAATATAACACTGATCCAAGGTATTGGCATTACATGGTACATCAATTTAAAAATAACCAATACAGTATACATGAAACAATCTTGTAAGATTATATATATACTTTTCCAAACGATACTGTATCATAAGTCATAATTTAACATTTAAACTTCCACCGCTTAATTAAATACTTCAAAATCTCAAAACATCATTTCATACGAAATCTAGAAATACCACAGTGAAATATATTCACCATAAACCAATTTTAAGCACATAAAATTATAAAATATTTGATCATGCTTAAAATCATATAATTTTCAATCTGGTTTCTCAAACCAAATAGTTTCCAAAATGATTTAAAATCTCAATTTAATTACCAAGATATTTAAATACCACAAGTCCATTTATGGACCCATTAAAATTGAAAATCACTTAAAATATTATTAAAAGTCATATAAAATGATAACACATATATGTGAAAGCAAATATTTATATATGCATAAAACAATATTTCAATCAAATGATATATACGTAAAATATTTAAACCACATATATACTATAATATATACCCAAATCATTTAAAAATGATATAACCACTCACAGTACTGTAGATGCTCATGCCTACTCCTCTACAGGATAGCCTCCAGGCTCAACTCGAATGCCTGTAATATAATAAAATATTCCTCAGGCTCCAAACAACTAAACCAGAGACACTTGTATAACCCAAATGTCTCAAAATGATTTACAGTACTATAAAATTGTATAAATTGGACACCGGGCAGTCCAATTATACCGCGTGTCCTTAGAATCCGGTACCCAAAATTGGGGATTTTTACCCGAAGCCTAATATTTTGAAATCGAACCACCTAATGGGTCCTAATAATATCCAATTTCACTAATTCAACTCCAATTTTAACTAATTTGACTAATTTTGTCCAAACACAGTCCCCAATTTATCCGAAAATTAACTAATTGATCCAAAAATAGAAAAATTATCAAACGACCTCCAAAATTCACAAACTTTATATTGAAGGAAAGCCCAAGAGATAAGGAACTCATCAGTATGCTCACCTTGGTCCAAAGTTTCCTCCGGTGGTCGAAAAACACTATTGAAGCATCGGCCGAAATTCCCGTTGTCGGATCTTTCAAACGGTGAGGAATCTGGATAAAATAACCACTTAAATGAGTTCAGAGGGGTTGAAAATAGTGAAAAAGGTGTATGGATTGGCCTGAAAAGGCCAAAAATGAGAAAATCCGACGACCCACCTTGTCGGCCGCCGCGGACTTCTCCAGCCCGATTTGGGCGAGTCCGGCCGCTTCTTGCCGTGAAATTTCATGGCTGAGCTCACCTTCAGGTGACCTTCCTAGATGGATGGCACGTGTAAGTGGTGGTTGGCCGGAAATGGACAAAATGGCGGTGACCCGGTTCGACGGTAAACGGGTCGAAACAACCCAGTTTGGACCCACGGGTCTGAGGAGAGAATTTCTCGGGTTTTGGGAAAAAAAAAAGGGTATTTTGGGCTTTGTTTCCTGTTTGACTCGCTTACCTAGGCTTATATAAAGCGTTGGGTCACTAACAGACAAAAACTGGGGACTGGCTTGGACACTGATTTAAAACTTATGCTTAAAACTTCTCAGAACCATAACTTTTTATTCGTAACTCAGAATTTGGCGTGCCGCCAGTCTAGGAACTCGTATCGACGAGATCTACACCATGGTACCTTAGTCAAACCAAAAATATTGGCTATTGGAAAAGTCAACTTGAACCCATATATTTTTCACTTGGTTAATTTGGTCAAACTTGTTTAATCATGTATATTTTTTTGGTACGGGGTGTTACAGTGTAGCAGATAAATAATATTTTCTTACACACCAAATCCAAGAGAAACAAAATATCATAAGCATTACAAGAAAAGCATACCCTAGAATAGAAATGAAATTGAAACATTCAATCCAAAAACAAAATAGAACACACAAATCAAACAGGCTTCTTCAACACATCAACATCTATCAACTAAATCAAAGATCCAAAACAATAATTTGAGAACCTTAAAATATAAAACGAAACAGAAACTTAATGCATTAACACAAAACCACAACATTGAAGTCCCTAAAAATAAAAAAAATAAAAATAAAAATAAAAAAAAACGTAAAAACATAGACCATCATCAAAGGTTTCGATCTAGAGAGAGAGTTAGAAAGAGGAAAGAACAAACCTAAAAAAGCAAAGAGAGAAGCAAGCCAAGAGAGAGTGCCAATCGAGAGATATTGGCGTGGGTGCTAGGTTTACGGCATGGGTGCAAATTCGGCTATAAGTGCAAAGATTTCGAAAACTAGTCGAGATTGACAGAGTGTGAATCTGAGAGAGAGAGAGAGAGAGAGAGAGAGTGGACAGTTCACCTGGAGAGAGAGGATGGTTCACCTGGAGAGATACGATCGGTCACAGGAGACGCACGATCTGGTGGACTTTCTTTGGTGAGAGACACCAGCGAGAGAGATGAGAATGGGACGGTGAGTTTGGGACAAAACTGACCCGGGAGAGGGGGGGGGGGGGACAGGTTAGTTTAGTCCTGCTGAAGTGGGACTCATTCACTGGATAAGTCAAGTTGTCGCATACAATAAATGTTATTACCAAACACCGATTGGGACACAATCCTGTCCTAACCTGGCCAGTCCGGTGAAACAAACACACCCTAGATGGTATCACAGTCGATATTTAAAATTACATTTATAAATTATCTAGTTATTATAAATTTTATTTTTCTTAAATAGAATTTTAATATATCTTTAAAATTATATTTGATATTTTTTTAAATTTTAAATTTTAACATTTAATATGATTCAATATTTTTAAAAATAAATTTTAATTTAACGAAGGAGATTAAATATATATGCGAAGAAATATTCTAGACTTTTGTGGGTCCGCCCCCCTTGGATCCACCTTTGCAGATAGCAGAGAGTTTCATCCATTCAAGAAAATGTCAAATAATTGACTTTGTGCTCCTTTTCATATTAGACAGTGTTATATATGTGAATTCCGTGGGTCACATATATCAGGGACATTAGAAATGAAACATAAAACTGATTTTTTTAATTTTTTATCTTAGGAAATGCAGTGGCTAATTAATTAGTTATCACAAAATGTAGTCTGAAGAGGATAACATAGTCAACCTAGCTTAATTATGGCAGATATTTCTTTTTCCATTTAATGAGCAAAACCAAACTTTTTAATATCCAAAAATAATTTAATCCTTTAAAATTTTATTTAAAGCAAAAATGCAAATAATTTGATTTTTACAAATTAAACAGCAGAAACAATTATTGTTACATTGAAAATTTTCAAAAGTACGTGTCATACACAAACTCTTCCTTGTGATGTATAGATATAATATCAGTCCTCTAGATTGTGCATATAGTTTCAACATATTCTTGGCAGTCCCATGAGTATCATGGAACATTTGGTTTCCGATCCCATACTTGTCACTACTGCAACAATTATAGCTATATATATAACTATATTCATTATCAAACTCGTTGAGAAGAAGAAGAAGAAACACCACCCTTTAGGCGGCACGTTCTTAAATCAGTTGATCAACTTCCACAGGTTACATGATTACGGAACAGACCTTGCTCGCAAACACACTACATACAGGATACTTGGTTTTTTCAGAACTGAGGTTTACACTGCAGACCCTCAAAATCTAGAATACATTCTCAAAACCAACTTTTCAAACTATGGCAAGGTACGTAACATGTATATATATATATATATATAGATTTAATCTATAGATATAGCCCGTCTCTCATACATAAAATTCTGGTGAGATTCGGTGTGAATTCATATCTCACTCAATATATTTGTGGGAAGATACTCATGTTACAAACATGTAGTTAAAAAAAAAAAAAAAAAAAAAAACATATTCAAGTCTGTACCACAATCTATTAAGGTATCCTCGTCATGATAATAGAATGACTATCTATAGATATAACTGAAAAAATTCCAATATCATTAATACTAAAAGGAGCCAAGGATGTGTGGCTTTATGGATAATATAACTTGTTTTTCAAAGAGATCAGTTTCATGAATTTTCTGGCCTCCCTCTAGGGTTGGTTCCATTACAGCATTTTATCAGATCTTCTGGGTGATGGGATTTTCACAGTCGATGGAGAAAAATGGAGACATCAGAGAAAGGTATCAAGCTATCAGTTTTCAACCAAGATGCTTAGAGACTTCAGCAATACAGTTTTCAAAACCAATGCACTCAAACTAGCTGGGATTGTTTCTCAAGCTGCCGCTTCCAACGAACCAATAGACATGCAAGTATGTTAATTAATTAAGTAAAAATTCACAATCACATGCACATCATCAATTTTCTCTAACATATATATTTTTTGATTATTAATTTGATTATATATTATATACAGTAATTTTCTACTGGACAGACATCGTTCGTCCAGCTTTAACTTATGTTGGGCATGTCATGCGCAACAGTAGCTAGGCGACGATGCTCCACAGATTAAGAATTTATATTTATATATATCTTGTTTTCCTGTATTTGTGGATATAATAGGAACTTTTAATGAAGTCTTCGTTAGAGACAGTGTTTAAGGTTGTTCTTGGTGTGGAAGTAGACAGCATCTTTGGAACAGATGAAGAAGCCGCTCGGTTTTCGAATGCTTTTGATGAAGCAAGTGAAATCATCCTGGGTCGTTACATTGATTTCTTCTGGAAGATCAAACGGTACTTTAACATTGGGTCTGAAGCTGTATTGAGGAAAAGTATCGAAGTGGTGGATCAATTTGTGCAAAAAGTCATCCAAACCAAGATTGACGAAGTCCACAACTCAGCAGATGATTTGACTGTGAGTTAAGTGCCTGCCTACGCACCTATTTTTGTTCTAAACAAACTATCATATATATGATTTATCATTATTTGTGATACATATATTATAGTTTAAGGTTTTGGTTCTAATACCTTTTAAAATTCAAATATGGTTTTTTTTTCCTTTTTTTTTTTTTTTTTTAAATGAACTTGATTCTCGCACACTATTACATACATGAGATTATAAACTGTCTTTTATTTTAATTATTCTAAACCATGATTAAATTAAAGTTTACTATTTGGCAAGCCAAATTGCCTAACCATGATATGTATAGTTTTTATTTTTTATCCTTTTTGCTACTTGGTTTGTTTGAATTTTTCTTTTTTTTTTCTTTTTTTTTTTTTGAAAAAACTACCTTAAGTAAGTTTTTATTAGAAAATTCCACATTTAACTAAGTAAGGGATGCTTATGTAGCAAAAATTATAACTTTTAAATAAAGTGATAATTATATATTTGAATTTAAATCTCTAACACTTTGAATAGAATTGGAGAACTCTTAACACTTGTCATAAAAATTCTTAATTTTATAAGGTCAAGGATTCCTTCGTTAGATAATTTTTGAAACTACGTTAACGATCATTGCTCTTTAGATCCAAGCCTCTAGCTAGAGGTTGATGACTAATGTCCTTATTAAACCATCGGAATTATTTAAACCTCTACATTCGAGATAATTTGGATCCTCTATTTTTTTTTTTTTTTTAAGTACTTCTGTATGTTTGATTTTCAATTCTGACCATTCATTGTCAATTTAATAAATAACGTACCATCATTTTTCTTTAAGGAATTAAATGTAAGCACTCTTCACAGAATTACATGTAATCACTGCTTTTATCAAGCGTTAGAATACATGCATACACATACACCAGTATACGACAAAAACAATTACACAAATTTTTGGCGGTGGGTATGAAATTACTAGGAGAAATTAATGTTTATACAGTTGGGAGATACGAAGAGCTTTCAACAAGAAAGGGATGGAAATAGTGATGCATGGAAGAAGGCTTTTATTATTATTATACATCTAAAAGGATAGGCCTGATTGCATATTATGGAGACTACAATATCCTCTTCATTTTTTACTTTATATATATATATATATATTTTAATCGATGATATGGGAGGTGGAAAATATTTGAAAGAGAGTAAACTTTTTGCTATTGGGCTGTCCTGTTGAGACACGATAGATTTTACTTGAATTTTTAAATTGAATAAAGCAGTGAAAATTTTTAATCATAGAATATAATAGAAATCTTATAAGTATAGTTCAGAGTTTTTCTTTTTGATCATAGTACAGTTTAGAGTTTCATTAACAATTAGTCTCAAAGCCACAATCTCCTAATTGTATCTAAAATTGGCTTATTAATTGATCCAACTTTATTTAGTATAAATAAATATATATATATATATATATATATAATATAGTTTAGAGTTATGGAGAAGATCTTGACAATTTCACAGAAATCATATTGCAGTCCTTAAATCATGTTGTAAAACTATTAATTGTAATAAAAATTAATAATATTTGAGTGACAGAAAAAGAAAGAAGACATTTTGTCAAAGTTTATTGAATTGAGACTAATATGAAATACTAAAAGGACATAATACTAAGTTTTATAATTGTCAGCAAGGACATAATTCTGACATAATACTATATTATATGTACACTTGATTTATCAATTGAATCAATCTCATTTAATATAATATAGTAGAATTTAAAGTTGAGGAGAAGATCTTGACAGCTTCATAAAAAGTATATTGCAGTCCTTAAATATAGAGATACATACTGAGGTCCACCTGTTTATATGTCTCATATATATATATATATATATATAGTAAATCTATTAATTCTAACAGATATTAATAATATTTGAGTGGCAGAAAAAGAAAGAAGGCATTTTGTCAAGACTTATTGATCTGAGAGAGATAGATATGAAATACTTGGAGGAGATAACGCTAAGTTTTATGATTGCCGGCAAGGACACCACAGCCACTACTCTTTCCTGGTTCCTTTACATGATGTGCAAGCATCCACGCATACAAGAAAATATTTCACAAGAAGTCATAGAAGTAACCAATTTGAACGGTAATTATAGTGTTGAAGAACTTGCAGCCAACCTCAGTGAAGAAGCGCTCGACAAAATGCAATATATTACCGCAGCTTTGGCCGAGACGCTTAGACTTTACCCTGCACTTCCAGCGGTAATCAATCAATACACGTATTTAATATATATATATATATATAGTGATTCTCTGATTAGGGAATCCCAAATAAATTTTTGTCGAGCAATACATTTATCCAATTATATGTAATAGGGCAGCAAAAACCAACTATGACACTTAATTGGACGACTTTTTGAACAAAATTTTACATAGAATTTCTGGATAAGAGGAGAAAAATTATATGTATATACGATAACCGTTGAACATAAGATATTTATGGTGTCCTTGCCGTATAAAAAAAACAACATAAAAAGTTACATACATATGTAAGTGGGTTCTTTAGGCATGTGTTATTTTCTTACTCCAAATGACATGTGATATTCAGGACGCGAAGGTTTGTTTTTCTGATGATACATTACCAGATGGATACAGTGTCAAAAAAGGAAATGTTGTGGTCTACCAACCTTATGCGATGGGCAGGATGAAATTTCTATGGGGGGATGATGCTGAAGAATTTAGGCCCGAAAGATGGATAGACGAAAATGGCCTATTCAAGCAACAGAGCCCTTTTAAATTCTCTGCCTTTCAGGTAACAAAATAAAACATTATATTAGAATGTTGTATGATTTTGTTGCCGGAAACATAACATCGAGGTTCATAACCAGATGAAATGTATGTTGCTTCAATTGGATAGAATATCCATCTTTTTGCAACTCCATATAGAGCTGGTCAACTATAATAATATTATAAAATATTTAAAAGAGGTTGTTGTTATGACAATAATTGCAGGCCGGTCCAAGAATATGTCTGGGGAAAGAGTTTGCCTACAGACAAATGAAGTTCTTTTCGGCTGTGTTATTAGGCAGCTACAAATTCAAGCTGAGTGATGAAAAGAAAGCAGTCAATTACAGGGTAATGCTCAATCTAGTGATTAATGGAGGCCTCCATCTGCGGCCATCCTCTAGAAACCAAGTCATATAACAACTTAGATACTGAAATCAGACAGAATTAAGTAATAAATCCTCTGTGTAGTGTATGTGTGTATATATATATATATATATATTATATGTGGAACTAAATTAAGATAGCAGATGCAATAAAAGTATAGTTATCTTGGCAGGTTATAGAGCGATCATAAAACCGACCCTTTTTGTATAATATCATATTTGATTTTTCAAGAATATCATAATTAGTCCAGTTTCATCAATACAGGAAACACTGAGAGAATAATATCCAATTCATGAATTAATTTAACTTTGGTTTACAAGTTAGATAGTTTACATAAAACCAAAGATAAGTTTAAAAGTGAACACCCATTTTGGGTCTGAAGCCTGTCTCTGTCTTAATTTTTCAAATGCTGGCATTTCCAATGCTTAGATTACGAGCAAAACTTTCGGTTAGCCCCAACCAGAGAACGATGAACTACCTGGCTTGTAAATGAGGGGATTTGACTAGGAAAAAGCTATATATCTTTGGTTTTTGTTTTTCTATAAATTTATCCAATTATTCAACAATTTCTTAATAAGTTCCAAAATCATAAAATTTTTTGTAGTATATATAAAAATTAACTAATATGACTGGCTAAAAATTAAAATAGTAATATATATACAATCAAATTCAAATAAGGTATTTAATATTATGATTAATGTTAGCATTTTTTTTTTTTTGCCTAAATTACATTAAAAGTTGAATTTTAAAATTATATTTATTAATTATTAGATTTTAAAATAATTTATTTTTTCTAAATATGATTTTAATATGTCATTAAATTTATATTTTATCATTTATAAATTTTAAATCTTAATCTAAACCTAATAAATAAAAATCTGATATAAAAATATTAAATCATTATGATGTAAGCTTGATTATATATCTATATATTTACTAAAATTTGTGATGTTCATACCGACTTATCTTTATAGAAACTAAAATCGAATAAAATGAGTCTGGTAGTTGGAATATCATAAATGAATTTCTAAACCATTTCAGTCATATCATATTTCTTTTGATCATAAATAGAAGAAAGTCAGAAACTAATTAATTCCCAAATATTTACTATGAACAGCACTGCAATACTAATCAACTCCTATACTTGCCACGAAAAGCACACTAAATTAATTTCTTCAAATTGATGGAAACCAGATCAAGATACATTTTCATACAAACATCCTTTCAACATTAAATTCATATTTTACTATCATTAAATTTATATTTTACCATTTAATAATTAAAAATTTAATATTAAAAATATCAATTCATTCTTAAGTAAATCTGATTGTATATATATAGAATCATATATATATATATATATATATATATATGTTGAAACCGACTTGATCTTATGGAAACCAAAATTGAATAAAAAAAGTCTGGCAGTTGGAATATCATAAATGAATTTCTAAACCACTTCAGTCATTTCAGATTTCTTTTTATCATGAACACAAGAAAGTCAAAAACTAATTAATTCACAATAATTTACTATGAGTTCTGTAATACTAATCAACTCCTACGTATCTACCATGAAAAATACACTAAACTTCTCCAAATTGATGGAAACCAGATCAAGATACATTTCCATGCAAATATCTTTTCAACATTAATTCCTATACCCATAAAATCCCATTAAATTACTAATCCATTGCTC